>NC_084841.1:18214515-18522924 GCF_033115175.1 Lepus europaeus
ATTGCATTCTTGTAAATGTTCCAGATAAATATAGCAAATCAGTTAAGTTTGAATTTCACATTAACAAATACTACTTATTAGTTTTGTTCTAAATATTTCAGAGAACATACTTATACTGACTATACTAAGTAAGTTTCATTAACTCAAGCAGGGCTAAGTTTGGTATTATTCTCATTCAGTTTTTGACCCATCAAGGTACTGAAATGATAATATTTTTTTAAAAAAACATGACATACCTAAAGTTCAAATTAAACCAGGTATCCTATATATTAAATCTGGCAATTCTAGCCATTGCTTATTTGGTTAAGTTTGACAATATGTTTCCTAGAACCCTTTTCATTTATAGATTAAACCAGAAAAGGAACTTGAAGATGAATTAAATGAGGGAAATTAGTCACTATTTATTACTCATTAGGTCTTTGAGGTTGGATATGGTTCTGGAAAAAGAATTAATCTGTTAAATTTGGCTTAATCTTATTTTTCTTTGCTCACCTGGAGTTTAACATCTTGTTGATTACTACTCTTGCATGAGTAATAGCAGCCAAAGATATATTATTGTGACAAGATTTTATATTTATATCAGTCAAGGAACTGGAAGCCTTGTACCTACATTCAGAGCTTTCCCTACAAAAGCCCCAGTGGCTCATCTCTGTGATGCATTGTTGGAACTGGTTTGTCTGCCTCATTTTGTGTCAACTCATTTAAGAAATATTCATTTTTTAACTCTTACTATTATTTAACACACATTGCTTTCACTCTACTTAGTATGGCTATTTATGACTGTCTAAATATGGATGATTATGGATAATAGAAGTAGTAATAATCCCATTTGGTTTCATTAAATGTAAAATGATAATGTTTTTAAAGATTTGTTTATTTATTTGGAAGGCAGAATGACAGAGGAAGAAAGAGAGAAAAATCTTCCTTTTGGTGTTTCACTTCCTAAATGGCTGTAGTGCAGGTAGGGCTGAGCCAGGCCAAAGCCAAGGTCCAGGAACTCCATCTGCGTCTCTCACATGGATGGCATGGTTGGTACATTTGGGATATCATCTACTCCAAGGAGGATTAGCGGGAATCTGTACCAGAAGTGAAGTATCTGGAACTCAAATTGGCACTCTGATGTGTGATATGCCAATGTAGCAAGCAGGAGCTCAACACACCCCACCACAATTCCAACCCCCAGTGCCAACAGTTTGTTTCGTGTTTATTTGCTTAGTGTATACTCCACATCCTCTTAGGTCACATTTTGTAACTAAGTAGACCTGTTAAGATTTGAATGGGCTTTTGGCCTAGAAGCTTAGCAAGTCCCTGCAAGATATAGGTACCGGCAAAGACTTCTTGGAAAATACTCCAGCAGCACAGGCAGTCAAAACCAAAATTAACATTTGGGATTGCATCAAATTGAAAAGTTTCTGTACTGCAAAAGAAACAGTCAGGAAAGTGAAGAGGCAACCAACAGAATGGGAAAAAATATTTGCAAACTATACTACAGATCAAGGATTGATAACCAGAATCCACAAAGAAATCAAGAAACTCCACAACAACAAAACAAACAACCCACTTAAGAGATGGGCCAAGGACCTCAATAGACATTTCTCGAAAGAGGAAATCCAAATGGCCAACAGACACATGAAAAAATGTTCACGATCACTAGCAATCAGAGAAATGCAAATCAAAACCACAATGAGGTTCCATCTCACCCTGGTGAGAATGGCTCACATTCAGAAATCTACCAACAACAGATGCTGGGGAGGATGTGGGGAAAAAGGGACACTAACCCACTGTTGGTGGGAATGCAAACTGGTTAAGCCACTATGGAAGTCAGTCTGGAGATTCCTCAGAAACCTGAACATAACCCTACCATGCAACCCAGCCATCCCACTCCTTGGAATTTACCCAAAGGAAACTAATTTGGCAAACAAAAAGCCATCTGCACATTAATGTTTATTGCAGCTCAATTCACAATAACTAAGACCTGGAACCAACCCAAATGCCCATCAACAGTAGACTGGATAAAGAAATTATGGGACATGTACTCCATAGAATACTATACAGCAGTAAGGAACAATGAAACCCAGTCATTTGCAACAAGATGGAGCAATCTGGAAAACATCATGCTGAGTGAATTAAGCCAGTCCCAAAGAGAAAAATATCATTTGTTTTCCCTGATCGGCGACAACTGAGCACCAAAGGGGAAACCTGTTAAGTGAAATGGACACTATAAGAAACAATGAACTGATCAGCTCTTGTCCTGACTTTAGATGTACAATGTAATACTTTATCCTTTTTAGTATTTGTTGTTGTTGTTGTTGTTGTTCTAGTACTAGTGATTGAACTCTGTAATTAACATACAATTATTCTTAGGTGTTTAAATTTTAACTGAAAAGTGATCCCTGTTAAATTTAAGAGTGGAAAAAGAGAGGGAGGAGATGTACAATTTGGAACATGCTCAATCGGACTTGCCGCAAATGGTGGAGTTAGAAATGTGCCAGGGGATTCCAATACAATCCCATCAAGGTGGCATGTACCAATGCCATCTCACTAGTCCAAGTAATCAATTTCAGCTCACAATTGATGGCTCTGATAGGTCTAAGAGTCAAAGGGATCACACAAACAAGACAAGTGTCTGCTAATACTAACTGATAGAATCAAAAAGGGAGAGAAAGATCCAACATGGGAAGCGGGATACACAGCAGACTCATAGAATGGCAGATGTCCTAAACAACACTCTGGCCTCAGAATCAGCCCTTAAGGCATTCGGATCTGGCTGAAGAGCCCATGAGAGTATAGTAGGCATGGAAAGCCAAGATATCATGGGAAAAAAAAAAAAAGACCTAAATGAATGATCTCTGTGAATGAGATCCCAGTGGAAAGAACGGGGCCATCAAAGAAGGAGGTACCTTTCTCCGAAGGGAGGAGAGAACTTCCACTTTGACTATGACCCTATCGGAATAAGATCAAAGTCAGTGAACTCTAAAGGCTTCCATAGCCCTGGCAACTCATGACTAGAGCCTAGGGAGATTACTGACGCCATGAACAGGAGTGTCAAATTGTTAAGTCAGCAACAGGAGTCACTGTGTACTTACACCCCATGTGGGATCTGTCCTAATGTGTTGTCTAATGTTAAGTGATGCTATAACTAGTACTGAAACAGTATTTTTATACTTTGTGTTTCTGTGTGGGTACAAACTGATGAGGTCTTCACTAATTATATACTGAATCCATCTTCTGTATATAAAGAGAATTGGAAATGAAAAAAAAAACCTGGTGTTAAATTGGAAATGGCATAGAAAATTAATTAATTTTTTTAAAAAACTATTCTGTGGGATCTCTGTCTTTAATGTGCTGTACATTGTTATTTAATGCTATAATTAGTACTCCAATGGTAGTTTTTTCACTTTGTGTTGCTATGTGGGCAAACTGTTGAAATCTTTACCTAATATGTACTAAACTGATCTTCTGTATATAAAGGGAATTGAAAATGAATCTTTATGTGAATGGAAGGGGAGAGGGAGCGGGAAAGGGGAGGGTTGCGGGTGGGAGGGAAGTTATGGGAGGGGGGAAGCCATTGTAACCCATAAGCTGTACTTTGGAAATTTATATTCATTAAATAAAAGTTTTTAAAAAAAAGATTTGAATGAGCTTTTGGCCTAGAAGCTTAGCAAGTCCCTGTCATAAAATTTTGTTCAGTATTTTTTCAAATGGTCATTTATTCCCCAATTTTCCCACAAGTAATAAAATCCATTATCTAAGGACACACAGTATCCCTTCAGCATGTTATATTATTACATATAAAACTGCTACAGATTGGGGAATTTAGGTTACAGTAAAGGAAAGGAAAAGATGGTTTTGTGATCATGGTATTTCCTATTCTTTGCTCTGATAATACCCTTATGGTGATTCTTATTTCATTAACCCACTATTATTAGCATGAAGAAAAGTAGAAAAGCTAAATTGACAAAGGGGCTAGCACAGTGGTGTAGAGGGTAAAGCCATCCCCTGTGGTGTCAACAACCCATATGTGTGCCAGTTTGAGTCCCAGCTGCTCCACTTTCAAGCCAGGTGCCTGCTGATATTCCTTAGAAAACAAAGGAAGATGGCCCAAATGCTTTGCTCCCTGCACCCATGTGGGAGACCCAAAAGAAGCTCCTGTCTTTTGGCTTTGGACTGGCCCATCTCTGGCCATTGTGACCATTTGGGAAGTGATCTGGCGGATGAAAGATATCTCTCTCTCTCTCTCTCTCTCTCTCTCTCTCTCTCTCCCTCCCTCTATCTGCCTTTCAAATAAATAAATAAATAAATAAATAAATCTTTTAAAAATATTGAAGAACAGCTGGGCAAGGCATTATAGGATTGGGGTAATATACTACTGGATGTAGCAGATACTTTGAGCCAGAGACCAATATATGATGCTGTTTCTTCCACAGCCTCCATTTTTGCATACAGATGAAAGGTAAAAGGTCATGGGAGTGAATTCTTAACATCACCTCCAGCAAACATTCAACAAGATGTTTGTTTCCTGTCTTACAGCATGGATTCTCTTGTTTGAGAAACTATGTGTCAATGAAGAATTTCTCATAGGGGAAAAGCTGTTAATGTGAAAAATAAGTTCCCATTAAATGGGTAGTAGAATTGTCCCCTGGACAACTGGTAATTCTCATGTTGATTAGGCACAGGCAAAAGCAGAAATTAACATGGTGGAGCAGTTTTTTCTGAGCTACAGAGGAATTCATGTTCCTCCTTAGGATAATGGAAATGTAGAGAAAGCCTGACATTCAGGAGACCCCCCCGCCAGGAGTCTCATCTCCAAAATCTCCGTTTTTGGAGATCTCATCTCCAAAAGGAAAAATGCAAATAATTCAGTACAAGCATGACTACTAACTGCTTAAAAGCTACAGGAATGAGGCTTTGGGTCACTCCTCTAGCAAGGATTCATGATTAGCTGAGATGGTTGCTGAGGTCAAAGAGAATATAAAATTGTAAGTAGTTGAAGATGGTTATAAATTTTAGCTATAACAACATGAATAGTTGTAGATATGGTAATATAGTTACTAACTAGGGATAGTGATTGTCTTCATTAACATTAGTAAGCTTAGAGCTATTCTATTTTTTCCATGTTTCATTTGCCTAGTAGCTAATGTGAGATGATACTCAGAATAGTATCTGAATATTTAATTTTACAATATATAAAAAGAATAATGATGGTTGTCTAGAAGAGCAATAAAGCTTACCAAATCATAAAGAGTTAGTGAATTTTTGGCTGTATGCATCATGGTTGCCTTATGTTGTATGGAAGTAGATGATTGCTATTTTCTGAATTTGGAAATGAATAAAGTTGCAATAGATATTAGGCATATAAAATATACTACTGTCATCTAGGCTAAGGTGGTTATTAACGTTATTCTCCTATATGGCTCAGAGATAGTGTTCACCAATAGAGAAATGTTTTTCCACTAGAAGAGCTTCATAAGCTCATTTTCTCAGTTTTATCTGCAAGCTCCAACTTCTCTCTCTGCCCATGTTCAGAGGATCAGTTATTCATGTTGAGGCTGCATGTTAGAATCCTCCACACACAGCTGCATTTAAGTAGCTTCTCCAAAATTGTTGTAGCTGCAACTCCTCTAAAACATATCTTTACTCCATGTTAACAGGCTCTAAATTGACCCCAATAATCTGGCCCTGATCTCTGTGACGTTTTGCAATTCCCTTTCCTTGAGTGTGGATGGAATCCCTGCAAAAACGGCAAAGTCGATGTGACATAAACCCCTTGATTATGTTGCATTAAATTACTTTTTGTTTTAGTAGACTATAAGGAGATCCATTTCTGCTCATCTTGAAGAAACAGGCTATAAGAGTCACTCCTGCTGGTCTGGAAAGGAACAATATACTGTCACATGAAGTGCCAAAGAGAGGGTAACTTGGAAATGAATTGTGTGCAACCTGTAACAGCTGAGGGCCCCATTCTTACTGGTGCAAGGGGCTCAATTCTGCCAACTACTACATGAGCTTGGAAAAGAATACAAGTTCCAGGAAGTATCATAACCTGGAAACATGTTGATACAGCTTTAGGAAACCCTGAACAGAATGTCACTCAGCCATATCTAGACTCCAGGCTCACAGAAACTGTGAGATTCTGAGTCTATTGTTATAACATGATAACCCTGTGCTCTTTATTATAAAGTAATAGACAAATAATATGCTCAATAATATGTATTCTGTTTTTTTTTTTTTTTTTTTTGACAGGCAGAGTGGACAGTGAGAGAGAGAGAGACAGAGAGAAAGGTCTTCCTTTTGCCGTTGGTTCACCCTCCAATGGCCGCCGCGGCCAGCGCGCTGCGGCCGGCGCACCGCACTGTTCCGATGGCAGGAGCCAGGTGCTTCTCCTGGTCTCCCATGGGGTGCAGAGCCCAAACTTGGGCCATCCTCCACTGCACTCCCTGGCCACAGCAGAGAGCTGGCCTGGAAGAGGGGCAACCGGGACAGGATCGGTGCCCCGACCGGGACTAGAACCCGGTGTGCCGGCGCCGCAAGGCGGAGGATTAGCCTGTTGAACCGCGGCGCCGGCCTATTCTGTTTTTGTGTCTGAAACCTAATTGACTCAAGTTTCATATCACATATTACAGTTGGGTTTTATACTTGTTTCATTATTGTTTTCTCTACTAAGCAGGATTCAGGAAACATAAGTATAAGAGACAACTCACTAATAATTTTTAAAGGACAGGCATTTGGTGTAGTGGCACTGCTTGCTATGCCTGCATTCTATATCAGAGTGCCTAGAGTTGAGGCCTGGGTCCATTTCTGATCCAGCTTCCTGAAAATGTACATCTTGGGAAGTAGCAGGTGATGGTTCAAATAGCTAGGTCCCTGCTGCCCACATGGGAGACTCAAATTGAGTTCCTGGCTCCTGGTATTGGCCTTACTCAGCCCTAGCTGTGGTGAGCATCAGAGGAGTAAATCAGTGAGTGGAACACCTCTTTCTCTGTCTCTATTTTTCCGTCTTTCAATTACACTAGAACTTAAAGAATAATTGTTGAATGATAATGACTGACTTCTCAAATCAATTAAGTAGTGATCAAAGTGTTATTCTATGTCAGATTTTATACAGCAAATTAGAATGAATTCTGGTACTTAAAACTGCCCTCATTCTATATAAGGACAGAGTTGTTAACATTCCAAATCACTACCATAAAATTGTTTCAGTATAAGTTTTAAAAGTTCATTTTAACTCGCTTATTACAAGTCATTGTGATATGTGCTGTTTGACATCAGAATCACCTGATGTGCTCATTTAACAATGAAGACTTATTGACTCCAACTCTGATATAATGGTTTAGAATTTCTCAATGTAGAACATCAGAATATGCAGATTAACCAGACTGATCAAGTGATCTTTGCTCACACAAATGTTTGACAAATGCTTCTAGAGGAGCATGCATTTTTTATTACCAAAAAAATCTATATTATGGACATGAAGTAGGTATTTCAACAGCAAATTGAAAAATCTGAATCATTTAAACCTACAATTGGGTGATAACCGTGATCTCATATGCAATGGTTTGAAATCTGAAGACAATTTAATTAAAGAAATGAAAGTGTCAGAGGAAGAGGTATATGCTAATAACTGACAGGATCACCTATCATCTGGAAATGCAATTCCAGAGTTTTATTTTGCTTATTATGTGTTAAAAATAATACTCATGATTCACGTGCCTTTTGAAATGCTAAATTGCATAAAACAGTTTTTTTAACTTAACTGTGAACATAGTGTCAGATTGTTAGTATTTTTCCAGAACTTTAAAAAGAAACCTTGGTTCTATTTCTGTTAATTAGACCTCAGGTTTATAAAAAGAATTTTAATATTTATTTCTTGGTCTTTATTGAAAGAATGATAATCTGTTAGCTCTGCATTATTTTAATGGCATATTATATGATGTCTAAAATATATTCATTATAAAAACCCATAGTAATCATTTACTGGAAAATCAGAACTCAAGAATTTCTTGGGGCAAGTATTGGATGCATCAGTTATGACACAGTTTGGGATGTCATGAGATTTAACAGTGTGCCAAGGTCAGTATATTATAAATATTTCTATTGCTAACAGTTTCAGAAACATGGATTTTATTTTTTCCACATATGTCAAATCAGCCAACTGAAAGAATGAGAACGAAAATTTATTCTCCATAGCATACATGAGTTGGCACATAAATTTAATTTCTCTTCAAAATATGAATATATATTTAAAAATTATAGTCATTTGCATATTTTGAAGAAAGTTATTTAGAAAACAGTTACAATGTAATACAGAAAGATCTGAGATACACTTTGAAGTCCTGGAAAAAAATATTGAAACAATCAGAAACTATACCTTCTGAATGTTCTAAACAAATTATTAGAAAACTGACTTAGGTAACTCAAATAGAAAACAAAGTTAATAGAAAAATTGAAGTCGGCCAGCACCGTGGCTTAACAGGCTAATCCTCTGCCTTGAGGCGCTGGCACACCAGGTTCTAGTCTCGATTGGGGCGCCGGATTCTATCCCAGTTGCCCCTCTTCCAGGCTAGCTCTCTGCTATGGCCCGGGAAGGCAGTGGAGGATGGCCCAAGTGCTTGGGCCCTGCACCCGCATGGGAGACCAGGAGAAGCACCTGGCTCCGGGCTTCGGATCAGCGTGATGTTCCGGCCGCAGCAGCCATTGGAGGATGAACCAACGGCAAAAAGGAAAACCTTTTTCTCTGTCTCTCTCTCACTATCCACTCTGTCTGTCAAAAAAAAAAAAAAAAAAAAAGAAAGAAAGAAAAATTGAAGTCAATTAGTTCTTAAACTGCTCAGTATAATTAACGCTATTAAATTTTAAGACACTTTTAAAAGATCATTTTAAATTATTTGAGCACTATTTAACAAAATAATTTTATACAATAAAGTTAAATTTATGGCCATATATAATCATATACATTTTAATTGGTTAATTATATCAGATAATCATGAACATAATTAGATGAATTTTAAATTTAACCCATGTACATAAATATAATTTTGTACATATATGGTAGAAAGACATTCACATGCTTAATATTATTTTTTCCAATTAAGAAAATTATTTCATTCAGCTTAAATTTTCAGACATAGTATCTTAGAATCATGGGATTTTAAATGACTTAAGTTGCCATCTTGTTGGAAAAAATACCAAAACTATAAAAAACACTGACTGAGATTACTCACAAGATGGTGGAATACGGAGGGAGCTTACTGCTCTAGTCCAGGGGAAGATAGTTTAAAAAAAAAGTGGAGAGAATATGATCTTAGGGAGCAGTTAGGGAGAAAACTGCAGAGGAAATTCCTTGAAAAATAGAGGGCACTGTGGAACTCCATGGAGGGTGTGGACATGCAGTACAAACACTGACACAACACACGACCTCAGCAGCCAAGAACCTCAGCATCAGCTTTGGAGAGTGAGGTGAGACCAGTCTGCAACAGCCCAAGGCACTGGTGATAAAGCTGCAGGAAGAGCCAGGCATGAGTCTGGCTTGGAGCCCTGTGGGAAACAGTTTACCTGCCAATCTAGAAATAAAAGGTGAGGGGGTCCATTTCTCTCCTGGATCACCCAGATTTGCATTCTGTAACTAGCTGAGAGAGGTCAGGTGCCATTTTTGACATACATAACAGCTGTGCCAGCTTGTGTCCAAAATGACATCTGAGTCTGGCTGGGATAATTGACAGTGGACTTGGTGCTAGTGACTGTGGGAGCCTTGTGTGCTGGGACTGTAAAAACAGTGTGGCTGTGGGAGGGCACATGGTGTGGCTGGGTCTATGGGCAGTCACTTTGGGTGGCCCTGGTGAGTGCCACTACTTACACTGAGGACTGCATGGATCCTTTGTGTGGTTCTTGTGACAGTGCAAATGATTATTGCACTCACTGGGTCTAACGTCTGGGCACTATTCTTCTTATTGGAGAGGAGGTGACTGTGAGACTATACCAACAGGGCTAATCAAATCTCCCATCTGATAAAATTAAAAAAGGACACCCAACTTGAGTGCTACCTTGGACACTCCTGTTACCACGTAACATTGAATACAGCTCCCTGGACACACCAAGTACATATCTGGGGATTCACTGAAAGAGCAGACACTTCACTAAGCCACAGAGGCGTAGTCCAAAGATAAAAGCCATCAGAGGCAAAAAACAAACAGAAAAATAAATCAACAAGTATCTCCATAATTCCTAAAAATAATGCAGAAATTCAAGAAACAACAACAAAAAAGACAACATTACGCATGCAAGACAACAGAGCAACATTTCAATACTAGAATGTGAAGATGAAAAAATTGGAGAAATACCAGAAAATAAATGAAAAAATTGATCATAGGATTACTTAGAAATAATCAGAAGCAAATCCACATATTAAAGAAATCCATACAAGACATGAATTAAAATTTTCCCATGAAATTGAGATTTTAAAGAGAAATCAAAATGAAATGTTAGAAATGAAGAATTCAATAGATCAAATAAAAATGTGGTGGAAAGCCTGAACAACAGACTTGGTGAGGCAGAAGAAAGAATATCTGAGTTAAAAAAAAAAAAATCATTGGAAATCTTGCAGTCAGACCAAAAAAAAAAAAAAAAAAAAAAAAGAAAAGAAAAGAAATTAGAACTGAAAAACATTGTTGGAGATTTATGGGATACTATCAAAGGAGGCAACATATGGGTCTTATGATTTCCTGAAAGCATGGAAGGAGAAAATGGATTAGAAAGCTTGTTTAGTGAAATAATTCCAGAAAATTCCCTAACTTGGAGAAAGAAAGGGAAATCCAAGTAGAGGAAGCACATAAAACTCCTGACCTGGCCAGAAAAGATCTTCATAACATATTGTAGTCAAACTTTCCAGAATAAAGCATAAATAAAAGATTCTAAAATGTGCACGAGAGAAGTGCCCGATTAATTTCAGAGGATAGACAATTAGATGCACAGCTGACTTCTAATCAAAAACCCTACAGACTAGGAGAGAATGGTGATATATATTGCATTTCTTAAGAGGAAAAAAAAATTGTGAACTGAGAATACTGTACCATGAGAAGCTCTCATTCATGAAAGAAGGTAAAATATAGACTTTTAAAACAAATAGAAATCAATATCATCAAAATGTCCATACCACTGAAAACAATTTACAAACTCAATGCAACAGCAATCAAAATACCAATGACATCTTCTCAGATAGACAAAAAGGGATGCATAAATTCATATGTAAATGCAGGAGACCCCAAATAACTAAAAAAATATTATGCAGCAAAAACAAAGCCAGAGACATCACAATACCAGATTTCAAGACATGCTACAGGGCAGTTGTAAGTAAAATAGCCTGGTAATGGCACAAAAATAGACTTGTAGACCAATGGAACAAATAAAAACTCCAGAAATCAATTCTCCAATTAACATATAAAATCAATCCCTAGAGTAAAGACAATATCTCCAACAAATGGCACTAGGACAACTGGATCTCCCTAGGTAGAAGTATGAAGAAAATCACCTACCTTATACCTTACACACAAATCCACTCAAAATGGATCAGAGACCTAAATCTATGACTGATACCATCAAATTATTAGAGAAACCCGGTAAGACATTGGCATATGTATAGAATTCTTGGAAAAGAACCCGGAAGCACAGGCAATCAAAGCCAAAATGGACATCAAATTGAGCAACTTCTGTACTGCAAAAGATGCACTCAGGAAAGTGAAGAGGCAACTGATGAAATGAGAGAAAATATTTGCAAACTACGCAACTGATAAAGGACTAATATCCAGAATATTAAAGAGCTCAAGAAACTCAACAACAACAAAACAAACAACCATCAAGTAAAGGGCAAAGGACCTAAACAGTAATTTTTCAAGAAGAAATCCAGAGCGGCAAGATGGCGGAATAGGCAGACAGCAAACTATTAGTCCGGAGAGAGAGACAGGTGAATATAAGTGGAGATACTGCAGGGTCAAGGAAGAGTAGGGGATGAAACAGCATAGGAAACTCTTCCGGAACTAGTAATTCACAGTGTACCTGCGTGGAGAGCGTGGGAGCCCAAGTTCGGGACACCAGCAGCAGACTCAACGCACCAGCGCTGGAACGTGAGGTGAGCCGAACCACAATAGCCCGAGACACCAGCGGGCAAGCGGAAAGAGGAGGCTAGAGGGAACGAGGCTTGAAACTCCGTGGGGAAAAATTCACCAGGCTAACTAGAAGAGAGAGAGGAAAAAAATAAAAAAAGCGACCGATACGGACACAAGTTTCTCTCTCTCCGCTCACCTCTCAAAGGCGAGCAAGACAGAGCAGGCGCCATTTTGGACATACGTCATAAGCAGGGCGACCTCAGGTCTGCACCAGCCCTGAGCCTAGCAGAAAAACCTGACTCTGGGGGGAGGGGTGAAATAACAGGAGATTAGCATCTAACTTGGCAACCCAGTGGGAGATTTCAGGATAATTGGAGCCCACACTGAGGGCAGCAGAGATTGCCTGTGTGGTCCTTGGGAAAGAGCTTCAGATCTCTGGCTCCTGTGGGTATATCATTTGCCTGCTAACTACCTCCAATTACGTTCAGCTGTGCGGAATTACTTCCCTTTTGAATCAAAAAAGAGAGAGATTTACCACACCTAACCTGGGAGTGTCATCTTTGACACACCCTCAGCCCTGAGGAACCAAACACAGCTCTCAGTCCACGCTCATCTCAAGCCTCTAAGGCACCACTGAAAGCAGACAGTACACTTAATATAGAGCCATAGTGTAACAAGAAAAAACACCACAGTGAAGAAACCAAATATCTCCAACATGCCAAACAACAAACGCAAAAACCAAGCTAACAAGAACAAGGAAGACACTATGACACCCCCAAATGAAAAAGACACCCCAATTCAAGATTATGAAGATGAGGAGATTGAAGAAATACAAGAAGCAGATCTCAAAAAATTGATAAGAACATTAAGAAGTTCTCAAAAACAAATTCTTGAACTACAGAAATCCTTAATGGACAAGGTAGAAAATCTCTCTCGTGAAAGTGAAATATTAAGGAGGAATCAAAATGAAATGAAACAACTAGTGGAACAAGAAATGGTGATAGTGACGAGAAATCTTAATGAAATGAAGAATTCAATAGATCAAATGACAAACACATTAGAGAGTCTTAAAAACAGAATGGGCGAAGCAGAAGAGAGAATATCAGACTTAGAAGACAGAGAACAGGAAAGGAAACAATCAAATCAAAGAAAAGAAGAAGAAATCAGAAATCTAAAAAATACTGTCAGGAATCTACAGGATACTCTTAAAAAACCCAACATTCAAGTTCTAGGAGTACCTGAAGGCATGGAGAGAGAGAAAGGATTAAAAGGCCTTTTTAGTGAGATACTAGCAGAAAATTTACCAGGTTTGGAGAAAGACAGAGACATCCTAATACAGGAAGCTCATAGAACCCCTAATAAACATGACCAAAAGAGATCCTCACCACGACACGTCGTAATCAAACTCACCACAGTGAAACACAAAGAAAAGATCCTAAAATGTGCAAGAGAGAAACGCCAGATTACTCTCAGAGGATCTCCAATTAGACTCACAGCTGACTTCTCTTCAGAAACCCTACAAGCTAGGAGAGAATGGCGAGATATAGCCCAGGTGCTAAGAGAGAAAAACTGCCAGCCCAGAATACTATATCCTGCAAAGCTCTCATTTATGAATGAAGGTGAAATAAAGACCTTTCACAGCAAACAGACATTGAAAGAATTTGTCGCCACTCGTCCAGCCCTGCAAAACATGCTTAAAGATGTGTTACATACAGAAACACAGAAACACGGTCACCAATATGAAAGAAGGTAAAGGTAGGAAACCTCACACCAAAAGATCACAGGAATCTCAAACCATATATTAGAAAGTATCTTTGGCTAATGGCAGGGCAAAGTTATTCCTTCTCAATAGTCACATTGAATGTTAATGGCTTGAACTGTCCAGTTAAAAGACACCGATTGGCTGATTGGGTTAAGGAACAAAACCCATCCTTTTGCTGCTTACAAGAAACCCATCTATCCAACAATGATCCATACAGGCTGAGAGTGAAAGGCTGGAAAAAGATATACCACGCCAACAGAAATGAAAAGAGAGCGGGCGTAGCCATCTTAATATCGGACAACATAAACTTTACCACAAAAACTGTTAGGAGAGACAAAGAGGGGCACTATTTAATGATTAAGGGATCCATTCAACAGGAAGATATAACGATTATCAACGTATATGCACCTAATTACAGGGCACCAGCTTATTTAAAAGACTTGTTAAGGGACTTAAAGGGAGACTTAGACCCCAATACAATAGTACTGGGGGACTTCAATACTGCACTCTCAGAGATAGACAGATCAACAGGACAGAAGATCAACAAGGAGACAGTAGATTTAAACGACACTATAGCCCAAATGGATCTAACAGATATCTACAGAACATTTCATCCTACATCTAAGGACTTTACATTCTTCTCAGCAGTACATGGAACCCTCTCTAGGATTGACCACATACTAGGCCATAAAGCAAGTCTCAGCAAATTCAAAAGAATTAGAATCATACCATGCAGCTTCTCAGACCACAAAGGAATGAAATTGGAAATTGGCAACTCAGGAATCCCTAGAGCATGTGCAAACACATGGAGATTGAACAACATGCTCCTGAATGAACAATGGGTCATAGAAGAAATTAAAAGAGAATTCAAAAATTTTCTGGAAGTAAATGAGGATAACAGCACAACATACCAAAACCTATGGGATACAACAAAAGCAGTGTTAAGAGGAAAGTTTATATCAATAGGTGCCTACATCAAGAAATTAGAGAGGCACCAAATAGATGAGCTTCCAAGTCATCTCAAGGATCTAGAAAATCTGCAGCAAACCAAACCCAAACCCAGTAGGAGAAGAGAAATAATTAAAATCAGAGAAGAAATCAACAGGATTGAATCCAAAAAAAACATTACAAAAAATCAGCCAAACGAGGAGCTGGTTTTTTGAAAAAATTAACAAAATTGACACCCCATTGGCCCAACTAACTAAAAAAAGAAGAGAAAAGACCCAAATCAATAGGATCAGAGATGAAATGGGAAACGTAACAACAGACGCCACAGAAATAAAAATAATCATCAGAAATTACTACAAGGACTTGTATGCCAGCAAACAGGGAAATCTATCAGAAATGGACAGATTCTTGGACACATACAACCTCCCTAAATTGAGCCAGGAAGACATAGAAAACCTAAACAGACCAATAACTGACACAGAAATTGAAACAGTCATAAAGGCCCTCCCAACAAAGAAAAGCCCAGGGCCAGATGGATTCACTGCTGAGTTCTACCAGACATTTAGAGAAGAACTAACTCCAATTCTTCTCAAACTATTCAGAGCAATCGAAAAAGAGGGAATCCTCCCAAATTCTTTCTATGAAGCCACCATCACCTTAATTCCTAAGCCAGAAAGAGACGCAACATTGAAAGAGAATTACAGACCAATATCCCTGATGAACATAGATGCAAAAATCCTCAATAAAATTCTGGCCAATAGAATGCAACAACACATCAGAAAGATCATCCACCCAGACCAAGTGGGATTCATCCCCGGTATGCAGGGATGGTTCAACATTCGCAAAACAATCAACGTAACACACTACATTAACAGACTGCAGAAGAAAAACCATATGATTCTCTCAATAGACGCAGAGAAAGCATTTGATAAAATACAACACCCTTTCATGATGAAAACTCTAAGCAAACTGGGTATGGAAGGAACATTCCTTAATACAATCAAAGCAATATATGAAAAACCCACGGCCAACATCCTATTGAATGGGGAAAAGTTGGAAGCATTTCCACTGAAATCTGGTACCAGACAGGGATGCCCTCTCTCACCACTGCTATTCAATATAGTTCTGGAAGTTTTGGCCAGAGCTATTAGGCAAGAAAAAGAAATTAAAGGGATACAAATTGGGAAGGACGAACTCAAACTATCCCTCTTTGCAGATGATATGATTCTTTATTTAGGGGACCCAAAGAACTCTACTAAGAGACTGCTGGAACTCATCGAAGAGTTTGGCAAAGTAGCAGGATATAAAATCAATGCACAAAAATCAACAGCCTTTGTATACACAGGCAATGCCACGGCTGAGGAAGAACTTCTAAAATCAATCCCATTCACAATAGCTACAAAAACAATCAAATACCTTGGAATAAACTTAACCAAAGACGTTAAAGATCTCTACGATGAAAACTACAAAACCTTAAAGAAAGAAATAGAAGAGGATACCAAAAAATGGAGAAATCTTCCATGCTCATGGATTGGAAGAATCAATATCATCAAAATGTCTATTCTCCCAAAAGCAATTTATACATTCAATGCAATACCCATCAAGATCCCGAAGACCTTCTTCTCAGATCTGGAAAAAATGATGCTGAAATTCATATGGAGACACAGAAGACCTCGAATAGCCAAAGCAATCCTGTACAACAAAAACAAAGCCGGAGGCATCACAATACCTGATTTCAGGACATACTACAGGGCAGTTGTTATCAAAACAGCATGGTACTGGTACAGAAACAGATGGATAGACCAATGGAACAGAATAGAAACACCAGAAATCAATCCAAACATCTACAGCCAACTTATATTTGACCAAAGATCCAAATCTAATCCCTGGAATAAGGACAGTCTATTCAATAAATGGTGCTGGGAAAATTGGATTTCCACGTGCAGAAGCTTGAAGCAAGACCCATACCTATCACCTTACACAAAAATTCACTCAACATGGATTAAAGACTTAAATCTACGACCCGAAACCATCAAATTATTAGAGAGCATTGGAGAAACCCTGCAAGATATAGGCACAGGCAAAGACTTCCTGGAAAATACTCCAACAGCACAGGCAGTCAAAACCAAAATTAACATTTGGGATTGTATCAAATTGAGAAGTTTCTGTACTTCAAAAGAAACAGTCAGGAAAGTGAAGAGGCAACCAACAGAATGGGAAAAAATATTCGCAAACTATACTACAGATAAAGGATTGATAACCAGAATCTACAAAGAAATCAAGAAAATCCACAACAACAAAACAAACAACCCACTTAAGAGATGGGCCAAGGACCTCAATAGACATTTCTCGAAAGAGGAAATCCAAATGGCCAACAGACACATGAAAAAATGTTCAAGATCACTAGCCATCAGAGAAATGCAAATCAAAACCACAATGAGGTTCCATCTCACCCCGGTTAGAATGGCTCACATTCAGAAATCTACCAACAATAGATGCTGGAGAGGATGTGGGGAAAAGGGGACACTAACCCACTGTTGGTGGGAATGCAAACTGGTTAAGCCACTATGGAAGTCTGTCTGGAGATTCCTCAGAAACCTGAACATAACCCTACCATACAACCCAGCCATCCCACTCCTTGGAATTTACCCAAAGGAAATTAATTTGGCAAATAAAAAAGCCATCTGCACATTAATGTTTATTGCAGCTCAATTCACAATAGCTAAGACCTGGAACCAACCCAAATGCCCATCAACAGTAGACTGGATAAAGAAATTATGGGACATGTACTCCATAGAATACTATACAGCAGTAAGAAACAACGAAACCCAGTCATTTGCAACAAGATGGAGCAATCTGGAAAACATCATGCTGAGTGAATTAAGCCAGTCCCAAAGAGAAAAATATCATTTGTTTTCCCTGATCGGTGACAACTGAGCGCCAAAGGGGAAACCTGTTAAGTGAAATGGACACTATAAGCAACAATGAACTGATCAGCTCCTGTCCTGACTTTAGATGTACAATGTAATACTTTATCCTTTTTAGTATTTGTTGTTGTTGTTGTGGTTCTAGTACTATTGGTTGAACTCAGTAATTAACACACAATTATTCTTAGGTGTTTAAATTTTAACTGAAAAGTGATCCCTGTTAAATCTAAGAGTGGAAAAAGAGAGGGAGGAGATGAAGAGCTATGGGTTATTTAACTATGTGCTTATTTTCAAAGACTTGAATAATCACCTTGTAACAATGATCAGATTTGGTCTATGTTATGTCATGATTTTAAGGAATCTTATTTCAACCAGATATTTTGGATTTTGATATTGGTCTATTATGCTATGTTATATGTGCGTACATATTGTATGTCTACATGGGGAAATTTTATTAAGAGTTTTATTTTAAATGGCTTTTAGATAAGATTGTCCATAAATTTAAGCTGCTAAAATCAATCAAAGATACATTTTAATTTGTATGACCTGAATCTGTGTATCATATGTTTTAAACTTGTTGGTAGAAAGAAACTAAAAACATTTTATATGGTTGTGCTTAAGTTTACTGGTTAAACAAACTACACCATGTTAGATATTTAAGACGTGTTTTCAAATACATGATTCTTAAAATTTATAGAAGGCATTGGACCTTCCGGTAAATGTTTTCTTAAGTTGTTATCTAATGGTTGAAACGGTTTGCTAAGTATTCATGTGATATTGCTATTGTCAGCAAGCGATCTAGGACTTGCACCCTCATTTCTCTATTCTAAGCCCAACTTGTTCTTTCACTTCTCTATTCTCTTCAAGGTAGGGAACTAATTCTATTATGAAGGAATCTGTGGGACGCACAATTTAATCTTTAGACCTTATAAGAGATGGCTGACATTTTTCTGTAATAGCATAGCCAAAATAAGAACTTAACTAATAATCTCATAGCTAGATTCACATCGCCATCAGCGAAGTATACAGTAAGTAGAAAAAAAAACCTCCCTTTCAGACCAAAGGGAAAGAAAGTTTTAAAGTGAGAATATAATTTTCCTCATGGGCATTGTCTACCTTAGAAAAACTACTACAGAACATGCCTGTGACTATAGACTTGTAGTTCAGGCCACCGAAGATTAGAAATGGGACATGGGCACTCCCTTGACTTGCATCCTCTGGTCTGCTTAAACACAAACCAGGAGGAAAAGAAAGCTAGGCATCAGAAGCAATGGGTGGAAGGCCTATTAATGGCCGATCTGTACAGTGATCTGCCCTCAAAGAGACCCAACAGGCCAGTCCACTGCAGTGGCTTTCAATGTGGTAAGCCTGGGCTTCAGCAGAAGTCAGCTTGTGAAGAGCCCTGGCAGCTCTGCCAAGAGTTGGATCACTGGAAATGGACCTGCCCTGGAGTTGAAGGATGCCCAGGTCAGAGCCACAGATCTTATTGGCTCAAAGCTGAAAAGCCCTTCACTCAGCCCAACTTCCAAAGTGACCACTGCAGCTGAGGGGATGGTCAAGTAGGGTCAGCAACATTGCAGGCAGAACTGTAAATTTCTTGTTAGAGTTGCCCCCTGCCTTTACCTGGCCAGCTCTCCTCCCAGGCCAGCTAAGTAATGAAAGTCAACAGGGTGCCTTCCCCCAGGTGGTTCACACCTCCCTTAGGATGTACCCCATGTGAAGAGATAGATAGGTCTGGGCCTCTTAACTTACAAGGCCTAAATCCCACCAGATTATTACCAGACCCCTTCTGTCAGGTTCTATTTGCTTTTCAATCAGAAAACTTAATTGTAGCTTAGCACCTTTCTTAGCTCCTCTAATAATGACTCTGTCCTTTGTTCTAGACCCTGTCTAGTGCACTTGGGCCTCATTCCTTTGTAATCATAACCTCTACTCTACCACCAATGGCTCTACTCCCAACCTGTGTGTGCTGATGGTCCTCTTCCCCACTTAATGCTGTATAATTGTTCAGACCTGGTTTATGCCACTCTTAGGATCATTGGTTACTATCCTCACCCTGTCTTTTATGACCTTGTCTAAATATGATCAGAGTCGGCGAACTTGGAAGGCTTCCATAGCCTTGGCAACTCATGATGACAGCCTAGGGTGGTTACTGGCACCATAAACTAGAGTGTCAATTTGTTGAGTCAACAACAGGAGTCGCTGTGCACTTGCTCCTCATGTGGGATCTCTGTCCTTAATGTGCTGTACATTTTGATTTAATGCTATAACTAGTACTCAAACAGTATGTTTCACTTTGTGTTTCTATGTGGGTGCAAACTGTTGAAACCTTTACTTAATATATACTAAATTGATTTTCTGTATATAAAGATAATTGAAAATGAAAAAAAAATAAAATAAAATCATGTCATTCACAATAAAATGGATGCAACTGGAAACCATTATACTTAGTGAAATAAGTCATTCCCAAAAGGACAAATACCATATGTCCCTCCTTATCTGTGGTAACTATAGAGTACCTAAAATGTAATTTTTTTATTAAACTTTTATTTAATGAATATAAATTTCCAAAGTACGGCTTATGGGTTACAATGGCTTCCCCCCTCCCATAACTTCCCTCCCACCCGCAATCCTCCCCTTTCCCGCTCCCTCTCCCCTTCCAATCACATCAAGATTCATTTTCAGTTCTCTTTATATACAGAAGATCAGTTTAGTATATATTAGGTAAAGATTTCAACAGTTTGCCCCTATATAACAACACAAAGTAGACAAAATACTGTTGGAGTACTAGTTATAGCATTAAATAACATTAGAAGTGAAATTGACAGTTTGATATGTGATGACTTTGAACAGCCCTTGTCTTGACAATTGAGGCATATTTTTTTTTCACATTTTTTGTTGAACTCCTTACTTAGTGTAGGGTTAATCTTACTTGTAGAAAGTTAATTGAAAATAGATTTTAGTAAAAAATGAGAATGGGAATAGGAGAGGGAAAAGGAAGAAGGGTAGGAGTGTGGGTTGGAAGTTAAATAGGGTGGGAAGGATCACTGTGTTCCTAAATTTGTATTTATGAAATGCATGAAGTTTGAATATCCTAAATAAATTGTTAAAGGTAAAAAAAAAATTGCATGAATATAATAAGAATCTTTTGTCCTGAACTTAGAACCATCAGTTGATATTTGGCACTTTTTTTTTTCTATATGGACATGTAAAAGGTTTTTTTTTTTTTTTGAGGGAGGGTGTCAAATTATTTGTAAGTAAATTTCTACTACAACTCTGTGTACACCTCTGTCCACCTTTAGTATATTTCTCCTGAGAAGGACCCCCTTACATAATTGTGATACAGTCATTCCATTCTAGAGGTTTTTACACAATCATAAATACTATTTTATAACTAAAAAAGAGAAAGTGCATTACAATCAAGATTCAGGGCTTGGATAGAGGAGAGAACTTTTTGAAAATAATGTGTCATTACTTGAGATACAGGGGCAAACCAAACACTTGAGGGCAACTATCATATTTATCTTTGGAAAATAGGGCACGAGTTAGTAAGAGGGATAATGGTGGCATGATGCCTACAATACTGGCATCCCGAGTTCAGTCATGGCTGCTCCACTCAACCCAGCTCCCTGCTAATGCACTTGGAACAGCAGAGAAAGGTGGCCTGCGTGCTTGAGCCCCTGCCACCCATGTGGGCACCCAGATACCAGGCTCCTGGTTTGGACCTGGTGCAGCTCCAGTCGATGCAGCTGTTTGGAGAGTCAACCAGTGAATGGAAATTATGAAATACAAATATTTTTCAGTGTACATTTGATGCATTTTCACAGGATGAGTGTCCCTGTGACTACCCTATTCCAAGCAGGCAATTTCTCTTATTTATAATGATTGAACAATATTATATTACCTAATGATCTCTCTCTCTCTCTCTCTCTCTCTCTCTCTCTCTTTCTCCACCACTCATGCATTGCTAAATGCTTAATGTATTTCTATACCTTGACTACTGTGAATAATGTCTGAAATGTACTTGTAAGCAGATATTTCTTTGAGATATTGATTTCATTTTCTTTTGCTGTAAACTCAGAAATAAGATTGCTAGATCATATGGTAGTTCTATTTCAATTTTTTGAGGATTCTCCATACTGCTTCCAATAAAGGTAAGCTCACTGTTAAGAGACTTTAGATTTTTTAGAGCAGGTTTAGTTTTCTAGCAAAATTTACAAGATGTTATGGAGATTTTCCATATGCCCCTTGCCTCCACACACCACGGCCTCCTCTTTTATGAAGATACCCACCAGAGTGAAATATTTGATGCAATAAGTAAACCTATATTGACATACCATTATTATCCAAAGCTCATAGTTTATGTTAGGATTCAATTTTGGCATTGTACATACTATGAGTTTGGGCAAATTATGGTGATATATTTCCACTATTACATTATCATGCAGGGCATATTTATTGTCCTAAAATTCCTCTGCACTTCTCTTATTAATCCTCCTCTCCTTCCTAACCATTAGTAATCACTGATCTTTTTATTCTTTTCATAGATTTACCTTTTCCAGAATTATATATAATTCAAATTATATAGTATTTAGCGAATTGAAGTGGTTTCTCTTACTTAGTAATATGAACATAAGTTTCTTTCATGTTTTTTTCATGACTTGAATTCACATTTTATTTCAGCAATGAGCAATATCCCATTGTCTAGATGCAGGACAGTTTTATGTGTTTATGTACTTAAGTACCACTTGGTTGTTTCCAATATTTGACAATTATGAATCAAACTGCTGTAAGTTTTCAAGTGCAGGTTTATATTTGGATTTAAGTTTTTAACTTCCTTACATAAATTCCAAGGAGAATTACTGCTGGTTTTATAGAAAACCATGTTTATTTCTGTAAGGAACTTCAAACTCTCTTCCAAAGTGTCTGTGCAATTTTTCATTTATATAAGCAATGAATTAGCTTTTTTTGCTCCACATTATCTCTAGCACTTGCTGCTAGCATTCATAGTTTAGTCAATCTAATAGGTCTGTAATGATACCTCTTTGTTGATTTATTATACACTTTCCTATTGACATATAACATGTAGAATCTTTTTGCATGTTTATTTTCATGCATACATATACTTCAGTGAGTAGTCTGCTAAGATCTTGGTAGGAAAAAGCAATATTATAAGATCAACTCTACTCACTTTCAAAACTTTCTATATAATGTGGTTTTCCCAAAGAATAGACAAACAGGTAAGTGGGTAAAGATACAGAGCCTAGAAACGTACCCACATAAATATGGTCAATGGTTGAAAAAGCAGCAAAGGCAATATAAAGGAGTAAATGTAGTCATTTCATCAAAGTGGTGCTAGAATAAATGAACAGACACCTGCAAAGAAATTTGTTTACAAACAGACCTCACAGCCATCACACAAATTGACTCAAAATGGATCACAGAACTAATGGAAAATGTAAAACTATAAAACTCGTGGAAGTTTTATAAGTAACCTAGGTTTACAACATAAATATAAACACTTTGGTTAAAAAACAATTCTCCGTTTTATATTTGTTCCAATATTTAATCTTATTTTTCTTCACTTACATAGTCAGAAAGAAAATATAAACATTATGAATGTCAGTTGTACACAACTGGAAGTCAATGTGATCACTCAATTTCCAATGAATTATAGAGCGCATTATTGCTTAAGGGTTTAATTGTTTAGTACAATTGCCATATTGGCATTGCCATCAATTTCACATGGCATTACATTTCCTTCTTCACCCATCGGTGATTCTGAACCTCTGCCTAATTAGATACAAAGAATGTGAATGTAACACGAGGATAATTCTCCCATTCAATAGGCATTTATGAAATAACTTGTCTTTTCCTAGCACAGTGTTATTTCTGATGATAGGCAAAAACAATAGATATAATTATTCATCACTTATTTTTCTTAGGCATTCGATAAAGCAGTTTACAATAAGCACTTTCCTTAATCCCTATATCTCCTTTCTAAGGTAAAAAAAACATTTCTCTTTCCACAGAGGACTCTAATAGTCCCTTAGAGTAACTCACCCATAAATGACAAGACAGTCTAAGGGTCCAGGTTAGACATTCACCTAAGACTTTGTTTTCAGTCAGCCTCGGAATGTTTAGGATTTTTCCCTTGAATAGTGCCCAGACTAGTGAAAGAAATGGGAAGGTAAACAATCAATTATTTAACCTTCATTCTTCCACCTTTCCATTGGTTTCTTAGGGAAATAGAAAGTGGCCATTGAGCTCCCAAAAGCCAAGACCACTAATGCTTCTGATTTCACTCAAATTGCTCAGTTAGAAAGGCAAACTAATTAAAAAATTTTAAAAAGAGAATAAATAAATAAATAAAAACTAATTTATTAATTAAAAACAGAAAGGCAGAGTTAGGGAGAAAGCCTTCATATATCACTTTTTTGAAAATGGGTTTTGATATTAATTTCACCTTAAAGCTTTAGTTATATTTTATATTGTAACTAAAGCAGCCTTCTAGGATTTCATGAGATACATTAAAAACTCAAAAGCATGATTTAATAGGGTATGTTGAGCATAACTCAACCAAAATAGATTTCATTAAGTACGTCTACCTAATCATTATCAGACCACATATTTTGATGCATTTGAAAAAGATGCAAAGTTGTGTTAATTGACAGACATTAAAAGACAAATTGGTCAAATAAGCCACATTATATACATTTCATAGGTTATACTTTAGAGATGGAGGCCAGAGAAGAATATTACTTGAACAGGAGTTTCATGCCATGATGTTTTGTTCCTGTACCACAAGTAAAGTCTGCCAATCACAATACCACACTTACAAACATGGACGCCCTTGTCAAAATGCTCTAGTTGGACAGAGACCTGCTGCGTAAATACATCAATCTGACTGCCAGGGAATTCCACACATTCCCATGTAAACTGTCATAAATTTTCAATCATAAATGTGAATGGACAAGCCAGAATTACTAAGTATTTTGAACATAAGCACAAATGTAAAAACAAAACACCCAAGTGAAATATTCAGTGTGACTTTTATGATGCAGAACCAAATCATGAAATAGAAAAGAACTTAAAGGAATTCTAATTAGTAGATGTTCAATAAGATATTGGATACATAAAAATGGAATAAGCTGCTGTAAAAAAGAGAAATGAGGGTCTATGAAAGAGTTCTTGGATATTGAAAATATGATTGCTTAAATAAAATATTTAATATAGGTATCAGACAATAAAATATCAAGAAAATCTCCCCAATGTGGCAGGGGGGGAGAAATACAGATGAGTAATATATTGGCAATGCTGTGAGACATCAATCATTAACTTTGGGGATTTAACATTTATCCAAAAGGCATTGCAGAAAAGGAGAATAGAGGAAACAGAAAGGAGGCATTTACAAACAAAAGCTAAAAGTAAATTTCACAGAGGTGACATAGCTACCTTGCAATCACAAGTGTTTGCTACTATCTAGCTGAATACATCAGAACAATATATACAAAATATTTCACCTTCAAGAAGCCAGGAAATATAGAAAATATCCTTAATTTTTCTTTATTTCATTCATTTGTTCAGCCATCATTAATTAGTGCATACTTTGACAATAAAGTAGTAAATTAAGGAAGAAATATTAATGCACTGTAGATGATTAGGTTCTATTTTAATATAAGTTAAATGTATATGAGCAAAATATAATTTTTTTAACTTTTATTTAATGAATATAAATTTACAAAATACAGCTTATGGATTACAATGGCTTCCCCCCCCCCATAACTTCCCTCCCACCTGCAACCCTCCCCTTTCCCGCTCCCTCTCCCCTTCCATTCACATCAAGATTAATTTTCAATTATCTTTATATACAGAAGATCAGTTTAGTATATATTAAGTAAAGATTTCAACAGTTTGCCCCCGCATAGCAACACAAAGTGAAAAAATACTGTTGGAGGACTAGTTATAGCATTAAATAACAGTGTACAGCACATTAAAGACAGAGATCCTACATGACATTTTTTAAAAATTAATTTTCTATGCAATTTCCAATTTAATACCAGGTTGTTTTTTTTTTCATTTCCAATTATCTTTATATACAGAAGATCAATTCAGTATATACTTAGTAAAGATTTCATCAGTTTGTATCCACACAGAAACATAAAGTGTAAAAATACTGTTTTAGAACTAGTTATAGCATCACTTCACATTAGACAACACATTAAGGACAGATTCCACATGAGATGTAAGTACAGTGACTCCTGTTGTTGACTTAACAATTTGACACTCTTGTTTATGGCATCAGTAATTCCCCTAGGCTCTTATCACGAGTTGCCAAGGCTATGGAAGCCTTTAGGGTTCGCTGACTTTGATCTTATTCCAATAGGGTCATAGTCAAAGTGGAAGTTCTCTCCTCCCTTCAGAGAAAGGTACCTCCTTCTTTGATGGCCTCGTTGTTTCCACTGGGATCTCACTCGTGGAGATCTTTCATCTAGGTCTTCTTTTTTTTTTTCCAGGGTGTCTTGGCTTTCCATGCCTACAATACTCTCATGGGCTCTTCAGCCAGATCCGAATGCCTTAAGGGCTGATTCTGAGGCCAGAGTGCTATTTAGGACATCTGCCATTCTATGAGTCTGCTGTGTATCCCACTTCCCATGTTGGATCGTTTTTTTCCCTTTTTGATTCTATCAGTTAGTATTAGCAGACACTAGTCTTGTTTGTGTGATCCCTTTGACTCTTAGACCTATCAGAGTCATCAATTGTGAACTGAAATTGATCACTTGGACTAGTGAGATGGCATTGGTACATGCCACCTTGATGGGATTGTATTGGAATCCCCTGGCACATTTCTAACTCCACCATTTGCGGCAAGTCCAATTCAGCATGTTCCAAATTGTACATCTCCTCCCTCTCTTATTCCCACTCTTATATTTAACAGGGATCACTTTTCAGTTAAAATTTAAACACCGAAGAATAATTGTGTGTTAATTACAAAGTTCAACCACTAGTACTAGAACAACAACAACAAATACTAAAAAGGATAAAGTATTACATTGTACATCAACAGTCAGGACAAGAGCTGATCAGGCCAATGTTTCTCATAGTGTCCATTTCACTTCAACAGGTTTCCCTTTTGGTGCTCAGTTAGTTGTCACCAATCAGGAAAAACAAATGATATTTGTCTCTTTGGGACTGGCTTAATTCACTCAGCATGATGTTTTCTAGATTGCTCCATCTTGTTGCAAATGACCGGGTTTCATTGTTTTTGACTGCTGTATAGTATTCTATAGAGTACATGTCCCATAATTTCTTTATCCAGTCTACTGTTGATGGGCATTTGGGTTGGTTCCAGGTCTTAGCTATTGTGAATTGAGCTGCAATAAACATTCATGTGCAGACAGCTTTTTGTTTGCCAAATTAGTTTCCTTTGGGTAAATTCCAAGGAGTGGGATGGCTGGGTTGAATGGTAGGGTTATGTTCAGGTTTCTGAGGAATCTCCAGACAGACTTCCATAGTGGCTTAACCAGTTTGCATTCCCACCAACAGTGGGTTAGTGTCCCTTTTTCCCCACATCCTCTCCAGCATCTGTTGTTGGTAGATTTCTGAATGTGAGCCATTCTCACCGGGGTGAGATGGAACCTCATTGTGGTTTTGATTTGCATTTCTCTGATGGCTAGTGATCTTGAACATTTTTTCATGTGTCTGTTGGCCATTTGGATTTCCTCTTTTGAAAAATGTCTATTGAGGTCCTTGGCCCATCTCTTAAGTGGGTTGTTTGTTTTGTTGTTGTGGATTTTCTTGATTTCTTTGTAGATTCTTGTTATCAACCCTTTATCTGTAGCATAGTTTGCAAATATTTTTTCCCATTCTGTTGGTTTCCTATTCACTTTCCTGACTGTTTCTTTTGAAGTACAGAAACTTCTCAATTTGATGCAATCCCAAATGTTAATTTTTGTTTTGGCTGTCTGTGCTTCTGGGGTATTTTCCAAGAAGTCTCTGCCTGTACCTATATCTTGCAGGGTTTCTCCAATGCTCTCTAATAATTTGATGGTTTCAGGTGATAGATTTAAGTCTTCAATCCATGTTGAATGAATTTTTGTGTATCAACAAAATAAAGTATGAAACAAAATAAAGTATGCAATGGAGTGGGGGAAATGTGCTGGTCAACACTTTATGTAGAGTCATAATTATAGCCCTCCAAGATGGTTAATTTTATATGTCAAGGTCCATTATAGGAGTATATATATATATGAAACATTATGTTACATATAAACATATATGCACCATCATATATATTATATATAAACATATATGGCATATATTTATAATATATAAACATATATGACATTAATCATATATATGACAAAGTGTCTCATATATGTGTATATATGTATGATTAATGTCTCATATTAATAAGATATAGTATATCTTTTGATGAATTTAATATTTAAATTTTCAGACTGAGTGAAGCAGACTTTGCACCCAAATGTGAGTGGGTCTCATCCAATTAATTGATGGACAACATAAAGCAAAAATCCTAAGAAGCAAGGCCTTCAATAGGCAGAATTCTGCCTGAGTGGATGCTTTCAGACTTAAGCATTTCTTCCACATTCATATTCAAACTGGAAACCTCAGCACTACCTAGGACCTGAACCTATCATTTTTCAGACTGGAACTACACCATAGGCTCTCCAACTTGGTAACTTACTTTGCTGATCTTGAAACTTCCTGGTCTCCAGAATTGCATGAGTCAGTTCCTAACAATTAATCATCAAGTGTCTGTCTGTCTGTGTGTCTCTCTCTCTCGCTCTCTTGGCCCCTTCCTACTTCCCTCCCTCTTCCTCTCCCTCCTTCCATCTCTGTCTTTCCATTGTTTTATTTCTGTCAATACTATTTCTTCTGTTTCTCTGGAGAACCATACCAAGCACACACAATATGACAAGGGAATATCTGAGTGGACATTTGAATGAAGTACAATAAATGAAGAAACCAAAGGAAGAGCGTTCCACGTGGAAGAAGCTGAGTGCAAAGATCAGGACAAGAAATATCTCTCTGTCTCTACCTCTCTCTGTAACTCTTTCAAATAAATAAAATAAATCTTAAAAAAAGGAAGAATTTAGTCATTGGTGAATCAGGAATGGAGTCAGAGGATATGTACCAGAGATTAAGTGATAGGGATGCTTTGGACATGTGGCCAGGTTCAACATCATGAAAGGAATTGTAGGTCAAGACCAGAAGTTTGTTGAATCATGCTTGAAGTATAATGAACAATTACAGGGCTTATACTACAGAGTTTCGTCTACATTTTATGCCTTAGAAAACATTTTAGTTGTTTTATGAATGGTAACATATTCGGATGGAAGTGAAAAGAGATGGTTAGGTAACATTTTAAAAATTCATATGTAAGAATAAGTTGCATGACAAAGATGATTTAAGAACTAGATGAGAATCTTTAAAGAATTATGATTAGTGGCCGGCGCCATGGCTTAACAGGCTAATCCTTCCCCTTGCGGCGCCGGCACACCGGGTTCGAGTCCCGGTTGGGGCGCTGGATTCTATCCCAGTTGCCCCTCTTCCAGGCCAGCCCTCTGCTATAGCCCGGGAAGGCAGTGGAGGATGGCCCAGATCCTTTGGCCCTGCACCCACATGGGAGACCAGGAGAGGCACCTGGCTCCTGGCTTCGGATCAGCAAGATGTGCAGGCTGCAGCAGCCATTGGAGGGTGAACCAACGGCAAAAAGGAAGACCTTTCTCTCTGTCTGTCTCTCTCACTATCCACTCTGCCTGTCAAAAATAAATAAATAAATAAAAGTAAAAAAAAAAGAATTATTATTAGTAACTGCAGGGAAATTCAAAACAATAACACATCTGTAAGAAAATAAAGAGAAAGCTATAAAAAAGAGCAATGGGAAACTTAAACCGGATTCTTGGAAGTTGAAAATGAGACTGACTAAATGAATTCTTGATTATTGCTACAAAAAAGAACTAGAGAAAGCATACTGAACACTTTCTGTGACCTGGAAATGACAATCATATTTCTTATTTGGAAAAGAGGAAGAGGAAGAATCATACATGTGTTCCTGCTCCAGAATATATCCTACGTTGTGGAGGTCAGAGGTGTGAAACTGCATTACGAGATCAGAGAATCATTGTAGGTAGACCATTTTGTTTTGCTTAATCATTTCGGGTGCCTTAGGTTCCATCTAGATCAACTAACTAGTATTTCCAATTTTAAGTGGTAATTTTATATTATAATTAAGTCACGCCTTTGAAATTCCCTGTTGATTAAATGTTTATTTTGTTTTTGGAAATTCAGCTTGTTAACAGGAAAATGCAGAAACATTGTTGGGTTATTTTTGTTGAATGCACAGGTCTACTCAAGGGAAATATAAGGATTAGGTTATTCTTTCATGGCTTTTGTTTCTTAATACTTTAGTGTTTTGTCTATTCATTTTACCAGCTTTCAATTTACTTCTATGTATTAAATAACATTTTGGAAAGTACCTCATTTCACAAATGGGGGATTTTAGCACCAGGGAGGCATGTTACAATTTTAAATAGATATTTAGAGCTTTACATGGATTCAACTTTACATCAGAAGTTGTTTTATAACATTAAACCCTCCCGACCTTCTGTAATTTTGAAATTGAGATTCTAATTGATTCTTAAGATAAGGAATTGGCAAACTGAATTTGGAAATCATCGAAAGTATCAAACTATCAAGAGAGTTTGTTATTTATTTAGAAGTATATTATTAAACCTGAGCATTGTTAAAACAGAAAACTTCAATATTTTAATAAATTATCTCCATTTTCTACAATTACACAATGATTATCATCCTCTACCTCTCATTTTCAAATAGAAAAGATCTATCATAAAGATACACAAATCAATTATTTTCCCCAAATTCTTTGGATAATAATGAGATTGAATCAGAGTCTGCCTTGGGCAAATATAAAAGAAATTCATTTCCTGGGGGATACTTTCTCCACTTCATTGAAGAAGAGATTGCACCGCTTGACTATGAAGTGATAAGTGTCAAACCCATGCCTTGGCCTGATGATGATCAGTGTCATTATTTCCATTAGTAGCAGTAGTGTGAGAGGATTTGATGTTAATGATAGTCTGATACTGATTAATTTATAAGATTGTAAGTATTAGCATTCTCTCTGATCATATACACAATTTCATAAAAATATCCCAGATACCTTTGGACTAATACTTTGAAATTTGCTTTCAAAATACTTTTGCCTGACAGTGATGACTTGGAGAAGAGCAACCACCTTTGGAATTGCATCTGAATAGCAGCAGTGGAGTAGCTTCAGACTTCTGCATGGCTATCTGTCCGTATTTCTATAGACTTTGCAGTCACTTTGTAGAAGATTAAATGGAAGACTCAGGACTAACAGTAAAGATTGTCCTCAAGTCTAGACATGAGGTTTGGATATAGACAATAGTTGCAGAATAGTTTAGATCACAATAGACTTGGCACATATCATAAAATAACAAGATAGAATGCATAGGAAGCAAAAGAATCTAGTTCTGGCCATGAATGGGGATTGCTGACTGATATCTAAGAATCAAAAACAAAACATCTCAGAGATGTCACCTAGAAGTGGAGAAGTTGTACCATATTATTAATTAGGCACTCAAAAACCTTGGGTAAGGTGTCAGTAAAAGGAAAAAGACCTATGATGATTTAAAAATGATTAATTATGGCAACATTGCTTTCAAAGATGAAAATTGTGATATCTTCTTTTTCTCAAGATATTTTTATCAAACTATCAAATTCATATCAAAAGGTAAACAAAATATTGCCAATTCATTTTACAAAGGAGTTGTACCAATGTGTACACCCAACAGGTGTGCATGCACCTTCAGGATGCTCTTTGCCTTGCTAACATTTTCCAGCTTTTGTTCTTCTTCCCTTTGTATGCTGTTATTTTATTTGAATGTTGATTTGTATTTGTTTTCTAGTAATTTTAAGTATATTTTATATTTTCATTGGCCAGTTGAAGGCATTTTTTAAAAAAAAATCATTTATTTGTTTCAGAGGTAGGGTTACAGACAGTGAGAGGTAGAGACAAAGAGAGAGAGAGAGAGTCTTGCATCTGCTGGTTCCCTCCCGAAATGGCTGTAACAGCTGGAACTGGGCCTATCTGAAGCCAGGAGCTTCTTCTGGGTTTCCCAATTGGATGCAGGGGCCCAAAGACTTAGGCTATCTCCTACTGCTTTCCCAGACCAAAGCAGAGATCTTTATCGGAAGAGAGGCAGCCAGGACTAGAACTGATGCCCTTATGGGATGTCCGTGCCTCAGGCAGAGGGTTAACCTATTGTGCCACAGTGCCAGCCCTGGCAGCTTTCTTTGGTTTGTGTTTGCGACTGACACCAAGATTAAATTATTTGATGATACAATGGAATTATTAAAACTAGGTCATAGATCAATTTTGTCATGAATTCATGGAAATCTGAAATGAAAGTTGTCTTCAAAGGAAATCACACTGAAACTAATGATTCTTTTGTCATATACAAAATAATTTCATGTTCTACCAACATTATATTGCTTTTGTTTTAGTCATGTTCAACTTTATAGATGAGAAGTTTCTTTTTTTCAGCTCTCACATGAGCATTTTATGATCTGCCTCAGGAAAAATCACAGTTTTTTCTTAGTTTTATTATGTGGTCCAGGGTAGAAAGAAAAGAAGGTTTAAGTGACTTCACTTCTGCCACTTTCTTAAATGCCAAGGTATTATATGTTGGTGTAGTGTGTCCTGAACTTCATCACTGGTATATGAGAAAGCAAATTTAGTTGTGGAGTCGAAAAATGTAATGTATATACTTAGCTCCTGGTGAAATTATCACTGTGTTACTTGATAATGAACTATCCTCCTTCCAAATGGTGTTGAATAGCAGCTCTGTAGCTTTATGTGATTGCTAATTATGAATACAAAATATTACAAAATTCTAAGGCCTCCCCGGACTGCTCTTGGCTTTATGATCTCAAGTAGAAACCAATCATGTATTTGGATTCCTGGTATCAATCTACCCATAGCAGAAATTTGTCTTTGTAAACAGCCCAGGACCACAAGGCTTAGGGCATCTAATAAATAAGTTCCAATGATTATGGATATAAGGTTGATGTGGCATTTTCTTTTTTTTTTTTAAATTATTTATTTGAAAGGTAAAATGACAGAGAGAGGGGGGCAGACATGGAGAAAAAGATTTTCCCTCTGCTGGTTCACTTCCCATATGGCCATAAGAGCCACGGTTAGGTCAGGCTGAAGCAGGAACCTGAAACTTCATGTGGGGCTCCTACGTGGTACCAGGGCCTAAGCACTTGGGTCATCTTCTGCTACTCCCAAGGTGCATTAGCACAGAGCTAGATTGGAAACAGAACAGCAAGGTAGGACTGAAATTAGCATTCGATATAGGATGCCACTGAAACAGGCTGTTGCTTAAACCACTGTGCATTAACACTGGCCCTTGATGTGGCTTTTTTTTTTTTAATCTTGATGTCCTTCAATTTAAAACAAGCCATCTTTGCCGGGATGATGAATGTCTGGCCTGCAGGCCATATAAATCCTACAAAATCATTTGATCTGGCCCTGCCAAGGCAACCACAGGCAGAATTTGAAATTCAATAAATCTATAGCTGGCCAATTTTTAAGTTGATACTTTTGTGTGGCCAGCAAATGATGCCATACATATCCAAATGGTCATTGGCAGAAGAAAATTTCCCCATTCCTGAAAGCAACACTATCTCAGCAACATCCATTACCTAAATACAAATTAAGCCTCCACCAAAAGTACTAGAATCTGGTAGATTTTGGCAAAAAGTGTAAGTAAGCTCAGTCTATGAATACTATATTTAAAATGAACACTGTTAGTTAATTTAAAATCTCCCAAATTTAAATTCTAAAAACATGTCACACATATGCAATGTCAATTCTGATGATTAAGCACTTTTAGTAATTCCAGAGAAGTAGAAAGTAGGATGGAAATTGACTTGGAAATTCTATTTAAAATGTTACTTTTACTTTAGGTAGTTTTTTTTTTTTTTATTGCTATAGACTACTACATCAGTAGTGTCACAGTATCAGTAGTATCAGTAGAATCACAGGCCATACTTATTTAAAGTAGAGTAAATTTTACCAAATTTGGTTCAAGAGGTCTGAGGAGAAACAAAGGCTCCAAATTAAATTTGTCTTAAGATCTATATGGGGAATCCTGATATTGTTATTCATAGATTCCAATTTTAATGATCTAAGTAACTTGGGATACTAGACAGAAAGGAAAATCAAGTGACAAAAACAAGCAAGTAGTGAGTAAATATCAAGTACATTTCCAGAAAGTTAGAAATGTGTCTTGTATGCAAATTTTAAGAATTAGTCAAATGACATACTTAAAATGAAATAAAACGCATATTTTTAAAATGTATGAACATTTTAAATTAAAATGTTTTAAACATTAATATGCAGTTTCTATTTCTAATGATATTTCCCAACTCAAATCCTTAGAAACATGAACAAACTAGCCTCTACATGTATATACATGAAAAAAGTTTCTGCTTATTATAATACAGCCTATAGTTTTAGTGCAGTTTTTCTCTCATAACTATAACGTTTCTGATGGCAAGAACTATTAAATTTATATTTCAATCAAATCCATTATTTTGAATGAAATGTGCAAAAGTGAAATAATTTGATGAATATTATTTCTTTCCATACTACTAAAGTTGCATTATGTGTAATTGAAAAAATGAACCTAATTAAAGTTTATTTTTTTTTTACCTTAAATAAGTAGAGAAAGAACATTTTTCTTTGGTTGCAATGATATTTTAAGCTCTGTTTCCTTTTTTAGAAATATATATTTTATTCTATACATTTGAGTCGTACAACATAATATTATGTGATACACATAGATAGAAATTTTATACTATAATGAAGCAAATTAGCATATCTATCATCCCACATAGTTATATTTTAATGATGAAACAGCTAAAATGCACTTATTAAAAAAACCCCTAACACAATATAATTCTATTAACTGCTGTTCTCATGCAGCATATTAAAATCTCTAGACCTGTTTGTTGTACATAAGATGCATGTTACCCAAGAAGATACTTCTGCTCCCCAATGCACACACAAACTAATCAGTGACATGGTTCTTTAGAGAATAGAAAGTATTTATCACTGTTCAGCACAGAGGCAGGAAGATATAATTTAATCAATGGTCTGGAAAAAGTTGGTGGATTAGATAGGAGAAAGCTGGATGTAAAAATACTGGAGAGGCAAGCTCTGATTGGAGGGATGTACCATCAGGCAAGCAAAGCATAGTATGAATGATGTGCTCTGAATTGAGAATGTCCTTGTTCAACAAGGTTCTCCTTTCTGGAGGGATGAACTTAAGCTCCCATAGTACTCTGATCTCTGATTCACAGGTTAGGCCTTCCTTCTGTGTGTGCCCAGGTTCTGTGAATTGCAATTTTTCTGCTCTGTTTCCTCTGTGAATGCCTACCATGTCTGAAGCAGCTTTCCAAACAAACCAGGAATTTTTAAAAATATATACATATGATCAAACCCATTGTTAAAGCATAAGATGTATAACTTTCAGGAAAGTAATGAGAAAATATAGCAAGAAGATTTTGAGTTTGGGGCATCTGGAGAAATGCTGTGAAGGGGCACCCAAGCCAATAGAGGTGTCAAGGAGCAATTTGATATCACAAGTTCATCATCACATGCCATTGTTAATCTTGTGTCTCCAGTAATCTGACACTTAATACTTGCAACTTTGTTCAGTCACAGAATTAAAGGGAGGCAATATGTGTTGTTTTGGTGATTTGCTCTATTCAGTTCTCTCCATTTCTGTCTGTGCATGGCAAGAGTTGATGCATTTCAAATATTGAAAATTCAGTGATGCTTAGACAAACCATCATTCAAAACACCCATCTACTTCTTCCCACCAGCAACCACTGTGGAACAAACAATGTTATTTCCAAACGGAAAGCAGAGTACATCTCTAATGTTACATCAGGACAACACTGTTGTCCATGTAACAGAAACCAAGGTCACACTCAGAGAAGGAGCAAGCAAAGCACCACTTCTTAACTGTGCTCAGTGCAGACCGTAGAACCACAAAGACATTTCTCAAGGATTAACTTGTGCTTGGGCCACTCGATATGAGTTAAATAGCCATGGCTCTGTTGATGCTAATGTCTAGATTCAAAAGAGAAAATTGTTGAAAAAACTCATAGGTGGTAAAACTTCAATATATCTTGTTTTAACACAGGACTGGCTATCTTGATATTGAGTAGACGATCAAAACAATGACAGAACATGTATAAATATTCTTTTTGAGTCTGAACAATTCATTTTGAAGGACCACAAAGCTGTAGTCTTTTGTAATATGCCTGGAACAAATTGGATCAATGAAAAATTGACCCAGACAAGTTAAACAGGTGACAAAGACGATTTGACCATGCTTTAGTCAGCATTCCTAAGACCTTTCTTGGCTGGGCCTTGTCTTCAGGCTTGCATAGCTGTGTTTTAACAAGAATCCAGCGAAGTCAATTTAATTAGATGCTTTTGCCATCAAAGTCTAATTACTCTTTGATATCTAAACAAACCCCTCAAACCCACTATCCTTTAAGCGTGTCTAATAACACTGTTTTAAACAGTATACCTTTTGGTCAATTTAGTAGTATTTCTCTACCCTTAATGTTTCCTTCTTTTCTTTTTAGAATTTTACTTATTTGCATCTGTTTTAATGGCAGAGTGACAGAAAAAGAGAAAGAGAAAGAGAGAGAGAGAGAGAATCTGCCAACTGCTGGTTCACTCCCCAGATGCCTGCAACAACCCTGGAGAGGCCAGGATGAAGCCAGGAACTCAGAACTCCATTTGTGGCTCCCACATGGATGGCAGGGGTCCAAGTACGTGAACCACCATTGGCTGCCTCCCAGGGCACATTAGCAGAAAGGTGGATGGGAAGTACAGTACTGGATAGTCTAACTAGCACCCTTACATGGGATGAAGACATCCACAAGAGCAGCCTAACTTGATGTGCCACAATGCCCCGCCCAAAGTTTCTTTTCTGTAATATTTCTTCCACTGGTACACTCAGTTCCCAGTTTCACCACAGTTTGGTTGTTGATTATCAATCTCCACTCATATTTGCTGTATTTAAAATTGAGCCCATTTAAAAAAAATGTATGGAATGCTGGCATAGCAGGGAGAGGCTTCACCCATTATGCCAATATGCCAGCCCCACACCAATTTCCATATGGAGGAAGATATTTTCCTTTTGCAATAGTTCCTGAGCAAAATTTATTTTTTTTATCACCTTCCTGCTTGGCTCATTTTTTTTTTCTTTAACACAGACAAGGATTTTTTTCAAGGTTATTGCAATATAGAAGAGAAATTAAACTCAATTTCACAAAAAAGTTAAAAAAAAATGGAGTTTTTACATGCTGATTAAGTTACCGGAAAAGAAATGAAGAATGTGGCTGGTGCTGTGGCTCACTTGGCTAATCCTCCGCCTGTGGCGCCAGCACCCTGAGTTCTAGTCCCAGTTGGAGCACCTGGTACTAGTCCCGGTTGCTTATCTTCCAGTCCAGCTCTCTGCTGTAGCCTGGGAGGGCAGCGGAGGATGGCCCAAGTGCTTCGGCCCCTGCACCCACATGGGAGACCAGGAGGAAGCACCTGGCTCCTGGCTCCGGATCGGCGCAGCACCGGCCGTGGCAACCATTAGGGAAGTGAACCAATGAAAGGAAGACTTTTCTCTCTGTCTCTCTCTCACTATCTATAACTGTATCTGTCAAATAAAAAAAAAAAGCAATGAAGATTATTAGTGGGGAGATGAGTCAATATGATTAATTCTTTATGTTTGCTAATCTGTGTTTATGTAAGTTACACTCCTATCCCTATAGAGATTGGGAAATACTTGTTCTATCATTTTTGAAAAAGAAAAAAATACATAGTTTGAAAGGCAGAGAGACAAATGAAGGTGGAGAGAGAGAGGGGGGAGAGAGAGAGAGAAACAAGTGAGCTCCCATCCACTGGTTCCCTCCCCACCCTCCCCAACTACCTACAACACCTGGGGTTGGGCCAGCCTGAAATCAGGAGCTGTGAACTCAGTCCAGGTCTCTCATGTAAGCGTCAGGTTTGGAATTCAGAATAGGGCCAGGACAACCTAATACAGGTCCAAGCATCCTAAAGGAAGTCTTATGAACTAAGCCAAACTCTGGTCCCTCTTTGTTGGTTATTGCATTTACAAAGGATGGTCCTCACATCCTGGAGAAAAATGTTTCTCTCTTGCAATTCCAGAAATGGAGAAAGGATAAGGAAATGGAAATACTAGTTATGCTAATTGCCTTATTTCATCGGCTTACACTAAGTGTTATGTGTTAAGGAGTTGCAGTGCACCTGAAAATGTCTGCAAGTATTACATGTTGAACAAAAACTGAGGAAAAATAAACTAAATCAATGCAACAATAACACAGAGCAGCAAGAGGCCTAGAGAAAACTTTTCTCTCAAACAGGGAAAGAAAAAATTTACATTTGTAAGTTTTCTGAAGTAAATGCTCCTAGACAATGGATGTCCAGGCCTGGAGTCAGTAGGGAACCTGTGCAGGGTTTGATCAAGTTTGGGGAACTATGAAAGAAATCTTGATCAGCTGTGGACCTTGCCTAATAACTTTTGTAAAAATTTAGATTTTTTTTTACTTATTTCTAGATACTCTAAATACTTGAGTACCAGTTCCCCCAAAAATTTTAAAACAAGATTTTTTTTTACTAAACATGTTTGTTTATTAAAATATCACATAAGCCTAATTATGTAGCTTTCAGATTTATTAAAGGAGATGAAATTTCAATGAAAAGCTATAGAGTGAGATTCGTATTCATCACAGAGAACCAATAGTTCCAATTGTGTAACCTGTACAATGCTACTCGCATTTTCTAGGCCTTATTTTCTCTCTTCTAATATTAACAACCTGATTCATATGTTGCTGTGGGGTTTGGGATCCTACATTCATGACAGAACTAGAATAATCATTGAGTAAATGCTACTTACATCCCTTGCCCCTACAAATTTCAGTTCTTTTATTTCAAGAATCTAGGGTCAGGAATGTGGTTATTCAATTGAGTCAAACAAGGAAGGACACAGGTGAGTAAAAAGAAAAAGAAAGGAGAATTTACCAGCAGTATTTAATACTGCTGGAAGTGGAATCGTTCTTGAAGTTATATTATTGTTCTGAAACTAACTGCCTCCACTTTTATTTTTTATTTTTATTTTTGACAGGCAGAGTGGACAGTGAGAGAGAGAGAGACAGAGAGAAAGGTCTTCCTTTGTTGTTGGTTCACCCTCCAAGGGCCTCCGCGGCCAGCGTGCTGTGGCCGGCGCACCGCACTGATCCGAAGCCAGGAGCCAGGTGCTTCTCCTGGTCTCCCATGGGGTGCAGGGCCCAAGAACTTGGGCCATCCTCCACTGCACTCCCAGGCCACAGCAGAGAGCTGGCCTGGAAGAGGGGCAACAGGGACAGAATCCGGCGCCCCGACCGGGACTAGAACCTGGTGTGCCGGCGCTGCAGGCGGAGGATTAGCCTGTTGAGCCGCGGCGCCAGCCACTGGCTCCACTTTTAAATGCAATTACAATTGTTTGTACAGGGTGTATCTTTTGGATATAATCCAACTCAAGTCCATAAACATTCTGTTTTTAATTATTATTTGTAAGGCAGGAGGAGATATACAGAGATCTCCAATCTGCAGTTTTGTTCCCCAAAAGCCTGCAGCAGCTAGGGATGGGCCAGGTAGAAGCCAGGAGCCGGGACTCAGTCTGGGTCTCCTCTGTGGCAGGAGCCCAAATGCTTGAGCCATCTCCTGCTGATTCCCAGGGTGTGCAGTAGTGGGAAGCTGGATTGGAAGCAGAGGAGATGGGACTTGAGCCGGGCACTCAAATATGGGATGTGAGCATCCACATTAGTCTGCTCTGGCTGCCATGCAAAACACCACAGGCTGAGTGGTAGTTCATCTATATATGTATCACATTTTCATCATGTATATGTACCATCTGCATTGATTCCATAACTTAGCTATTAAATAAAATATGGTTTATATATATGGTAGAATACTACTCAGGGATAATAAAGAATGAACTCCAATCTTTTTGCAACAAAATGGATGCAACTGGAGATCATTATGCCTAGTGAAATCAGCCAGTCCCCAAAAGAAAAATATCATGTTTTCTCTGGTATGTGGTAGTTAATATAGAACACCCAAAAATACAATATATAAGGATGAAACTGACATTTTATGATTTGATTTTTGTTTATAGCCCTTATCTATATTACTGTGGAAAAGTGGTCTTTCTACTTTTTTGCTTGTTGAATGTTATGGTTAGTGGTGCACTAAGTCTGTGATTATAAAGTAAACTAAACGATTGTTATTGCCAAAAAGGAAGGAAGGAAGGAAGGAAGGAAGGAAGGAAGGAAGGAAGGAAAAAAGGAAGGAGGGGTAATTGAAGGAGAAAGGGAGGGAAGTCTGGTTATCTTAGAATTGTATCTATGAATTCATGAAATCTGTTCTCTTTATATCAATAAAAAATTAAAAAGAAACACCACAGACTGGTATTAAACAACAGAAATTCTTTCTACTAATTTTGAAAGATAGAAGTTTGAAGTTAATGGACAATCAGGGTTGGTTTTCTAATGAGACTCCTGTGGTTTGGAAATGGGTTCTCCCCCAAGTTTCAGAAGTCTTTAGTGTAGTGATGGTAAGAGGTGAAGGGTGTCTTTAGGGGTGGGGACTGGCGAAAGATCTTTTTTTTTTAAAGATTTGATTTATTTATTTGACAGGTAGAGTTACAGTCAGTGAGAGAGAGAGACAGAGAGAAAGGTCTTCCTTCCGTTGGTTCTCTCCCCAAATGGCCGCCATGGCTGGCGCTGCGCTGATCCGAAGACACGAGCCAGGCTCTTGTTCCTGGTCTCCCATGCAGGTGCAGGTTCCCAAGCACTTGGGCCATCCTCCACTGCCCTCCTGGGCTACAGCAGAGGACTGGACTGGAACAGGAGCAACTGGGACTAGAACCCGGCGCCCATATGGGATGCCGGCACCACAGGAGGAGGACCAACCAAGTGAGCCATGGCGCCGGCCCCGGGAAAAATCTTTAAGTCAAAGAAGGCATAGACTGGGGCTGGCGTTGTGGCTTAACGGGTAAAGTCACCGCCTGCAGTGCCAGCATCCCATATGGGCACCATTTCGAGTCCCAGCTATTCCATTTCTGATCCAACTCTCTGCTATGACATGGGAAAACAGTAGAAGATGGCCCAAGTCCTTGGGCCCCTGCACTCATGTGGAAGACCCAGAAGAGGCTCCTGGCTTTGGGTCAGTACAGCTCCAGCTATTGCGGCCAATTGTGAAGTGAACCAGCAGATGGAAGACCTCTCCTTCTCCTCCTCCTTCTCTCTCTCTCTCTCTCTCTCTCTCTCTCTCTCTCTCTCTCTCTCTCTCTCTGTGTGTGTGTATGTGTAACTCTGACTTTCAAATAAATACATCTTAAAAAAAAAAAAAAGAAGAAGACATAGCCTCAGAGAGCGTATGCTAGGGCTCACAGGACTCTTGAATTACAGTAAAAGAACTAAGCAGTCTTCCCCTTCGTCATCCCTCTGGCTTCCTGTCTCACCAATTTCTCTCTCCCGCATGTTCTCCTACCATGTGATGCTGTCTGCCACCAGAGTCAGCTGGACGCCAGCGTCATGCCCTAGACCTCCAGAACCGTGAGCTAAATAAGTCTCTTCTCTTTTTAAAGCACCTATCCTAAGACATTTTTTAATAACAGAAAATGAACCAATATAATTCCTCTTCATGGTTTTAAGACAGATTACATCTTACTGTGTTCTTCCAGATCCTTCCTCTGCTGACTCACACCCATGTGCACATATACACAGGAGGGAGGAAGAGAGAAAGTTGGGGGTGGAGGACAAAGATCTTGTATCTCCTGTAAAGCCAAAAGTCCTTTGGGATAAGGAACACACCTAAACTCTCATTAAATCTTAACACCTTCTGGAAGCCTTGTTACCCAACATAGCCCATTTGGGGTAAGACTTCAATATGTAAAGTGAGGAGATTGATCTATTTAGCCCATAATGGTTGAGCTTTCAATCAAGGCACTGTGAACAGATCATTTGAGCTGCAGATAACCACAGTGTCCATGACTTTCTGGCCATCGTCCCCTATAATTCCAGATAAGTTCCATCTTTTCTCACATTCCAAAAATTTTCTCCCACAGACTGAAATGGCAACTGAATTACCAACTAACCCAATTTAAAATTTCTATATTAAAACACTGTGACATCAATGCCTTTTATACTAGCTGGTGGTCAACAACAATTAGTTTTTGAGATAGCATGCTCTAAAAATGGAAAATTTATAAGACATGTTTTTCCTAATATCAAATTTTCTTAACTTCCATTGAAAATAGAGAGAATAAAAATCTTTAAAAAACCACGAGCATTGCTCTGCATATACTACCAAAAATTGACGTAAACAGAATCGTGGCTGACATTATGATATCTCTGTACAATGTCAATGCAATCCGCTGGTTAACTTATAGTTGTGATTTAATTAGTGTTCAATATTTTCACTGCTGTGCATTATTTTTAGAACATGCTATCCTACAGAAGCCATTCATTGGAGACAACTCTCTAGAATGCAATAAAAAATATTTGCCTTTTCATGTAATATCTTTGATTTTCATGACAGTTTGTCACAAAAATAGGGGGAATGGAAGAAAATACAATGATATTTTTGGGATTGCAAGTTGATTTTAGAAGCTAACAACAATGCGTGTGTTTTTTTGTTTTGTTTTTTTGTTTGTTTGTTTGTTTGTTTTTTCCTTTCTGGTTCTGTAGCTAGCACCTGCAGTTTTCACAACCCCAGACAACATATTGTGACTAAGATTCCTATTATGACTTTCAGGAAACAGATAGAATATACTGGATTCCTGTTAGCCATGTAATCAGTAAAGACCTCCATTAGACACAGATTTTCTGCAAATTCCATCATTGCTTGCTGAAGTCCTCTGAATTACCATATTTTGAACCAATATTTTACTCTGATATCCATTTTGCAAATCCTTTTCACTCAAACTAAAGCTATATTTAGCAGCATGTGCTTTAATGGCTATTTGATTTTTAAAATGTATTTATTGAAACAATTTGAGATAAAAATTTACTATAAGAATTTGTAAGCCATGAAGTATATTTTGTGTTTTATTGAACTTAAACATTAACTAGTTTTCTGCTTAGAAGTAAAAGGTAATTCATCTTCCATTTCTAGTAAGTCCAAAAGATTGAATTGTGTTAAATGATGTGCTGAGCTTTCTAAGACATTCATTATTGTCCTATATAGATTTTGCTGAGATGAACAAACTCTCCCAGAAACTCTGCGTTAGAATCACTTATTGAGCAAAAGTTGGGGTTATCTTTCTCAAGTGTGGAGACAACATCCTAAAAATGAAAAATGACGTTTTCTCCAAAATATTTGGTGTGTGAAGGTCTCAATGCTCTAGATCATAGCAATCATTTGTTTTCTAAAGTCATGAATGGAAATAACTTATATGTTAAAATTATATATATAACATATATAAATGGCATCATAACACATAACAATTGATTTTGCTACCAATTTTATTAGATTTGTAAATTTGTCTGTATTACTTCATTTCTTTTGTTTACCACTGTATGTATATCATCTAGCTATTGGTGCCCTTTACAGAAACAAGATAAATTGATTACACACACGTGTGCATTACTGCATGGCTAGAATTGTGACTACATTATTTATCACTACTTAAACCTGCAATGAATTGTGGCTACCACAACTGCAGTAAGAAAATCGTCATATCTGAGGATGGGTAACTAAATGTTTAGAAATTCATTGAATTGTAGATCACTAAGTTAAATATACAAGCATGCTTCTACTCATTAAAGATATCAATTATACAGCATTTTTAATTATTGCAAGTTATCAGAGCTAGTGTGCTATTTAAGAAGTGTTATAGAGATTGCTGCTGCCACGGCTCACTGGGCTAATCATCTGCCTTGCGGCGCCAGCACACCAGGTTCTAGTCCTGGTCGGGGCACCGATTCTGTCCCGGTTGCCCCTCTTCCAGGCCAGCTCTCTGCTATGGCCCGGGAGTGCAGTGGAGGATGGCCCAAGTGCTTGGGCCCTGCACCCGCAAGGAAGACCAGGAGAAGCACCTGGCTCCTGCCATCAGATCAGCGCAATGCGCCGGCCACAGCACACTGGCCGCGGCGGCCATTGGAGGGTCAACCAACGGCAAAAAGGAAGACCTTTCTCTCTGTCTCTCTCTCTCTCACTGTCCACTCTGCCTGTCCAAAAAAAAAAAAAAAAAAAAGTATTATAGAGACATCTGTTGAATACCTCAGAAATGCACGTATGTGACCTAGTAAGGAATGCTTGGAATGTTAATGTTGACACACTAACTGTGCCTCTGAAATAAGCAGAAAAAATTAATCTATGGGGCCAGCACTATGGCATAGCAGGTGAAGCTGCCACCTGCAGTGCTGCCATCCCATGTGGGCACCAGTTCTAATCCCGGCAGGTCCACTTCTGATCCAGCTTTCTGCTATGGCCTGGGAAAGCAGTAGAAGATGGGCCAAGTGCTTGGGTCCCTGCACCTGCATGGGAGACCCGGAAGAAGCTCCTGGCTCCTGGCTTTGGATCGGCACAGTTCCAGCCATTGCGGCCATCTGGGGAGTGAACCTGCGAATGGAAGATCTCTCTTTCCGTCTCTGCCTCTGCCTCTCTGAAACTCTGCCTTTCAAATAAATAAATCTTTTTAAAAAATTTAATCTATGAGCAATTTTTCAAAACTGTGCTTTAAATGCCCTCCAGCTCTTTTTCCTAGGTGAATAAAGTTCAAGAAGATATTTAATTTTGGTTGTTTAACTGCTGCAGGCAGCTGCAGACTTCATATTTTCATAACTTTTGTGTTTATTGTTAAATCCTGAGCCGTCCTGTTTTTGCTGTTAGAGAGTTAGCATATGGGTCTTAAGAATATGGTAGTTGTCATCTAAGTCTTCCTGCCCGAATTCACAGCAGAGGATCCGGATCAGCTAAGGATTTGGAGGGAAAAATAACTCTCTTAATCCCAACTCAATCCTTAGAATGTACAGCTACAATGGATCAAAAGAGAACACTGCAGAAAAACACTTGCATATCTTTCCATATTTACCCAACCCAGCAGCGTAACTGAGTGCTCTTTATATCAGTGTTCTGGCTATCCATTTAAGACTTTTCAATTAACTGAATTGAAATATCTCATTTTTGAAAAGGAAAATGTAGCATAATTCCCCTTGTCATTAGGAAAAACTTACCATGGTGAAGCTTTTTGTGTGCACTGAACTTAAAAATCACACAATAACAACAAAGCTCAGTCCAATAACTAATTTTATATCTGGGCCCCAGCCATATACTGAAATAACATTTCCATCTGTTTGAGCCTGTAAAAGAGTTGTTTGACTTAAATAATGACAATATATCTCATCAACACACATTTCAACTCTTCCTTAAATTGTGTTCTCAGCCTGGCAACGGCATCCTTAACTACAGCATAGATTGTCATTTAAAAGATATGTTGCTTGCCCTGAAATCTCTATTTTTTGGACAGTCATTAATCCATAAAACATTAAAGTTTTTAATTTAGAGTTCCATTCTACCTGTAAATCTAAATAAGATATCAGAAATAAAATCTCCCCCCAAATAAAGAACAAAGAAATATAAAGTCAGGTTCAGTTGATAGACTGCAAAACAAAGTGAAAGTAATTCGATACAGATAAACTTTGCATTTCCTGAATGTCTAAGGCATTTTTTTTATTCCCTCAAGGGATCAAAGTTTGCTACTTTGCTCCTCCTTCCCCATCATCTTGTTTCCTGGGGCAGACAAAGGACAGGAGGTGAGGTTACTCTGGCTCAGGAGCAGACAGGTTGCAAACTGTTTTTACCTTATGGCTTCTCTACTGGCAGGCAAACTGTCTCGCATGTAATAAATATGTAGATGGACTAATTAGATCATAAACGGATGGTAAAGGTCTCGTTTCACTGTGCAGATGGGTGGGATCTTATACCTGGCCTCCACTACAAAGCTGTGAGTAGAAAATGAGAAATGTATATCCAGGATTGTGTCTCTATTAATGTTAATTCAAATTTTAAAACTTGAAATGCTCAAGGCACTTATCCTGATTTTGAAGGAATGCATGTAAGTCAAGTTCACAAATTCAGCTGTGTACTTTTTGAGGCTGAACGATTTTCCTTTTTACAGGTTGCAAATGATGACCCTGATTATCAGTGATTGTGGGGAAATTCAGAAACAATGAAATATTAAAACCCCATAACCTAGCAATTGGGGGCAGAGAAAGCCATATGTTAAAATTATCTTTTATATTGCCTAAATTATTTGTAACTGCAGATTTGACCTAAATATAATCAATTATTTACCTTAATATTTTGATTAGGGTATATAACCTTTTTGTAAGAATTAAATGATTATTTAACTTGTTTAAATAGTTTGGAAGCAAAATAAGTACATTGGGTAGTTGCATAAATATATTATATTTAACTGATTACACTGTTATTTTAAAGTATAATCAAATGAAATAAGGAAAAAAGCTCATGGAAATAAGCAAAAGTTAAAGAATTCTTTTAAAACGGTATTTAAGGAGGCTGTCGCTTCTCCTTTTCTGATCCAACGTTCTGCTATGGCCTAGAAAAGCAGAAGATGGCCCAAGTCGTTGGGCCCCTGCACTCACATGAGAGACCTGGAAGAAGTTCCTGATTCCTGACTTCGGGTTGGCTTAGCTCCAGCCATTGTGGCCACTGGGGGAGTGAACCAGCAGATGGAAGACCTCTCTCTCTATCTCTCTCTTTCTCTCTCTTTCTCTCTCTTTCTCTCTCTTTCTCTCTACCTCTCTCGGTAATTCTGTCTTTCAAATAAATCTTTAAAATATGGTATTTAGCATAGTAAAAATTCCCAATTACATAGGATGATTTACATGTAATGTTGTGGTTTTTAAAATGTCATCTAATTATTGCACATTCTGTATATAATCTTAGTTCACGGAATAAACATTATTTGTTACTTTAGCTTATTCCAAAAACATGCATTCAGTTCAATGTTCTTGATTTACAACTACTATTGGTAGATCGTTGTCTTGACCTGAGCTTATGTACTACAGAACCCAACTGAGCAACCCAAATGGAGTCACTCATACTAAGTTTCACATAAATAAATCGAAACCTCAGGAAACAGGTTAAATCTCCAAATAGACCATTTTTTTCTTGAAAATTGGAGATTCATAGACACCAGACAACAGGAAACAGACTATCATCCTGGACTTTTGCAATAAAGAAGTTCTTTCTGCTTTAATTCTTACAAAGTAGTCTGATACTAACCAATCCTCAATTTTTATTATCACTTCTTTGTTCCCATCAAAAAGCCAACTGTTCAACCATGCCCAAGGAGCATGAGATACTGCATAATTCTACAATCAAAATAAAAACCTATGTAATTCTAACATAAATTTGTGGAAATATCATTATTAGTTTTTTTAAGTTTTTAACAGATCCAATAGGGTCATAGATACAATTCTAAGAATATAGTGATTTTCCCTTCCTCCATCCTCCCTTCCTTTTCCCACCCAACCTCCCTTCTTCTTTTGCTTCTTTTTTCCTTCCTTTATTTTAACACTACATGAAAAAACCATATCAAATATAACCTGTGTAAATATATTTAAAATTATGATCCAGCAAATCATTAGTTTAAATATTTTTCCTGAGATGAAATGTATACAAATTTTCTTCCATTCTGGTTCTTGTTGTTATTGTATTTTGCTGCCACTAAAAGTCTAATTATATTATTTTCAAAGTAGGCTAAGAATCATCACACCTACATAACTCCATTACAATCAAAATGGTATTTAACTATATAAAATTTGAGGTAATAGCCATTTAAACAAAAATACCCTTGTATATGTTCTTGCTGTATATTTATATCTCCCAAAGTACATTTCAGAATGAGTTAGCTTATTTGTGTTGAGTCATTCCTGTTGGCATAAAACTGTCAGACTCTGATCTAAGAAATAAATATGGATAGATAGGGCTCTTGTCCTGCAGTGGTGGGTTGCTGATGTGAAGAGTAGGCTCTCCTGGTTATCTCTGAAGAGATCTTCCTGGACTACACAGAATTTTTGTTTATATATCATTGTTTATATTTAACACTTTTGGGATTATTCGATAATGAGAATTAATTTAAACAAATTAAAATGCCTTCATATCTAATGAATTTCTTTGATTGAAAAATAAACAGAAGCAAAGCCACTCAAGCAAGTTAATCACTCATAGCCTACCTTGGATTGTGAACAGATGCTTTAATTAAAATTGGCTGGGAGATAAATTATCCCATCATGTAATTAAATAAATAGCTATTCATATAATAAATTACAATACAAATATTTACCTATTATTGCTTCTTTTGTTTATTACAATTCAGACTAAATGTAATTCAATGTCATTTTTTAATATTTTTTGGAAAGAAAACAAAGGCTATTTATCTTTTTTCCTTAACAGTATGCTTTCCTATTCATCAGGTTTCAGAAACTGTATGATCGTCTGCATTATCATACATTTACTTTCACAGTCAGTAAATACTTAGTTATCTTTTTAAGAACAGAAAAGCAAATGAGGCCAATAATGCTAGTCATTTTTCTGTAATATGACAAAAGAAATAATTCTTACTAACTCTTCATTTCCATTTAGATTTTATTGTATTGGAACTAGAAACCATGCTATTATTTATGACACTTAAGCACTTTTATTAAATAGATAAAAGAAATATTGATAGAGAATCTGTCATTTATTAAGGCACCATGTAAAATGATATTTGCATTCTAATAGCATTAGTAGAAAGATATACTAGGGTGAATTATTATTTCTATGTGATTAGCAAGCAAAAATTACTTGAATATTGATATTACACTAGGTTCATATGAATAATTTACCAGAAGTTCTTGGGAACATTATTCAGAATAGATGTTTGTCCAAAAGATATAGGATGATTTGTATTAGAAGGGAGTTTCACCTACTTTGGAAGGATGACTAATTTTTAAAGGTTTATGTGGTATGCAGCTATCCCAAGTGGCAGCCTATCAACTGTACCACAATGCCTGCCCTTGGAAGGAAAGATAGAAGTAATATACATTTCTGTAATATACCTCCTACCCTTTTGAATTTTGCTGAAATTTATACACATATTATGCCAATGTTCTGGCGTAGTTTTTTCCTTACTTTTATTTGTCCCATCCTCTCTCTTCTTTAGCACATATCATCAATTATATGTGGCTTACTGTGCAAATATCTGGAGAGGAGAGGAGAGGAGGGGAGGGGAAGAGAAGGGAGGGGAAGGGATGGGATGGGAGGGGAGGGGTGAAGGAAAGGAAAGGAAAAGGAAGGAAAGAAGGAAGGAAGAGTTAGGAAGGGAAGTATCATCATATTCTTAGGATTACATCAATGAAATATGTTTAACCTGTTTTGCTTGTATTAATATCATGCTAACACTAGACATGATGGGAATTATGTTATATTAATTACCATATATTTGCTGTGACCTTGAGAATCTAATTTACTAGTAAATTCCTTAAAGAAGATTTTCCAGAAAAAATTCTAAGAAAGCTTTTACCTTCAAAAGAAAACCCAGAACACCCCAGAGATGGCTTTCAAGAATTAAATGTTGTCATGAGAACTTCTGAATGACATATAATAACTTGAACAAGACTCTCTTTCTTGCACTGCAGTGTTTCTAACATAAAAGAGTAGCAATAATAACACTATTTGTCTTAGCACATTTTGTGCAGCTAAAACAAATTATCTGAGACTCAGCACTTTGTAAAGAAAAGGGACTGAGTTAGCTCACAGCTGGGAAGGTTGAAGAACATGACAGGGGCATTGGCTTCTGAAGTGGGAAGAAAGAAAGCAAGAGAGTGAGTCAGTTTCCCCCTATTGATAACAACCCATCCCCTTGTGACTATTCCGCTCCAAGATACAATCCACCTTCAGAAACCAGCCATGAGCCCTCCTGCAAGGTGGAAAGAACCCAATCACCTCTTAAAGGACCCCACCTCAAAAAGGTCATCTCTCACTATTGCTGTGTTGAGGACCAAGTTTCTCACACATGGAATTTTGGTGGATAACCCATACCCAAGCTCTGGTGCCACTCTTTTGCCATTTAAAATATTTCACATTAAACTGTCAAAACTAGTTTGTATTATTTATCATACTTATTATGAAATTCACTTTTTTTTTTTTTTTGACAAGCAGAGTGGACAGTGAGAGAGACAGAGAGAGAAAGGTAAAGGTCTTCCTTTTCCATTGGTTCACCCCCCAATGGCCGCTGCGGCCTGCGCGCTGTGGCTGGTGCACCACCTTGATCTGACGCCAGGAGTCAGGTGCTTCTCCTGGTCTCCCTTGCGGGTGCAGGGCCCAAGGACTTGGGCCATCCTCCACTGTACTCCCAGGCCACAGCAGAGAGCTGGCCTGGAAGAGGAGCAACCGGGACAGAATCTGGAGCCCCGACCGGGACTAAAACCCGGTGTGCCCGCGCCGCAGGCAGAGGATTAGCCTATTGAGCTGCGGCGCCGGCATGAAATTCACTTTCAAAATGTAACCCTGTATCATATGAATTATGATCTCTTGTAAAATTAAATAGTTTTTTGAAAAAAATAGTTATTCAAAAGGCAGAGACATACAGAGAGAAACAGAAAGAGAGCATGCCCCCATTGACAGTTTTATGCTCCAAATATCTGAAATGGCTGGGATATGGTCAGACTGAAGCCAGGAGCCAGAGGCTCAAGCCAAGCCTCTCACATCTCAGTTGCCTTTGAGGGCATGATTGGCAGAAAACTGGAATCAGAATCCAGAGCTGTATATTCAACCCAGATACTCTGATATGGGACAAAGAGTATGAATGGATGTCCTAACTGCTGAGCCAAACACCTGCAATGATTCTTTTAAGAATATTAAAATAATCAAAATGCTTATGCATGGCAGTGACCTCCATTTTTTTTCTTTTTAAGATTAGTCATTTATTTGAAAGTCAGAGTTATAGAGAGAGATCAATCTTCCATCCTCTTGTTCACTCCCCAAATGTCTGCAATGGCCAGGGTAGGGTCAGGCCAAAGCCAGGAGCCAGGAGCTTCTCCTGGGTCTCCTATGTGGGTACCAGGGCCCAAGCACTTGGACTATCTTCTGCAGCTTTCCCAGGCAAATTAGCAGGGCACTGAATCAAAAATGGAGCAGCCAGGACTCTAACTAATGCCCATATGTGAAGCAGAAGCTTAACCAACTACACCAAAGCATCGGCATTGCACTGACTTTCCTACAGTTTAGACTAATATACTATGAATATGTTTTACGCAGCAGGAAAGAGGAAAGTATTGAATATTTCTATTAAATGAATGTTTCCCTTTCACAATTGTAATTATGTCCATAAACCCCAAGTAGTCACACACTTTGAGGCTTTCAGATTCCATGTGAAAAGGTCATCATACTGTAGTATAAAGAAAGCAGGCTTAGTCAGATGGGGAAAATTAGGTTGTAATAAAGTTTTGCATGCAAAGTTTCAGCTTTTACGTGAACATTGCAGTTGGGTGAGAGAGTGAGACTTTGGGCCACATCATCTCCACAACACCCAGTTATTGGATCTGAGCTGCTCTGAGAAGCTCATCTTGGGCCATTCAGTTCACTTTAGCGGAGGGCAAGTTCAGGAGTAAGACTCCAAGAGGGCTCTCAGCTGCATTACTTGCATCAGCTGGAAGAATGAGTACCTCCACTATTGGAGGTGGAGTGGACCAGGATGACTCCATGGCCTCTATTATGTTGCAGATGCCTGTGTGATAACTGATTAGTACCCCCCAATTTGTCTTTAAGTTTCCTATTCACTTTCTTTTCTGCTTTCTATTCTATCAACATTGACTTAATCTTTTGTCTTTAGGATCTTGATAACACATCCACTTCTGCAGCACAAAGTCAGACAGAATATGAAGGTAGCCAAATGTCACCGACATGTACTTTCACCTTTTGTGAACAACAGATTCTCACGTCATTAACTCCTCCACTTGTGAAGGAATTTGACAATGTGATGAATAATGAAAAGGCCTATAGCCAACACAAGTGGATTTTATTTGTATAATCAAGATGAATAGAAGAAACATTGGCTAGGAATTTGGCATGATTTTTTCCTCTTATCAACATTTCAAGTATTTCCCCTATAAACAACCATGATCATTTGTAAACAGTTGCAATTAAGAAAATGATATTTTTCTTTGGGAAATCTTGAATGCATGTATTTATTTTTATACAACATATTGTATCTATCATATAACTATATCTATACCTATATCTACATATACGAGAGATTTTCAATAAGTTTATACAAAATTGAATTTACAAGGTATATTTTGTTGCAAAAACTTCTTTGAAATCCATAGTGGCTTTTATATAATACACATTTTCTAAGTACTTTTTGAGGACTTCAAATATTAAATCACATGACTATGCTATTCATATACCTACAATTTCTACTCAATTCTTGCTAAAGTTGCATGTCTCCAATGTCTTTGACACTATCACAGCATACTTTCATAAATTGGGCCAAAGAATAAAGAGAGTTGGAGGCTATCCAAGGAAGCTGGCTCTCCTGTTCGAACATACAGAGAGCTTACTTAGTTGCTCAAAATGATCACATATTTAAAACTGGTTCTCAGCCAGGATGCAAACAAATGTCTATAATTCATGGCCATTTGGTTTTTCATATTCCAACTTAGAGAAAACAATTAGGAAACAAATCTTGGGAACCAGTGCTAAGCCCGAGGATATATGATTCCATAATGATGTTTTCTCTTTAGATAATTTGGAATCTACATTTTTATAACTATATTTTAATTTGGGGGTCAGATCTATTTTCCTAAGTCTTCCTGATATATTAAACACGCCATAATGTGTTTTCCCATATTTATAGACAAGCAGCAGTTTCTTTGGTAGATTTGAAGAACTGATTGAGCATCAAATTTATTAAATTTTAAAGACTTCCACTTAATGTTTTGCACTCTTTATTGTAGAAGTTTTTCATAAATTGGAGTCATATTGTCTTCTTTATTTATGTTGTTACAATCTTTATTTTTAGGCATTTGTGGAAACACTTGCTAATTTTCTCCTCTGATGCATTTAATCTTTGAAATATATGTTTCTGCTTTAGTGGAGTGTCTGCCTCTTCAGTGGGCATCTATAGACATATACTGGGTGAAGCCAGGAAGCTCTGGCCAGTGCTTGAAGGTGACAAGAGACTAGAGCGATTTCCAGGCTGGGCATGGTAGATCCCTTGTATTTGCAGCAGTGGCGATGGTATGATCACATCCTCTCCTCCTCTCTGCCCAGGTGATCAATACTCAGGGTCTGCCCACCATGGCTACACATACCACCCATGCAGGCATATGAACTACATAAGGGATCTGTGTGGCTCTCAGTGTGAACATGGAACAGTCTTCAGTGACCCACCACTTCAAAGGACTCCAAGTCTCTGAAGACAGACACAATGATTGTTCACTGATGCTGTTCATCACGGGGCAGCAGGTCCGATAGAGCTCCTCAGGGCCAGTCTGGGGAGCTTGGGAGCCGAGCGGGATGATGAGTGTTGGCGGCAAAGGAACCACACCAGAGCCGGGAGGTCAGTCAACGCCCAGGGTGCAGCCAGGTTCTCAACTTTATTGGGAGGGGGGAAAAGCTTTTATAGACACAAAAAGGGGGCTGTCAAGGGCACAAGGGAACTGAGCCAACCAGCTGAAAGGTAAGGTAGGACACGAGCCGGGCACACCCTCAAGGGCCAATCATAGCCAAGGATTCATACTGTTCACAAGTACCGGAAGTCTCCTGTCAGGCTAGGTACCTCCCCTGGGGGCCATCTTGGATTGTTGGAAACACTGAGTCACTGAGATGTGGAAGTGTGGCAAACTCAAGCAAAAGCTTAGAGGCCTTGTGGAGTGAAGGCTTAGCAACTTTGTTTCCTTTTCGGTTGGAGCCCCCCCCCACCCCGCACACTGACCCAATAGACCCTACAGTCACAGACCTCCCATAGTCATAGGGAGCATTGGATCCACTCTCAGCCAAGTGAGTCTGACCTGTCCACAGAGAAAGCCAACACATTCCCAAAGCCAGTTGCCAGCCGGTGTTCTGCCTGACAGTGTGATTAGAGGTGTCCATGATAGAGTGAAGGGAGGGGAGCACCCCAAAGGCCTAAGTGGGTGTCCCACCCACTGGCAACACTCCAGGACACAAAGTCAGTGGGGACTACAGATTTATCCTTTCTATAAAATCCACTGGCCATATATTGAATGAACCACTGTAGCCTCTACTCATATTATTAAGATGGTACTTCCTCCCTGCTTCTGCCAGGTGCTCATGTCAGCGGATTGGAAGAAAGCAATGTGCTCTCCCTTCAGGGGGTTAGGTGAGCACCCTGCCCCCAGGCATGTGCTCCAGGCCAGACTCAAAGTCAGTCTTATCTACAAGGTTCTCCCTCAGGCAATATCATCAGTGACATGTGATGCTGCAGATTCTTTTCCCTTTTTAAGAATTCTTTAACATCACTGAACTATTGGGTACTACACTGAGAATTATTTTATCAAATTTAAGGTGTAGAATATGTATTAATTAAAGTAAACATGAATATTATTCACCAAATACAACTTTCAATAGTAAAGGATGGTTTATAGACACATTTTGTTGACTATTTGCAAATATACCTATTAAATTCCAATTAACTTTGTTTTCTTGATTGAAATATTATAAATGAAATTTCTTGAGACTCATGACCATAATCTTAAGAATGATCAAGTTACTACTTCATGAATATAATATTCTATAAGGTATTTTAGTATATGATTTTAATATTATTTAGTTTCTTTTTATTCATCAAGAGAGGGAGGGAGGGAGAGGGAGGAAGAGAGAGAGATCTTCTATCTTCTGATTCACTCTTCAATGCCTGCTAGAGACAGGGCTAGACTAAAAACCACCCAGGAGCCAGGAACTCAACACAGTTCTTTCATGTGGGATGGCAGGGACCAAACTATTTTAGCCATCACCTGCTGTCTCCCAAGGTATACATTAGCCAGAACCTGGAATCAGCAGAGGAGCCAGCATGGGAACCTATACACTCTGTATGGGATGCAGGTATCTCAAGAAGCATCTGAATTGCCAGGTCAAACACCTGCCCATTTGATTTCATTAAAATTTCATTTTTTTAATTTTAAAGGTAGAGATACAGAAAGAGAGAGGGAGGGGGGGAGGAGGGGGGGGAGGAGGGAGGGTTGGAGGGAGGGGAGAGAGAGAGAGAGAGAGAGAGAGAGAGAGAGAGAGAGAGAAATCTTCCATCTGCTGGTTCACTCTCCAGATGGCTGCAATGGCTGTGGCTGGGCCAGGCTGAAGCCAAGAGCCAGTTTCTTTGAAGTCTCCCACGTGGGCGGCAGGGGCCCAAGCACTTGGACTATCTTCTGCTGTTTTTCCCAGGCCATTAGCAGGGAGCTAAGTTGGAAGTGGAGCAATCAGGACAGGAACCGGTGCCCAGAATGGATGCCAGAACTTCAGGTGATGGCTTTACCTACTGTACCACAATGTGAACCCCACTTTATTTTATTTTAAAGAATTTAAATACAGATTGTAGGAGACTTTCAAATTCATGAGTTTACTAAAAAATTAGTCCATTACAATATAAACAAAAATAAATGTGAATCAACATTTAAGACTTTCTTAAATGCATTATCTCTAATTATATGAAACTGCAAGAAAATGGGTATATAAGTTTGAAAGTTTGAAATTTTCTGCAAAGGGATGAGTTTCATTCAGAGTGCTAAACAGGTTTTCTCATATCTTTCTCTTATATCATTTTATTATCACTGTCTTTTGCAAATATTGGCCTATTTTGCTGAATTGCCTAGCAGAAAAAGTAAATGATCATGAGCTATGAACTCCGAAAATAGATGTTAATTTGTTTAAATATCTGTTGAGATCTTAGTTTTACTAATGCTCCAATAAAAAATGTGATCATTCTTCAGTGGGAAGCCTGGAGACTCTTAATACATTTCTTTACACAGGGCCTGATCACACTTTTTCACCATTCAAAATTCCAAATCAAATTTTATATCACTAAAACCAATCCATCCATACCCTCCAGATTAGATTTAATGAATATGTTGGAAGTCAGTAAAGAGATGTGATACATTAGTCACATTTTTAGTGTGTTTGTCAGGAAATTGGCTCTAATTACATAGGTTATTTATGAATTTTTATAGAAGGAGAGAATGTATGAATTCTGCCCCAAGAGGAAAATTCTTTCAAATTAATTAATATATTCATGTTGCTTTACTTTGATCTCAACATTGGATTTTTGTGTGTGTTAAAAAATTCAAAGATGGATTATATAGAATCATAAATTAAAAGATTTAAAAACATTATCTTAGGTGGTTTCAGGAGGAATAAAAGGTCTAGGGCAAAAAGGTAGAATAAGCTATTCAAATAATTTTAAAAATTCTCATTGAATCAAGCAAAAAAGAAAATGTATTTACTAATGAAATATAGGTAGTTACCTTTCAAGTGTTTGTGATCAGTTAACCATACTCATCCTTAAATCATGGTTTGTTTATGTAACCCCTCTATAAGGGAACACTTTTTCTGTTTTTCCAGATAAATATATTTTTGTTGAGGCCTCTACATTTCCAAAGACATTTTTAAAGTTTTATTACTTTAAAATAGAATTTTTTGTGGTTGAGATATGTTGATTCTAGTTGGTCTGGTTACAAACAGTGGACTCTGGGGCCAGTGTTGTGGCATAGCATATTCAGGCTTCACCTGCTACCCAGGCATCTCACATGGGCATTGGCTCAAGACCTGACTGATCCACATCAGATCCAGATCCCTGCTAATCCACCTGAGAAAGCAGTAGAAGATGGCCCAAGTCCTTGGTCCCCTACATCCTCCTGGGAGACCTGGAAGAAGCTCTGGGTTCCTAGCCTTGTCCTGGCCCAGCTCTGGTCATTGTGGGCATTTGGGGCGTGAACTAGCAGATGGAAGATCTCTCTCTCTCTCTCTGCCTGCTTCTCTCTCTGTAACTCTGTCTTTCAAATAATTTTTTAAATAAGTTTAAACATTGGAATCTAATTTTAATGTACATTGTAGGCTTGGATTCTAACATTGTTTTTTTTTTCATTTATGCATAGATACATAATAGGTAGATATTCTATTAAAATAAATCCTTTATGGGTAACATGATTTTTTTTTTTGGATATCAGAACACAAAGATAAGCATAAACATCAGCTCTGTGAAAGCAGATAGCATTCAGCCTTTCTTGTTGCACCTTCTGAACCACATAGTAAAGCACTTCATACCTCATGGGCAATAGTTACATGTCAGATGCGTAAGAACATTTTTAATTGTATTATTCTCTCCCTTCAGAAAATGTCACATCAGGACAAGATGTTATAAAAATAAATTATATATATATATATATATATATATACACTCACATAATTGTTGAAAAATCCATTCCACATGCTTATACTTCAAATCTGAATTTGTACAGATTATTTTCATGGTAATTTGCATTTTGGCTATTTTCATAAAAATGATAGTGAATGTCATCTATAACACAAAATATCATCTTTAGAAGAAGGAATGAGAGTCCTTCAAATGCTTTATAAGTGAATTTGCTTTAATATCTTATCATACTCATTGATAATTGAATTGAATAGAAACATTGATGGATGTTCATGTTTCAGAATTATATCAGTCATTTTGACTTGTACTTAGGATCGCGTCATCAAATCATTCATCGATATTTCTTAGATATAAGATTCAAAATATAGAGAGAAAAATATGGAAAGCCAATTGGTAAAGAAGTAAACTAAGTTTGGGTATCATCAGATTAGGAAGTATGGGAAAAGCTAAGGCCTAAACAGTGTGAAATAAAGAACCTAAAGCTAATACGACATAGTATTCCTACAGACCACTGATATCTAAAATGTTATAAAAAAATATAGGTAATAAAGGGTGGATATTCTGAGATAGAAGATCTATGTTCAAAGTGAATTCAACAAAATTTATTTAGATGGAGACCTTTACTCTATGACTGAGACCAAGATATTGGAGGTGCCTCTACTCATGATTCTATTCATCTGCTCTTAGCAAATCCACCCAGAATGTAAGCACACTTTCACAAATCCTGTGTTACCTTGAATTATTTCTCTCTAATGATACATTTATATAAAACATATTTCTGACCATGTCTTAGCACACACTTGATTATCATAAATTTTATTTTAAAATAGATGTTGAGGTAAACTTATAAGAAATGAGGAAAAGTGTATGTTGAAGAAGGATCTCATTGAGGAAACTAGAAAGAAAATAGAGCTTCTTTTTTTTCACTCCTGATACAACTCTTTCACTGTTGCATACCAGGAAAGCAGAAGAGTCCCTAATTCCTCATTTAATTAGAGATCCTAGAAAACAGATCCTAAGAAACACAAAACCCAGCATCACAGGACTCTTATTTACTTTACCTTGCAAAGAAAAATATTGATTTTACATTTGGAATTGTCCAGCGGAGCCTTAATCTGTGCTAATTGGTGAGATTTCAATCTTCCATTTTCATTTTACTACTCAAAAGCAAAGATACCTGCAAAAATAGATAGATAAATAATTAAATAAAAACCCATAGGTATGTATCCAAGAGCATTGAAAGCACATACACACGCAATGTCTGTGCACAGGCATTCACTGCAGCTTATCATTTAATAGCCCAAACTGGAAATAAAAATTCCCATCCACAGACGAGTGCATAAACAAGTTCCATTCCATCTATACAATAGGACATCAGTAAACCTTTCAAAAATACATGGACCATTGGTAAACACAAAATAGTGTTTTTTTTTTTTTTTTTTTTTTTTTTTTTTTTTTTTTTTTTTTTTTTTTAACTTTTATTTAATGAATATAAATTTCCAAAGTACAGCTTATGGGTTACAATGGCTTCCCCCCTCCCGTAAATTCCCTCCCGCCCGCAACCCTCCCCTCTCCCGCTCCCTCTCCCCTTCCATTCATGTAAGGATTCATTTTCAATTCTCTTTGTATACAGAAGATCAGCTTAGTATATATTAGGTAAAGTTTTCAACATTTTGCCCATATAGCACTACAAAGTGAAAAAAACTACCATTGGATTACTAATTATAGCATCAAATAGCAATGTACAGCACATTAAACCCAGTCATTTGAAACAAGATGGAGGGATCTGGAAAACATCATACTGAGTGAATTAAGCCAGTCCCAAAGAGACAAATATCATTTCTTTTCCCTGATCGGCGACAACTAACTGAGCACCAAAGGGGAAACCTACGGAAATGAAATGGACACTATAAGAAACAATGACCTGATCAGCTTAGGTCCTGACTCTAGGTATAGAATGTAATACTTTATCCTTATACTTTGCGTTTCTGTGTGGGCACAAACTGATGAGCTCTTTACTAATGATATACTGAAGTGATCCTCTGTATATAAAGAGAATTGGAAATGAAAAAAAAAAAATAACAACCTGGTATTGAAGGGGAAATGGCATAGAAAGTTAATTAATTTTTTTTTTTTTTGACAGGCAGAGTGGACAGGGAGAGAGAGAGAGACAGAGAGAAAGGTCTTCCTTTGTCGTTGGTTCACCCTCCAATGGCCTCCGCGGCTGGCGCACTGTGGCCAGCGCACTGCGCTGATCCGAAGCCAGGAGCCAGGTGCTTCTCCTGGTCTCCCATGCGGGTGCAGGACCCAAGCACTTGGGCCATCCTCCACTGCACTCCCGGGCTACAGCCCAGAGCTGGCCTGGAAGAGGGGCAACCGGGACAGAATCTAGCGCCCCGACCGGGACTAGAACCCGGTGTGCTGGAGCCGCAAGGTGGAGGATTAACCTATTGAGCCGTGGCGCCGGCTGTAAACACAAAATAGTTTTAAAATTCAAAATAAACATGCAAAAGAAAATATGATAAAAATAAGCATAGTATGACCCAAATGATACATATAACTTAATATTTTAGAAAATAGAAACTAATTTAAGGTGATATAAAATATAAATGGTTAACTAGAGTGAGTTTTGGAGAGGACTTAGATGGGAAGGAATAACAAAAGAGTAAAAAGAAATTTGGGGAATTACATGTTGTTCAGTTTCTTGATTAATGTTATCTTCATGGGAATATATATATACAGATATAACTACATCTTATGTATAAATCTTAAAAATTTATAATTTTATACAAACTTTTATAAGAAATTAAATCCCAATTGTCATGGACCCAAATAACAGAAGTGCTATAATTAGTTCTAATTGCTATCAGTCAGCTTTAGAGTAGCCACATAGACGTCTGTCTCTGAATACTATTAGATTTCTACTGTTTTCCATGTCCCTTCTCTCAAGAGACAAACAGTGCAGTAGTGTTGCTTGAGATTTTGTTATTGTGAAATAAAACACACTTAATGGAAAGGGGACAGAGATGCTAGTGGATGCCACATCTGATTAATTCTAGTGATTCATATTATACACTTTAAAATTATTTTATTTCAAATAGGCAGGCTGATATTTGTCTATTTTAGTCTGAGTCTTTCATTCACTGGCTTCTTACAAAGAAAATAAAAAGAAAACAAAGTTGTAATGTGAAGGTTACATTATCTGATTAAAAATCATTTTAAATATCTGTTATTTTTAGTCTTCTAAATTCATTTCTCACCTAATTCATCTGAATTGTCCTCCAAGGACCTAACTTTCTTATTACTGAAAGTAACCAAAATATATTGAGCACCACTTTATTTTGTACTAGATATTTAATAATCCATTATACACAGTTCTTGGGCAATCCCTATATAATGTATCTTATAAAATTCATTGAAACATGAACAATGAGATGTCTAGCTGAGTGTATATGTGTGGTTGTGAGCTCAGAGATTTCATTTGCTATCCACCCACCTTTGCCTTCCTCATTCCTCCCTCCTCCTCTCTTAACCCATCATCAGTTCTCCCTCCCTGCCCTCCTTCCTTGCTTCCTTCCATCACTATTGTGCCTGAATTGTAGACTATGTCTGGTGCTTCCACTGGGGCTGGAAATACAATCCAGTTGAGTGCTCTAAAGGCTATTCATGTATTTATTTAACAGAATAGCTGGAAAGAGAGTTTCATACTATATTTTATACAATAAAGATTTTCTCATTCTGCAAAGAGTGGGAATGACATTAACAAGTAACCTCAAGTAAGAGAGTTTCCACAATCTTTCTCTTTATTTGTTTAGAAGACATCATTTTGAAGCACACATTAAAATATTTTTGAACAATATGTCTTTTGCATAAAGTAACGAATACCTATGAATAATAACAAGAGGAAGAAAATAGCAGAGGTAATCAATTTGGAATATTTTCACTATTTCCTTTAAATCCTTATGCTTGCATTGTGAAAATGTGGAGGGAGCTTCATTTTCTTTAAAAGTTCCAAACTGCAATCAAAAGTAATTTACATAAAAGACAGCAGGTAAGAGCATTTGCTGTGTATTTCCCTTTCATACAGGAAGAGAAAGGGAGAAGGAAAAGAAAAGAAAAACATCAAAGTGTTTATGAGGTCGTTTCTGAAACAAAGTCGAACATTAAAAAACAGCCCTTGGCTTTTGATGGAAAATCACTTAAAGTTATCCAGGTTCCATGGAATGCATTTAAGGCAATATAGCAGATGGGGTGTTGAGTAACATCTTGAGTTAATTTATTTTTGAAGTACACAATGAGTTTTTATGATATAATTGAATTAGACAGTCAAAAGGAATATCTTTCTCCTGTTATTCCATTGTTACTTGCAACAAGTATCAGAATATTTCTGTAATTATTCTCATAAATACATGGGCTATATACTCAAATAAACATCAGACATAAAATTTTAATATGTTGTTTTAAGATTAAACCTGAAAATTTTCAAAGATAATGTATAAATGTAATTCTTTGATATTTCTGAGACAAAAACCTTGTCTGGCATTGAACATGAACTTAGTTGATGTTATGCTAAAATTTGAAATTCTTACTGCATTTATGTTTTTAGTGAAAAAGCTCAAATATACAAAATTTATTGGTGAAGCACATAACTAAAAGAGAACCATATTATATGAATGAAACCTTATATAAAATTTAATATGGGCAACCCAAGCAAATAAACCATATTTCTAATTTCTAATACAGCAAAGTATAGTAGATAATCACAATAGGCAGTATCCAACAAAATGATCACTTTCATATCAAATAGTAAAGCAACTTAAATTTTTCTTGAAAAGAGTAAAACTAAATGTTCTATACTCATGCTTCTGCTATGAACTATAGAGAGCAATAAACTAATTTCAAAAATTACTACTGGTAGCAATTTGATTAATAAAACCAGAAATGTGTGTGTTTGTGTAATCATGCACACGCACTTAAAATCTCAAGGGTTGTCCACTTTCATTATCACTACTGATAGGGAAAAATTGGAATAATAAGATAAATATGAAACATCACACAATCATTTTACAACTCTTGCAATGCACTTTTTTTAAGTTTGCTTAAAAAACCTACAATTTAAGAAAGTCAAATAATAATGATCAAATAATATTTGACAGAACGTTTTTCTCCAAATTCAAGCTGACGTTGAAAACACAAAATTCCTTATTTAATTAGAAGAAATGACTCTGAAATCCTATAATCTATTTGACAAATCTTGGAAGTCTAAAGAGAATCTGTGAAAAAACACATTATTGTTCTCTTTTGCCCAGTTGTTTCAATATCTTGTGTGCAAAGCCTTGTAGCAGAAATCCTCAATGTTCATTGTGCTGTATCTGGAGTAAAATTATTGGTTTCCCAAGGACATAAGGTTCTGTGCAGTGTACAGAAGTCATTGTGAGAAATCGAGACATCTATCATAACCTGCTCAGAGGATCTCAGAATGACAGGTGAATTGTGGCATCCACTTGCCTTTCCTCCAAAGTTGCAGCCAGGCAGCCTTGCAGACTCTTTATGGTGCAGGTGCTTTCTTTTGGCAGGCATGTTCAGATAACAGAGCAATCCAATCAAAACACCAGTGAAGCTCCCTGACAGAACATTTGCTGCTTTGGAAACATTTGCACTTACCATATGGCAAGGGCATCTTGGGCTATGAAATGGTGATTATTTGGGGTTTCATTCTTTGAAAAGCATGCAGGATTTATTACAGTGAAAATGTACAGATTTTGAAGCAATTTAAAAGATGGTGCATAATGAAGTCAAAGAGAAGTTGGAGTTTTAAAATCTAATGATATTAAAGAAATGTATGTGTATTCATGCATTTTTCAAAATTGATCCAAAAATCTTAATAATCCATTCCACAAATTTATTTTTGAATTTTTGTTTGTATGTTTATTTGAAAAGCATAATGGGGGGAAGAGAGTGAGAGAGTGAATGAGTTGGGGGGGGGAGAGATTGAGAGAGAGAGAATAAATCTTCCATACAGTGTTTCATTGTTCAAATGCCCAACAGCCAGGCTTGGCCAGGCCAAAGTCAGGAGTCAGGAAGTCCATCTGGATCTCACTCATGTGTAGCAGGAACTCAAGTCCTTGACTCACCATCTGCTGCCTCCCATGTGGATAAGCAGGAAGCTGGATCAAAAGCATTGGCAGGACTAGATCCCAGGCTCTCCAATGTGGGATGTAGGAGTCCAAGTAGTTACTTAATCCATCATGCCACGGTGTCTGCCATACACTAACATTGTATTACTTCATTTTGTATGAACTTATTATAAGTTACGGTGTGATAGATAATTATATCCCCAAAATCAATTTAAAAAATCACTGGCTTAAAATTATAAGACATACTTATTTTTTTCAAGTAACCTGTCCATGGTAGGTCAGCTGTGGCTCTGTGCCATGTCAACTTCAACTTGGATGGAGACTGAATAGAAGCCCTATAAGGAGCATAGGGTTCTGAAAAGGGGGCAAGATACATTGATATTGTAAAACTTATTCTCGAAATTTCTGTTGAGAATTGGTATACATCACCTAGTCCACACTTTTTTAGGTCCAAAAACAAAATCACATAAGTCGGGTGCCAACCTATGTTGCTTGGGTCATTAATTCCTTCAAAAGAGAACATCTCAAGACACATACAGAAACATGCATTCAATGGAGGGAGAAGTATTTATTACTCTAAGAATTAATTCTGTGTGTGTGTGAAGGTAGATCATTATGTGGTAGAATATAAATTAAGCATCTTCTGCCTGATTCTGTAACTTAGCTCTGCCCTTTAGTTGACATGTGACCTTGGGAAATTTTGTTATACTTTCTATCAGACTGTCACCTGAGGATGAGGTGAAATCAAAGAATGACTTCTATAGTGGCTTAAACTTGCATCATTTGCATTCATGAAATCATATGAATATACCAATTTATTTTCTCTTTCATTTTAGAAAATAAGAACATATTACCTTTTTAGAGTGATATGGCATTACTACCCTGTTGGTTGGAAAATAAAAGCATTTTTGCATTGACTCTTTGACACACAGAAAATAAACTAATAAAACTTTTGACCCCTTACATCAATATAGACCTTTGCATACTGTCAATTTGCTTTTTCCAATAAATATGGTAACAATTATGCATGCATATATATATATATTCTACACACCCCTTCAGTTTCAAGGAGAACTACTGTTTCCTCAACACATACAACAAAAGAGGATGTAGCCGAGTTGCTGCAGCAGTCGGGGAGTACTATAGATTTTATGTATTTTGCAGCATAGAAGGCACACCTTGCACCACATTACTCAATGCACTTGGCATATTGGTTCTTCAGAATATAGATTTGGCTATTGTTATATTTACCTTCTGAAAATTTTAAAAAGAAGGATGCGTTCCGATTACATTTAATTTTTGAAGTAATAAAAATTGAATCATGCAAAGCTTACATTTTTAAACAATAGTTTGTGGAAAAATCTCTCAAGCATTCTTTCTACCATACTCATATTTAACTGTAAAACTGCACTCATGGGGTCGGCGCTGTGGCATAGCGGGTAAAGCTGCTACCTGCAGTGCTAGTATCCCACATGGGCATCAGTTCGAATCCCAGCTGCTCCACTTCCAATCCATCTCTCTGCTATGGCCTGGGAAAGCAGTAGAAGATGCTTTCAATGAAATATTAGCTAAGGCAGATAGAGAAAGATCTCCCATTTGCTGGTTCACTTCTCAAATGGCCACAGGAGCTGTAGCTGGGCCCATCTGAAGCCAGGAGCCTGGAGCTTCTTCCAGTTTTCCTATGTGGGCACAGGGGCCCTAGGACTTGGGCCATCTTCAGTTGCTTTCTCAGGCACATTAACAGGGAGCTGGATCAGAAGTGGAGCAGCCAGGACTCAAACCAGCACCCATATGGGATGCCAGCAATGCAGGCAGTATTTACTACACTACAGCACCGGCCCCCCAAAAATTGTTTACTCCAAAACTTGAGTCAAACCTTGTCACTTTAGACCTTCCTTTGCTACAAAGAGATTTCCTCCTTTCAGTTTTGAAGTATCTCCCCATCTTTTTCAGTCTGTTTTATCTGCATGGAGAATTATATTTTGACCATATTTTAGCATTCAATTTTTGCTGAACTCTTATTGAAAAGGCCTATTATTGGGGCTGGCGCTGTGGCACAGCGGGTTAATGCCCTGGCTTGAAGCACCATATGGGTGCTGGTTCTAGTCCCGGCTACTCCTCTTCCAATCCAGCTCTCTGCTATGGCCTGGGAAAGCAACAGAAGATGGCCCAAGTCCTTGGGCCCCTGCACCCACGTGGGAGACCTGGAAGAAGCTCCTGGCTCCTGGCTTCAGCTTGGCACAGCTCCGGCTGTTGCGGCCATTTGGGGGAGTGAACCATCAGATGGAAGACCTCCCTCTCTGCCTCTCCTCTCTCTGTGTAACTCTTTCAAATAAATAAATAAATCTTTTTAAAAAAGAAAATGCCTATGATTGGTTTGGACAGTGTTAATAAAATAATGCATATGTGGATATATTAAAATAGTTATGGGGGACAGGGCTGTGGTATAGTGAATAAAGCTACTGCCTGCATTGCTGGCATCCCATATAGGCACAAGGTTGCTTCCTGGCTACTCTACTTCCAATCCAGTTCTCTGCTATGAGCCGGGAAAGCCGTGGAAGATGGCACAAGTCCTTGGACATTTTTACCCATGTGGGAGACCTAGAAGAAGCTCCTGTCTCCTGGCTTCAGATGGGAGCAGCTCTGGCTGTTGCAGTCATTTGGGGAGTGAACCAGTAGATGGGAGGTGTCTATCTCTGTCTCTCTCTCTGCCTTTATGTAACTCTGCCTTTCAAATAAAATAAATAAATCTTTAACAAAAAAATAGTTATTGGGCTGGCACCATGGAGCAGCAGGTTAAAGCCCTGACCCACAGCTCTGGCATCCCATATGGGCACCAGTTCATGTCCCGGCTGCTCCACTTCTGATCCAACTCTCTACTATGGCCTGAGAAAGCAGTAGAACATGGCCCAAGTCATTGGGCCCCTGCATCTGCATGGCAGAGCGGAAGAAGCTCTTGTCTCCTGGCTTCAGATGGGTGCAGTTCTGGCCATCTGGTCATTTCGGAAGTGAGCCAGCAAATGCAAGACTTCTCTCTCTCTGTGGCTCTACCTTTCTCTGTAACTCTGTCTTTCAAATAAATAAAAGTAAATCTTTAAAAAAAAAATAGTTATATAATGCCTATCTGCCCAATGTCATTTGAAATTTCATATTATAGGAAATTATATTACTTCCTATAATTTTAATACATAATATAAATGCATAGGAAATATTTTAAAGTAATCTAAAGTAAAAATAAACGTATAAAAATGCTTGTAGGTACACATATGAGTGGTGTACTAAACCGAGAATACTCTCCAGAACTTTTATCCCTGTCACTAAAGTTAGAGAAATTTAGTAAATATTCAGAGTAGCAGAATTCAGTACATGTGGAAAGTCCAACAAATACTTCATTCATTCTAATGAACTCCCTTCTTTTTAAAGATTAGCTATTTCTTCTGGAACAAGAACGTCCATCTCTTCCACACAAAGTGCCTTGCTTCCTTTAATAAGTCTGCTGGCAGCACTAGAGAATATTGTCACTGTTAGCTGTCTCTTCTCTAGTTTTCACAATGACTGTCATCATTCCATTGGTTCTTTATATTCAGTTGTCATAATTACTCATTTTTTTTCACATTCATAACATGATACAATTACTGAATTTAAGACTTATGTGATTCTGTAGTTTGGACAATTTCTGAAGAAGAAAGACTCTGCCTTATTAATAATTTGATTACAAATTACATTTAAGGATCTTACTTCTCAAGAGTTTCCCACTGGACAGATCATCAGGTTTATGTGGATTCTTATTATTCTCAAAGTAGGACTCATTTCTAACCCTTGCCTTTTTCAGTTATACCTTTTCAGTGACTCTGATCTTGCTATCTTTCACTTTCATGTGTGACAGTATTTTTTCTCTCCACTAAATAAAGAATCCATATTAAATTGGATTGCAAATTAGCTCTCTGCAAATAACTTAAATATCTTCCCTAAAAATCCCTCCTTGATATATTTACATTTTCCACCAGCAACCTATATGGCACAATCTCATATGTCTGATATAAGTTGTTCCATTTAAAAGACACATTGCTTTGGTTGTCTGTTATTCGTCTCCTCTTCCATTCTCTAGGATGAAAGATCCTTCATGTTGGTTACTTAATTAAATGTATCCTATAGTGTTTCTCTATACAGAAACAAAATTTTATACTAAGAGCTTTCATCAAGGACAACAAACAATTAAATGAAGTCAGGCTCCAGTTCTTTCAAAATTAGATCATAAATTGACAAATCAATAAAACAGAAATTTAAAGCTTCAAAAACTTCAGCATACATTCACACTACCTCATTATAAAGAAATTGCTCAATTGTATTTCAGAAATATAGAGTTTAAATTGTGTTTTGTCTATCATGTCTACTAGTAGAAGCATTATAAAACCCTCTACCAAAATGATTACATTTCTGGTGAACATGGTTTCCTCTTTATGTGACTTCATTTATGTGTCACATTATTATCAAAAATACTGAACAACACAATACTTGTGATCCATTTATGAATTAGTTTAACAAGTGGCATATAAATATGTTTTAAAAATAATTGCAATGACAAAAATCAAGAAAAACAAACTTGTAAGTAATATTCAAAGGAGGATATGCCTAGCTCACACACAGAAGTATTTTATAAATGATTGAGAAAAACTACTCATACAAAAGAAACACAAAAATGAAGGAAATAACATATGCCTAATGTTAATGAAGATTTGATTTCAATAGTTTTGAGGGCATTTGCATATTTACAAAAATCGGGCTTTATAATTATGAGATATGATAAATCATTGAAGGATGAAAAGACACAGTTCTACTGTAGTATTTAGGTTAACTAGTTTAGAAGAAGATCATTTGGTAAAGAAGTGTGATAGAAACCCGTGAAGCACAATTCAGGACATGAAATGTATCTGCTAGAGATTTTCAGCACCGCTAGACTAGGCATGAGCCATAATAGTTTTGCAACATTTATGTACATAGTGATAGTGTTAGAAATTTAGTCGTTTCTAAGATAAGCTTCAGTTTTAATTTCAAATTGCTGGTGACAACTCAGTTTTCAGGGGAACATGTCATAAAAGTGCTTGTACAATGAAAACAACTGGCAAGTCCCAAAATATATATCAATTTATGGTATCCTTAATGTTTCAAAAATTCAGTGATATGTTTTAACTAGAGAATCTATAAGTCTTTGAACTACAAAATAGGCAACTCTTACAGTTCAATACATATGCTACATTGTTTTATATGGATTACTTAAAAATTTATAGAAATCTGAAGCACCAACATGCAAATTCCTCACCATGAAGACAGAGTGTCCATCTTTGGTTTCCAGGAACTATGGGTAGGAGGGACTGGGCACTATTGCTCCCAGTAAGGAATTTTACTTTGGAGTGACATAAATACTCTGGAACCACAGAGGCAGTTGTTACATAACATGTACTGAATGCCATTTCAACTTGTTAAAATTTTTTCTTATTTAATTTTATTTACTTGGTGGGGGGAGAGAGAAAGAGAGACCCCACTCATATCCAATAGTTCTCTCTCTAGGCAATTATGAGAACCAGGTCTGAGATCCAAAGAAAGATAAGAGTCAGAAATGCAATCTATGTACCCCATATGCATGGCAGGAATCCAACCACTTGAGCTATCACCTGATGCCTCCCAAGAAAGCTATATTGTAAGCAGGAGCAAGACTTGAAATCAGACACTCCAATATGGGATGCAGCTATTCCAAACAACAGTTTAACTGCCTTGTCAATTGTGGTTCCTCAAATGTTGTTTCTAATAGAATTCCCTGAAAGGGACAGGTCTAGAAAGCCAAAATCTTTCCAATAGGTGTTATATTCAGAATTCCCAAGTGCTGTGTCTTTGTATAAGCTTTTCAACTTTGTTTGATTATCAATAAAATTCTGTTAATAGTACTCAATTCTAATTGGAATAAGAAAAAAGAACCAAAATGTGTGTGTTAAACGTGTGTATATACAGGTACCTGGACCTATAGATAGAGTAGTCTTATTCAAAATGCTTATTCGACAAATGGCACAGAATACAAACCCAACAAATTAATCCACACAGCTACAACTAACTCATCTTTGATAAATGAGCTAAAATCAATCCCTGGAAAAAGGACAGTCTAATTTTCTCAACATCATTTATTGAAGAGATCTATGCATGCAGAAGTATACCGTGTATAAAAATCAACTCAACATTGATCAAGGTTCTTAATCTACTACCTGATACCATCAAATTATTAGAGGACATCAGGGAACTCTGCAAGAAATTGGTATAGGCAAAAGACCCCAGAAGCATAGGCAACAAAAGCAAAAATAGACAAATGGGGTTATGGGTTACATCAAGCTAAGGAATTTGTGCACTGCAAAGGACATGTTTAGCAAATTATAGAGGCAACCAACAGATTGGAAGAAAATACTTGCAAACTGTTCAACTGGTAAAAGATTAATATTCAGGATCTATTAATAGCTCAAGACACTCAACAAGCAAACAACTCAGTTAAGAAATGAGAAAAGGATATGAACTGGCATTTTTTAAAGGATAAAATGCAAATAACCAACAAACACATAAAAAAAATGCTCAGGATTGCTAGCCATCAGAGAAATACAATTAGAGACCACAATTTCACTTCACCCCAGTTAAAATAGTTATCATCCAAAAATTTTAAAAAAAAATAGTAAATGCTGGCAAGGATGTAAGGCAAAAATGTACCCTAATCGCTTCTCGGCCTTTTGGCTAAGATCAAGTGTAAAAATGTACCCTAATACACTGTTGGTGTGAATATAAACTAGTCCAAACATTATGTGAGATAATAAGGAGTTTCCTTTGAAATCTGAAAATAGATCAGCCCTGTAACCCAGCCATCTTACTACTGGAAATTTACAAAAGGTAAAATAATTAGCATATGCAAGAGTTATTGTGGGCTTCTGGATCTTCAGCAACTGGCCAGGAAGCCAACAAAGGGTTCAACAAAGGAGACTGAGAAGACTCAGGTACACACCTTTATTATGGCAACCTAGAGGGAGAGACTGCTCAGCCAAACTCCTGCGGGCACAAGGCACTATAGACCGGACCGGGGAGAGAGGCTGAGCAACCTCTGCTTTACAGTGTCTGAGGGTCTACTTATATACAGTTTTTGAAATGAAACCCCGCCCCTGCGCCGCCCTCCCAGGGTCTTGTAGTAATAGCAACCCCACCCCCACCCCCCCACCCCCGGCCCCACAGTCCTAATAGAAGGGTTACATAGTTGTAACAACGGTCTGTGGTTAGGCCATTTCCTCTTGTAGGGCAGCTTAGAGTGCAGCTTCTTCTCCTTTTTAATTCCCTGACAGTTATTTATAACCCCATGTTTGTAGGAGCTCAATTCATAGTAGCTAAGATACGGAATCAACCCAAATATTCATTAACTGATAACTGGATAAAGAAAACGCAGTATAAATACACTATGGAATACTATTCAGCTATAAAAAATAAGTCCTATCTTTTGCAACAAAATTAATTCAACTGGAAACTATTATAATTCTGAAATATATGAAACTTGCTCTCTTTATATTAACATTTTTTAAAAAGAAGAAAACTGAATTAAAAAAGCAAAATGATGGTTTGTTTTTATAGCTAGAATGCAAATTACATTTTTCTTTTTAAAAATGTTGCACTATTAACTGTTCTATGATTTTTTAAAATATCATTTCTTTGAAAGACAGAGTTACAGATAGAGAGGAAGAGAGAGAGGAGAACAGATGGATAGAGCAAGTGGTATACATAAAGAGTGATCTTTCATCCGCTGGTTCACCCCCTGGATAGCCACAATGGCTGGGGCTAGAACAGGCCACACACAGGAGCCTAGATCTCCAACTGGGTTTCCCATGTGAATCCTAGTGGCCCAAGCACTTGGGCTGTCTTCCACTGCTTTCCCAGGCGTGGAGCCAGAACAGAAGTTGAGGATCCAGGACTTGAACCACAACTCATACAGGATGCCAGTGTTGCTCATGGCAGCTTAATCTACTGAGTCATAGTGCAAGCTCCAAATGTTTTTATCGTTGACATTCATAAATATTATCACTGGATTCAGTTTAACTTTGTTTCAATGCAATTTTCCATTCTTACATCAATGACTTGGGTAAGTTCCTTAAACTCTCTGTTTCTTCATTCATATAAAGGGTGAATACAACATGTATCTCATAAGGATATATTATGATTGAATAAGATAAAATGCTTAAAAGTTTTTCAAGTAGAACTCAAAAAATTATTGATTTTTAATTTAAAAGAAATTATCATTGGGTGGGCATTGGTAAGCTCCTACATAGCATGCCCAGATCCCATATCTGAGTGCCTAGGATCAAGACCCACCTCTGCTACCCATGCAGCTTCCTCTAAATGTGCAACGTTGGAGACAGCAGAAGATTAATCAAGTACTTCAAAACCTGCCAATCACGTGGGAAACCTGGATGCAGTTCTTAACTGTGGCTTCAGCTTTGCCCAGTGAAGAAACTCAAATGCAAATTTTTAAAACTACACATTACTCTAGATAAGATACTAAATAAAAAACAAATACATGTGGCCAGTTGTGGTACAAGAAGATTAAGCCACTACTGGAGTCAGCCACCCACATCAGAGAGCGGGTTCCTGTCTCAGCTGCCCTGCTTTTTTTGATTCAGTTTCTTTCTAATGAGCCTAGGAAGGCAGTGGATGATGGCCCAAGTGTTTGAGTCCATACCACGGAGGTGGGAGACCAGGCTGGAATCACACACACACACACACACACAGAGACCACATAAACATACAATTGCTCTTTCAAGTAAACAACAACAAAACCTTTAGAAAACCGTGATTCAACACAGAATTGTAAGGTGATCTAAATATCTGGTTCACACTAGTATAACAGTAACATCGCATCTCCCTGCAGAAATGAACAATATTCTGCGAAGAGCGTAGCTAACCTAGCTTTACTATCTCTGCTTACCAGAATCTTCAATGGATTACGTTAGTGGAATTCATTCAATTGAGAAATTCAATCAATTTATGAAGTATATTATGGATTCTTTCAACTCATTTTCTTAGGAACACAATCAAATAATAAGTTTATATCACAAATCCACACAATGGAATAGAGCCTTTATAATAAAACCCAGATATGGAATGTAATAAATCACAGAATAAGCAAGGAACAATTTCAGAAGATTTCAGCTCTTTCTCAGTTGCATCTTATTAAGGAGCTAGTGAAAATAGCCCTGAATATCTTAACGGAGAGTTTTTCTTATGGTCTGTTCTAGATTTCTGTTTCTTAGCTGTGACTCATACTGTTTCATCTGATGCAATCTGCTCAGAATTTTTTTTTTCACGTAGATGTCTTTTTCTCTATCATAATCTGTTTGTGAATGTATTCACAATTCATGCTTAAAACAATGTTTGTCAATTTGTTTCAACAGTCGTGTTTCCTGGGGAAAATCCCTATTGCTCTATTTATCTTTACACTGGAAAATCACCCATTCTTGTTTCTGTTTCTCTGAGGCCCTGCAGCGTTTTCACACAATCTGCTCAGTCCTTGCTGCTTCTGTCTTCAGTACAGCTCTCATGTATTTGGCTACAATGTGTTAATAGTGTTGATTTTTTTTTTTGTCAGTGAAAATTTATTTCCAAATTAAAGTTTGTTCAGGGATTAAAAATTCCCCCCAAACAGAAATATGGATGCCATGATATCATTTTTGTATATAATGCAATCCTTCTTTACTGTTCCCAGCCACACTTTCACTTGCTTTCTCCCTATGAAATTACTACCATGCGTTTTTCCAGGATGATCTACCTGGCTACCCCACACCAATATTGAGTAGACAACAGGGTAGTGTATCCATCTGTGCGTGTGTGTGAGGGATTTGTTTGAAGTAATTGCCAACCACAAAAAAATGTTTGCAGACTTAGCCCTTTATTCTGATATTTCAGATGAAAAAAATAAAAAAAAACTCTACATTTCTTAAGATGTTGTAAGAACTCCAAATGCATATACCAAGCAGCAGCATTAATTTTTCTTTATTTTTTCTTTTTATTTTTTGACAGGCAGAGTGGACAGTAAAAGAGAGAGACAAAGAGAAAGGTCTTCCTTTGCCGTTGGTTCACCCTCCAATGGCCGCCGCAGCCGGCGCACTGTGCTGATCCGAAGGCAGGAGCCAGGTGTTTATCCTGGTCTCCCATGGGGTGCAGGGCCCAAGCACTTGGGCCATCCTCCACTGCACTCCTGGGCCACAGCAGAGAGCTGGCCTGAAAGAGGGGCAACCGGGACAGAGTTCGGTGCTCCAACCAGGACTAGAACCTGGGGTGTCGGCACCATCATACAGCACACTACCTCTATTTGATGATAATAAAGTATATACTGTGAGGTTATCAGTAGTGGTCAAAATAGGAGCAACCTACTTATTTGTCTCATATTAGTTTTGGTCATTCCCATTGTTGATAAAATGTCAGCTTGTTTTCCTTAATTGTGCTGACTATATATTTTATGTCAATTTTTCTTAGTACTTTTTTTATAAACAGAGAACATACACTGGAACATAAATAACTAAATGCAATGAGAAAGTGTCTCACAATGGATTTATTTAGCATATTGCTCAAAGCAATGGATCAATGAGTATATATTCCATAAAATAGAGCATATGTTTATATAATGTTGAGCGAGTCCCATAAAATGACACTGTCCTAAGAAATATACTTAAAATCCTCTTTCCTAATTTTAATCTTCCACTGAGTATTGAAGTTTCCTAACGCTGATTTTTCACTCTTCACATGCTCCCAATGCCCACTGGTTGGAGCCAATGCGGGGGACCAGAAACTCAGTCCAGTTCTCTCATGTGGGCTGCAGAACCCAGTTAACTGAACCAGCTCTGCTGCCCCTTCAGGGCCTGCACTGGCGGAAAGCTGGAGTCAGAAGTCAGATCTAGGAATCTAGCCTAGGCAGTCCCATATGGAACAAGAGTTTAATTGCTAGGCCAAAGGCATATCCCATAGTCTTCTAAAATATTATGGAAGAACCATTTCCATTCATACAGAGCAAGAAAGTCTGTTACAATGAATTAGAAGGCATTTCACGTTGGCTAATTAGAAAACAAGGGGCCGGTGATATGTAATCAGAAGCAGGCCTATGAAGACTCTAGGTCAGAGAACTTATGATAATAAATAATGATAGAGTTAGAACAACAATTTGAAGAGACAATAGAATGAGTATGTATGTACCACTGGCTTCTCATATTAAAAAGAGGCATCTGGATGTTATTATGTAAGTAGACAATTTTTAAAGAATTGAATTTTACCACAATTCCAGAGCCAGGGAAACAAATGGTTATTCCACGGCTCTCCTCAGCGCTCCCCTCAGCAGTAGGCATGCAGCTAAGAAGCTGGAAGCTCCGCTCTGGGTGCACAGAGGCCTTGCACCCTGCTGGGGTTTGAATTTGCTTTGGACTGGAAACCCCTTCATTCGTTCCATTTTCTTTTTATATGGAGGTGTGTCTATCGTATCCCTGCTGCATGCTTGTGTCTAAAAGGCAGGTGACCTATTTCCCAGTTACAGGTAACACACATGAAGAAATTCGCCTTTGTATAGATCACACAGAGACTCTCATACCTGACTTAAATGATTCAAATGATAAAGTTTGGGGCTTTCTGCATTAGTGATCTTTAGATGGGATTTTTGGATTTATAGCTAATGCTGAAACTAAGAATTTGGGAGATTTGAAGATGGAGTGCGTGTATTTTGCATGTGGAATTGCCATGAGTTTTGAAGAAACAAATGATAGATTATAGTGGGTTTAAGAGTGTTCCAGAAAATTCGAATCTACCATAAGTCCTAGAATGTGACTTTAGAAATAGGACCATATCAACTGGGACACCCACATCCCATATTCGAGTGCATGGGTTCAAGTGCCAAATTTTATACCAATTCCAAATTTCTGTTAATGCATACAATGGAAGGCAGCAGATGATGGTTCTAGAAGCTGGATCCCTGCCATTCATATAGGACACAAATGTTGTATTCTGGGTTCCTAGCTTCAGCCCAGCTTCGCGCTGACTGTAGTGAGCCTTTAGGGAGTGAGCTAGTAAATCTGAGTTCTCCCTTTCTGTCACTCAGTTTCTAAATAAATAAAATAGTATTTTAAAGGGTTTTTTTTTTTAAACTGATGCAAGTTGTTAGGGTGATATCATGTTGTATTGGGGTGGACTCACATTCAAGCAGTCATCCTGTTCATCAGCAGGAGGAATACCCAAAAGGACATAGAGGAGAATGGGATGTGCAACGGAAGCAAGGTTAGGCAGCCACAAGCCAAGGAATGTCAGGAGCTTCCAGCAGGCGGAAGATGAAAAGGAAGGTCGCCTAGAGCCTGGGGGTGGATTGTAAGGCATTGCTTGCTGTCTTCCTAGGAGCTTTAGCAGGGAGCTAGGTCAGAAGTGGAGTATCTAGGATTAGAATCAACACTCTGACATGAGTTGGAGGTGTTGCAAACAGTGGCTTAACCCTCTAATCCCTAAAACTTGCACCTGGAAGTGAATTGGGATCCATAGTTTCAGTTTCAGAAATGGAAAAGTAATATCAGTAACTTCAAAACTGCATCAAAAATAATGGCAACAGTAAGTACTTTACAAGTACAAACCATTTTTAGAATAATCTTATTTGCAAAATACCTGGTATGTTGCCAAATTTATAGATAAAGTAAACACATTTGAAAGATAAAATTAATTGTCTGATATAATAAATTTTAATTGGCAGAATTAGGGTTTGAAGGCTTTCCATCTGACTTAAAACTCATGCTTTTAATGTAAAAACTTCTGCTCAAGTGACTATTAATGTAGTGATACTTAAAAAAAGTGCCAACTTATCTTGGGACCATATAAGATTAATTACCTCTTTAGAAGATATTTCTATCTACAAATATTACCTTATTGAATATATATTAAGGCTTTTGATTTTAAACTCCAGCATATCTACTATATTGGACACAGATTTAATTGTATCTCTCAATTCACATGCTGAAATTCTAAACTCTAGTCCCTGAAAATGTGACTTTATTTGGAAATGATTTCACATAGATAAAATTAGTTAAGATAAGGTCATTAGGAAGGGCCCTAACCAATCTTATACAAAGGGAAATTTGGACACAGAGATGGGGATTCAGAGAGGACAGATGATGGGAAAACAAAAAGGAAAAGTTCATCTATGTACCACGGTGAGGGACCTAAACAGCTTCTTCTGTTAGCCCTCAGAGGGAAAGATCCTAGTAGCAACGTGGGTGGTTTTGGACTTCTAGCCTCAACAACTGAGACGCATTTCTCCCAGATATGGCACTTTGCAATAATTTCTTGCAGCAGACATAGCAAACTAATACACCTTCCATCACTTTCATCTAACATTAAGATGTGAAGGAGGAAGAAAGTTTACATATGTGTTCTTCATGACCACTGGCCTCATATTCAGGTCAATGTGGGTTTAAGCACATAGGAAACTGACTTTATGGGGCCACTGCACTTCCTAATTCAATTTCCAGCTCAAATTAAATCATTTTGAATTTTGTATCTTTTTTTGCACCTAAACACAGCAATGTCATGATTTCAACAATGCCCTTCTTGCAATAGGCAGGTGTCTTAGTGCAGCTTGTCAAGCCACTAATTGGAATGCCAACATCACGCATTGGTGTGCAGGTGTCCAAGGCTCACCTCTGCTTCTGATCCAGCTTCCAGCTAATGCACACCCTGAGAGGCAGCAGATGTTGTCTTGAATAATTGGATTTCCACTCACCCACAATGGAGACCCAGATGGAGCTCCAGGATCCTGGCCTTGGCCTGATCCAACCCTTTTTTTTGAGGACACTTTGGGAGTGAAGCAATGTATGGAAGATCACTTTCTCTCTAACTCTTTATGTCTATTGCTCTGCCTTTCAAATAAATAATAAATTTTGCATTACCTCTTATGGGAAACACTTTTATCTCTATTATGCATTCTTGAATTTCTATTGCAACTCCTTTTGAATGTTTCTTTCCCAATCTAGCCCTTCCCTGAAGTTTTGCAGACTTTTTCACCTTTGGTATTTATTTGTACCTAATTTGTAAGTAATCAAGTAAATGTACATCCTTGACACTCAGAACATGAAATAAGCCAAACTCACAGAGTATATTCAACAAAGCACTTTGTTCTTATTCCCTACTATCTGTCAAGTAAATTTCACCAGTTGAAATCTTTCTATAGAAATTTGATATAAACTTCATGCCGATATCATTTTATTTCTCTCTTAATAAAGACTTATTTATTTGAGAGGCAGAGAGAGAGAGAGAGAGAGAGAGAGGCAGAATGATAGAGTTCTTACATTCACAGGTTCACTCCCCAAATGGTTGCAACAGCCAGGGCCGGGCAAAGATGAAGCCGAGAATCAGGACTACATTGCATTTCCCACAATGGTGGCAGGGGCCCAAGTACTTGGACCATCTTCTACTGCTGTCTTAGGTGCATTAAGAGGAAGCTGGATCAGAAGCGGAGTAGCAAGGAACCAGTTCTCAGACATCGGATGCCAGTGTTGCAAACAATTGTATGACCTCCTGATTGATAGTACCAACCCAGATTTTCTCTCAATAAAAGGCTCTTCATGTCCTTTTAGAAAACATTATAATTGTATACATTGATTCAATGCATACTTATTGAAGATTGAGATTTAGTAGATATGTTTATGAATGCTTGGGCACATTAACAGAGAAGCAGACAAAGGTCCCTCTCTTCAGGAAGCACAGAGTGTACATGGTAGATTTTGGAGGGCTCTCAAAATAAGGCTGTGTTGGCAAGGTTCCTAGAGGAATAAATGAGTCATTGTGCACTTGGAGAATTTCTCCATGATGGGAATCATCCAGTCAAGAAAGAAGGCATGAATGCTGGCCTGGATTAACTACAGTGATCAGTGATGCAATCTTAGATAACTAAGTAAAAAGTCACCTGGCTTTCTAAGGTGGAACCTATGGGATGACAGCACTATTTGAACTTCATTGGTCTAGTTATTTCGGAGGCCATGGCTGAGGTCAATACCACATATTTAGCTAATCTATTTAAAGTTTAGTTGGTAGTAGCTTTACTTATGTGTTGTTATGAAGCAACCCATGTCTGTCAGACTCATCAGTTGCCAATTGAGTGGCACAGCTCAAGGTGAATTTGCAGAAGTCAAGATGGCATAGAAGTGAAGGATGATTGAGTATTTTCCTTACAGACACAATGGATTCCATTAGGCCCAACCACATTTCCTTTTGGCTGAGCTGCAGGACTTGTGGACCCATTGCCCTAATCACTCCCCTTCCCCTCACCCAGAAATGATAGACAGATCACAGGGAGGTATATTATTGCAACATACGTCTAGCCATTTGGCCTTTAAGCATTAATTAAAAGTCAGAACAGTGAGGTCTTTATTTCTCTTGCTCTCCTACCACATGAGTGAGAACATTTGCTAACATATTTCAGTGGGTCTTTTCATATCCCATACTCTTATTCTACAATGTACTCACTTTTTTGCTTCCAAAGCCATAGCTCTGACAACACCCTAACCTCAACAAAATCTTGGAATGGTCTGAGATCTCATCTCCTTTGCAAGCTGAAAACCTGCCACAACTGCACAGATGCTAGCAGATGACCTGAGTCTTCAGGGTCATAGACAAAGAAAGTTATTACTCAGGACACAGAAAGTATCCCCTGTGCCAGCCAGACAATACATGCAAACCAAGGTGGACTCTGTGCAGGCTGCGATATTGCACCCTAGCTGAGGAACTTTGATCTTAAAGACCCACCCTTCTCACAACAGTATTGACCTTTGTCCCAGATGGGAGCACTGTCATTCTTATACAGGGCAATAGAAAAGCTTGCTCTCTGGACAGAGACACTCTCTTTGTATTGCATGGCCATTTCTACACAAACATTGAGAACTTATATAGGACAAAGGCTGTCAGTGTTTGAATTGGCAAGAAGTGCAGATACATGAGAAACCCATGGAAGAACGTCTTACCACAGATATGCCAGCAAGACGTGATGACTACCTCTCAAGGAAAGTCACTGATAAGATAGTCCTGTGAATTTTCAGAGGTTTTATCTCTCATCCTCTGAAGCCTGGTTGTCTTGTCCAACCCTCCAACGTACTGGCAACTTTTAGTTCATTCTGTACAATAACATGAAGTCACTGATGTAACAGAACAGTGTGATGTTCTGAGATGTGCAGACAGCCCAGATATCTTTGGATTCTGTTATGACAGATGGCAGAGGCATTTCATAGCTCTAAGATAAAACTGCAAATGCGTATTTCTGTCCATCTCATGTGAATGTGAATTGTTTCTGATCCACTTTTCTGATGGGAATAGAAAGCAATTTGTTCATCACATCTGTGGCTACATACATGCATGAGAATATATTAATATGCTTCTGCAAAAACATCACATTAGGTCCAGTGACTTCAATCAGGGCTCCCATTATTAAATCTGCAGCAGTCAGGGTCTGTGCTAGTAATTACGAATTAAGTGGAGATGCAGTGGACTCACCCATGTTGCTCACTGCTGGTCTTTAATGGTGGTATTAATTTTTACTATTTCACTGGGATATGATATTTTTAAAGGTCTATTCATTTTTAACTTATTTGAAAGGCAGAATGACAGGGAGATAGAGAAAGAGGGAGGGAGGGAGAGAGACAGAGGGAGAGGGAGAGAAAGCGAGAGAGAGAGAGGAGACAGATATCTTCCCTCTGCTGGTTCACTCCCCAAATGGCAACAACAGCAGATCTGGACCAGATTGAGACCACTATCCGGGAACTCCATGCTGGTCTTTTACCAAGGTTATAGGGGCCCAAGCTCTTGGGACATCATCTGCTGCCTTCCTATTCCATTCCTAGGAAGCTAGATTAAATGCATGACAGCTGAAACTTGAACTAACACCGTTTGGGCTGCTGTCCTGCTGTGCCACAATTGGTCACATGTAATTTCTTATTTATTTCTAATTTACTATCTTGACCAGAGAAACACCAAAGGAGTTTGCATTTGTCTTCACGTTTACCTAAAGAGCAATGACTGGAAGTGGATTTTTTTTTCTATGCATCTCCCAAGGATACCAATGTATTTATAATTTCAGAAACCTGAAAAGTAACCTATGGGTTCCCATTCTGACTGTGCTCCCACGGTGATCTGGACTTTGGCCATGTCTCTATGTCTCTATCTATTCCCTGTCCAGGAATCTCTTCTTTGAGAAGAGGTCTAATATTTTGCTTTGAGTCTCCATACTTAATATTGTACCAAGTATGCAATCATTTGTGAAAATGGTTTGTAGTTGTCTTTGGGGAAATATTGGGATCCTGATGAGAACTTCCAGTTCTCACAGTATTATAGGGACTCATCTTAGAGTTCTTTAGCCAAGAATTTCTGGTTTGAGAAACAGGCCAAGACCTGGGAAATAAGCCAGAAAATATAAATCTTCATGGAAAAACTCATCTTCTGCCCCTAGCTCATCTATTTTGCCTTAGGGCTTTAGATCCCAAAGAGCACCCTTGCTGGTACATATTTTATACTTAAGAATATAGTGCTCTTTTAACTTGCCCCATCTCCATGAACATCAAAGCTCCTTAGCCACTCCGTTGCTCTGGCTAATTAAAGCTTTCTGGCTTCACTGTGTAAGCACTGCCGTCTGGTATAGTACTTTGAGGCTCGTCATTCCCATGATTATTAGCAAGCCCCAGTGAGTCTGTGATTGCTTCTCCTGCCACCAGCCTTGCTCTACAGAGAACCATGACCTTCTTCATGAAGCTGGTGCTCCTCTCATCAGTGCATTCCTGATGATTGTCTATGAGCTCTCCTATGAAGCATTTCCCTTTGGAGAGTCTTCTGGCCTTACGTAATATATCCTTTAAAAACTGATCATTTCTCCTAAGCCTCCTCACCCCTTCCTTTACAATATGCCAGATAAAACTCCAGTATTTTATTCATTTAACCACCAAAATAATTTTTCCAGGCTTTTATTTTGTTTAAAAAATTATTTATTTATTTGACAGGCAGAGTAGAAGAGAGAGAGAAAGAGAGAGAATCTTCTCTCCATTGGTTCACACTCCACAGGTCCACAATGGCCGGGCAGGCCAAAGCCAGGAGCTCGCTCTGGGTCTCCCATGCGGGTGCAGGGCCCCAAGCACATGGGCCACCCTCCACTGCACAAGTGCATCAGCAGAGAGGTGGGTCAGAAGTGGAGCAGCCAGGACTCATACCAGTGCCCGTATAGGATGTTATGGCATAGTGGCCTAACCCACTATGTGAGTTACTTCTATTCCCTGAGATCCTGGCTACAATATCTAATCCCATGTCCTGAGAAAACTCCTGTTATTCTTGTATTTTAGTCCTGTTGTCTGTTGATAAAACTTCCTCAAAATCCAGTTTTAGAGATAGCATTCAAAATCTGTCAGTACCCTCAAGCTAATTCTTGCAAATTGATCACTGAATGGTTTATCTCCAAACTTATCAGGACCAACATGGCTACAGGTGATGTTTACTGTAACCTAACCCCAAGGACTGCTTAGCCTATGGGAGAGAAGGTGAAAGAAGCTTCTAAAGGGAGTGGCCTTGCGTCCGCCTTTCTCTTCTCCTTGCATTGAAGCCACCCGTCTCTCTCATCAGCCTCTGGCCCCCTGGCTCCTCAAACCCGAACACCATGCCTTCAATAAAGTTGCAGAGTTCTGATGGAGAGATTTTTGAAGTTGATGTAGAAATTGCCAAACAGTCTGTGACTATCAAGACCATGTTGGAACATTTGGGGATGGATGATGAAGGAGATGATGACCCAGTTCCTCTACCAAATGTTAATGCAGCAATATTAAAACAGGTCATTCAGTGGTGCACCCACCATAAGGACGACCCTCCTCCTCCTGAAGACGATGAGAACAAAGAAAAGCAAATGGATGATATCCCTGTTTGGGACCAGGAATTCCTGAATGTTGACCAAGGAACACTTTTTGAGCTTATTCTGGCTGCAAACTACTTAGACATCACAGGTTTACTGGATGTTACGTGCAAGACTGTTGCCAATATGATCAAGGGGAAGACCCCTGAGGAGATTCTCAAGACCTTCATTAAGAATGACTTTACTGAAGAAGCAGCAGCCCAGGTACGCAAAGAGAGCCAGTGGTGTGAAGAGAAGTGAAACGCTGTGCCTGACACTGTAACACTGTAAGGATTGTTCCAAATACTAGTTGCACTGCTCTATTTATTTTTTATTTATTTTTTTAATACTAATGAATCAGATTTTAATAATATGACAATCTCAAAAGCAGTATTGAGGGAAGAAACAAATTACAAAATGATTAATAGAATACGATATTACAAGTGTAAAATCTAAAAACAGGAAGCTATCCTATATGTTGTTTATGGATATACACATATATAGCAGAAAGCTCTATTTATAATGTTAATATTAGGCAAACGTAGACAAATGCAGCAGCAAATCATTTGTTTTAGCAGAATATTATCCTCACTGCATGTGTAGTTTGAGTACAGATTCCAAACCCGAGTTTTTTCTAGCATGATTGAAAGTCCCTGTTTATTTGCTCTGAATAAAACTGAACTGTGGGTTCTCAATAGAAAGTGGCATTTGGGGCTTCCTCTCTTCTCACAGAGTGATTGCTGCCTGGTTTATTGTCCAGTTAAATTGAGTGATCTTTTAAAAGTTGGCATTGTAAATAAAACAACTTCCAAAAAGTTTTCTGAAATAGAATTAAAAAAAAAATATTGTCTTTATTCATGAATTGGAAACTGGACACAAACGTTCTGAGTGGGCCCATTAGGATGTCTTTTCAGCTGCACGGTCAGTCAGTACCACTGGCATTGATCAGCTTGTGTGTAGCAGGGCTCCCTTAATTGGATCTGAGGACTTGTTCTTATTTTTAATCCTCTCAGCTTTGAGTATATTGCCTAGAAGACTCAGTTACTACCTGGTTTGTGGTTTTGGGGGTGGGGAGAAATGTAACTAGACAGTTTGTTAGCTTTTCAATTAAAAAAGACACTTAATTCATGTGTTATGTCGTCTCTTTATAATCACTGTCCCCATATGGGGGACACTGTTGACTCTACTTGCATGTCAAAAATAACCTTTAATATTAAAATATGTGGCAAAATGCAAAAAAAAAAAAAAAAGAAGAAGCTTCTAAAGGGGCTGTTCTCAACTTGTAGGGGAAACGCTATCTCGTCACATTGAAGGAAGGGCCAACACTGCAAACCCTCTGATGTCATGGGTGCCTGCAGAACCAATACATCTGCGGGCATCCTTTGAGGCATCTCCATCTGTGCTTCCCCACCACAGCCCTGACCCTGCATAACTGATTTGCCGTGGCTGACATTCCAGCATCTCTGGAGCTCTGTCTCTCTAAAGATCAATTTTAGCTTCATCATTTAATCACACAGCTGTGTCTAATCTTCCACCACAGGAAATGAGAATCTCTGTAAGCTACCAAAGTGGCCTACTGGCTCTCACACACAGCCCTCAGCAGCTTAGTCACATTTACTCTTTCATTCTGTTTTCATGATTTCAAAACAATGGTAACCAGCTAAGTCCTCTTGATATTGGATTATGGGATGCCATGATATCACCATGTGCTTATTAATAAATTCCCAATATTAATGAGCCTGTGTGGGTTCTTGCCTAATATTCAGAGAAATACTCTGAATACTGGCATAAATGAATGAGGCAGCATAAGTTTTAAGCTTTTTACTTTGTGAGAAAGATCCATAGAAGAGTGAGGCCCCATAGACTAAAAGAGAGATAAATCTGGGTTCATACCGAGTACCAGGAGCCAGCCATGTAGAGGAGCATGCAGGCCAGGAAGCATGGGGCAGGTAGTCCGAAGGCCACAGGCCGTGGAGGCACAGAAGCAGTAAGTATCCACAATGGCAAAAGGCCAGAAAAGAAAAGGTCTGGACCCACTGTGTCCCAGGCCTTTAATCCACTTCCAAAGGGCAGTGGTTAATTAGCCTGTTTGGCTGGTGGGCACACAGGTGTGGTCAGGTAGGGACATGAGACCACCCAGGGGCATGGTGAATGTGTGATCTTCCAGCTCACAAACTTGATCAATTTTATCCTGTATGCCTGCCTACATCACTCTGAGTATGCAGGCATCATTTTCTCTCTATATTTCAAATACCTGTATTGTTGTACCTACAATATCATTTCTCTCCTTGTGAACATTTTAACAGGCCGTCAACAGTAAAATGCTTTGTAGATGGAATTCCACATTGTGCTAAGGCTTATTGGTGCCACAAATATCTTTCAAGGTAGTGCTGTCTTCACTTGATGGGCAGGAAACTGAGCCCAGCCTAAATTCCCTTCTTATTGTGTATGCCATTGGATTAGTCCTAGAATCACCTGGGTTGGTTCAGGTTGTCCCTGAGGTAGACATTAGAAGGGAATTACAGGTACAGGAGATTTACTGGGTTACAGGACAGAGAAACAAAGGCCAGGGAGGTGGGAGTGAACTCAGAGAAGAAAAAAGAGGATGGGAGGAGTCTTAAGTTTCATTGCCTTTCAAAGGAAGATTTGGACCGTCCATGAAGAGTCATTGGAATAATGACATCAGAGGAGTCTATATTTCGTAAGAATGTGCCTGCCTCAGTATCCTTGCTGTGCTCAGTCTTTAGCTAAAATCACTCTATATAATGTGTGACCTGGGAATAAATGTGAAGGTGCATTCAGAGCATAAAACCTGGATCCACTCACCAATTATGTTCCTTGCAGAAGGAGAGTTCAGTGGCACAATTTTATGGATTCACCTCTAAAGGCTATTTTGAGTACAGTATCTCAGGACGGGATGCGTAACAGAAAGAAGGGAGAAGAATAATTTGCCAGTTGTTCTCTTCTGACTCAGTTAAGATTATGTGTGTGAGTGATATCTCCCTACACTTCTAGGTTGGACTGTGTGGGTACTCAGTGTTTCTTCATGTCTCATGGCTTAACTGCACTATAGCAACACTCACAGTGTGAGCCTGTGATGAGGAATTACTGGTCTGTGCACTTGGTCCCTATGGAAACTGGGAAGAGCATATGAAGCCCTGGGTGTTCTAAAGCTGGGACAAGTGGAGCCAAGATTGCCCAAGGTAGTTTAATAGATGTTTATGTTACTGAGTTTCCTGAGCACCATACCTTGAATTGCATAAAGTAGTTAAATGTAATTTAATACATTTTATATTTTCCACCCTAGAAACACAAACTATAGATATTATGATATATTTAAAGCAAATTAAGAACGTTTCGGAGTGAATTTAAGTTGAGCTAAATTGTATCATTTGGTTTATTTTTAACAAATAAGCTCAACTGTTTAAAAAAGATCTCAAATTCATTAGAATTTTCTTTAGGTGGAATTTTAAAAATAACCCCCTAAGGTTTACTTTGAAGCATTTCTAATCCTTCCAATTTAGTTGTGAATGAAGAATGACCTACATCACATTTTTCCCCTAATAGAGTAGTAGGAATGGAACAGCATGTTCAGTCTGAAAATAAGCAGCCTGGTTTGTCTGAATATATTTATAGCTGGTACATTATCTTTTGCTCTTTATGCTCAAAAGATTAGGGGTCAATGTATTTGAAAAAGAAAAAGTAGAACTACCCTGGGAAGTAAAACTATTAAGAGCAATGGACTTTCACACTATGAAGCTGCACAAAAGACATACATATTGAGACCTATCAAATGCGCCTTTAACTTCTGCATAGGGGGTATAAGAGCTGAAGAGAAACAACATAGGCAGTTCAGAAAGTAGCCGGGGACCAAGGTCAAGCTATCGACTATGCAATGTTAAGGCTCACACTAGACCCAGACAATTTCACACTGCAGGTGGGACAAGGTCTAAGCAATGAAAGCAGTTAAGACAAAAAGATTAACAAAGAGACACAGGGAAAGCAAACATTTTTAAAGACCATACAATTTGTATGATTTTAAAATATCATGTACATGTTCACACTCATAGAATAGATGTCAATCTTTTTTTCAATACCACACTTCCTTTATAGTTTTATAGCTCCGATCTCTGAGTCTCATGTAAAAGTCTATGCTTCTGGGTAGCCTCCATGTGGCTGGTATTTGTTGGCTGCTGGTCAAACCCTTCAGTTTTCACGTATCAGCCTCTGGTTCACCTTCACTCTCTATTTTACTCCTCTCTCAAAACTGTTAATTTTTCTGTTCACAAAAAACAGTTTTCCACACTTAGGTTTGCCAGTTCATTAAACCCCTCACATCCATTTCTCTTGTTTATGCTGCCTCAGCCACTTATTCTTATATAATAGCCTTGAACTCCCCAAAGTGGCATTCCACCTATAGTCTTGTTTCTAGCATCATACTCTCAGTCTAATGTCTCTTCGCAGTCCGTCTTTCTCATTTGCCCCTTCTCTGTCATTAATTTCCTAAATTAAATTATTATATCCTATCAGGATCTATAAACTGCTTACCCTACCATTGTTCAACAGTCTTTTCACATTCTTTATTTCCTCTTTGCTTAAATTTTACAATCACTTCATAAATGCACATTAACTCCCTGCCTAGCTCTCAAGTCTTGATAAATTCATTTAAAAAGAAACACACACACACACATGCACACACACACTATTGGAATCAAATTATTTCCTATTCCAAACCTGTCACCCCTACAGATGAAAATATATAGGAGAAATAACTCTCAATAGTCATTTTTTTTTTTGACAGGCAGAGTGGACAGTGAGAGAGAGAGACAGAGAGAAAGGTCTTCCTTTTTGCCGTTGGTTCACCCTCCAATGGCTGCCGCGGCCGGCACACCGCACTGATCTGATGGCAGGAGCCAGGTGCTTCTCTTGGTCTCCCATGGGGTGCAGGGCCCAAGGACTTGGGCCATCCTCCACTGTACTCCCAGGCCACAGCAAAGAGCTGGCCTGGAAGAGGGGCAACCGGGACAGAATCCGGCGCCCTGACCGGGACTAGAACCTGGTGTACCAGCGCCGCTAGGGGGAGGATTAGCCTATTGAGCCACAGCGCCGGCCTTCAATAGTCATTTAAATTTTGTTATGAACATTACTCTCCTATAGACCCCCCCTAATGCTGAGTCCATCTTCTCTATGTTCTAGAAAATGACTTTACAGATTTTCTTACTCCTGATATCTCCAGTAAGACTAGTCAGGTGTCAGCCAGTGACCTAGTTCTACACATGACCTGAAAGAGGGAAGCCCTGAAAAGAGCCTCTAGACTTTCCCTCTCAGGGCCCTCCACTAACATATGCGCACGCTGCAGATTCTCTGTTTCCCTGGGTGATGGAAAAACTCCTTTTCCTTTTCTGGAGTGAGGCTTTTTTCCTATCAACTTCTCCATTCTTCTCTTCCTTGCATCAACTATTTCTTTATTGGCTTACTTTTCTTTCTCAAAAGCATACTGACATGGTATGATTTCTACTGCTTAAAGAAAAAAATAATACAACTTGTTTTATCACTAGTTCCTCTTTGAAAAATACATTGTCCCCAACTATGACAAAAATTATCAAAAAAAATTTCTAAGATGCTCTTCAAATCTCTTCTCACATCAATTCTCCCTTACACACTCTCGCTCTTTATACCCATGCTCTCCTAAAATGTCATTTATTAGTTGATGAATCTATTTCTCATCTTATGTGGTAATTAACTGTCCATTGGCCCAGGTTATTCTTTCTCCCTTGAAATACTTGCCTCAGTTTTCACTGAATTCTTCCTCCACACACAGACTACCCTCACAACTGATCAGTCTTCTTTTCTAGTTCTTTCTCATAATCCAGGTCTAGGTCCTTGCAATGGAAAAGTGCTTATGGAACAAATATGGAAGCATTTTCGTCTATATTTTTCCCTTGGTGATACTGTATAACTCATAATATTAATTACCTTATATTTATTGAAACAGAAAAATGTATTTTCTAATCTTATATTTCAATGTCTTCTACAAAGGGGATAGCTATTTTGCTTTTCCTTTGCCACCTCGTTTAACATCCGATTCATCAGTATAGGTGCTCCTGTTAGGTCACAACATAGAGCTACCTTTTCTCATTTCTCTGTCAATTTCCACTTTCTACCCTTTAAAAAATTTAAAGATTCCACTTTCAATGTATAAGTCTATACAGAATCCAAATTTTCATCATCTCTACCATGGAGAGTCCTCTCTTCTCTCACTACTGCCTTCCCTTATATGCGTGAAGTATACTGTGGCTAGTGGCTACCATACTGGATGACACAACAGTAGAACCACTGCTTTTAGGATGAAAGACTGATTATGAAATCAAGAGTTTTGTATTCGAGTATTTATTAAAACTAAAATATGTTGTTTAATTATAAGTTAACATTTAGGGCAACAACAAAAGTGCATGAGGATGTTTTTAAAAGATGAACATTGTCCATAAACTAAACTCTTCTTTGAATCATAAATATGGTCTCCAATAAATGATCATAACCCAAACTAGCAAAAGTCACCAAACTCTAGGAAGCACAAAGCAAACAGTATTACAAATGTGAGCCTGATCAAATGCATCATAAAGTGATTAAACAAAATTGCAGCTTAAATGTTCATGTATTTACTAATTATAAAATTACTTAAATATCAGGGAATTACATTTTTAGGATTAGAGAGGCCAAGGTCAAAGATTGGACATAAGATTTGTGTTTGAATAACACATTACATGTTCCCTTACATTTCATCTTATTCCTTGAAAATTTCCCAAAATTCATGCAAGAGATAGCCTAACATTGTGCTTTACTTGATCCTGTCTTCCTCTTTTTTTCTTTTTTTTTTTAAAGATTTATTTATTTTATTTGAAAGAGTTACACAGAGAGAAGGAGAGGTAGAGAGAGAGGTCTTCCATCTGCTGGTTCATTCCCCAATTGGTCGCAACGGCCGGAGCTGCACTGAACCGAAGCCAGGAGCCAGGACCTTCCTCCGGGTCACCAACGCAGGTGCAGGGGCCCAAGGACTTGGGCCATCTTCCACTGCTCTCCCAGGTCATAGCAGAGAGCTGGATCAGAAGAGGAGCAGCCGGGACTAGAACTAGCGCCCATATGGGATGCCGGCGCTTCAGGTCAGGGCATTAACCACTGTGCCACTGTGCCACAGTGCCGGCCCCTGTCTTCCTCTCTAGTGAAAATTTTGGAATGCAGGATGATATTTAAAAGTTTATTCAATCACAAACAGATTTAAGCGCTTATTAAAGAATAATCAAAGTCTATAACATCAGTCCGAACAAAACCTCAAGTCTTCAGGTGTCCAGAAGTTGTGGACTGACTGCCTTTAGTGCTCCAAACTTATTGTAATAGAATTCCCAATGGGATGTCATTGAGAGTTGGGGCTTTCATGAGGTAAGCTTAAATATATTTATTTATTTGAGAAGTAGATTTACAGACAGAGGAAGAGACAGAGGGAAGTCTTCCATCCACTGGTTCACTCCCCAAATGGCCACAATGGCTGGAGCTGGGCCAATCTGAAGCCAGGAGTCAGGAGCTTCTTCCAGGTCTCCCACATGGGTTCAGGTGCCCAAGCACTTACATCATCTGCTACTGCTTTTCCAGGTAATTAGCAGACAGCTGGATCAGAAGAGGAGCAACCGGGACAGGAACCTGCACCCATATGGGATGCTGGCACCACAGGCAGAGACTTAACCTACTATGCCACAGCAACAGCCCCGAGGATTAGTAACTTTATAAAGAAGCCCCATGGACCCCTCTCACCTCTTTCTACCTTGGAGGAGATCAGAAGACAGCAGTCTGAAATCTGGAAGAAAGTCCTGTCCTCTGCAGACATTGATGATGCTTTGATACCAGAATTAACAATATCCAGAACCATGAGCAACAAATGTGTGTTGTTTATTGTGTGCAGCTTATTGTAATGTGTTATTATAGCTTGAATTAACTCACATACCAAAGTGGAAAGTACAGTATGATACTCTGGAATGTGCTGAGTGAGTCTACCTGCATGTGTCATTTGATGGAAAAGGTAGAGCAGGAAGTCAAAACACTCTCCACTTAACATCAGGGGGCCAGCACTGTGGCATAGCACTTGGGTTGTCATCTTCAATACTGGCATCCCATGTGGCACTGGTTCAGTCCTGACTGCTCCACTTCCAATCCAGCTCTCTGCTATGGCCTGGGAAAGCAGTGGAAGATGGCACAAGTCCCTGGGCCCCTGAACCCTCGTGGGACACCCAGAAGAAGCTCCTGTCTCCTGGCTTCAGATGGGTGCAGCACCAGCCATTGTGACCATCTGGGGAGTGAACCAGTGGATGGAAGACCTCTCTCTCTCTCTCTCTCTCTCTCTCTCTCTCTGCCTCTCTGCCTCTCTGTAGCTCTGCCTTTCATGTAAATAAATAAATCTTTTAAAAATTCATACAATCAGAATTAAAAAAATTTTAGAAGGAATGAAAACTCCCTGCGATTGGTGCTTTTTTACATTGTGATAGCATGTGTGGGAGTGGCAACGCCAGAGGTCAACAGGTTCTAAGCCAAGTTTTAAAGTTCTAGCAAAGCTGGGCCATGGGAATCATTCAGTAGACAGCACTTAGTCTCATGTTCAGTGTTCAGTGTTCAAGCAGATTTACTGTGTGATATTTAGACTGTGTTTTGCTGCTTCTCAGAAAAGGATTTGAATTCTTGGTTTCGGTTCCTCAATAGTATCCTTAAATATCGGGCAGTATACCATTCTACTGGGAATGATCTAGTACTGAAAAAAAAAAAAATGTCATCTAGAGTTTGACTTTTAAATTAGAGAAAATCATAAGCTTTTGAAAAACAAAATAGTTAGCTATTAACTTCATTTGTTGGATGTGGAGAAACTGCTCCTGGGACCCGTGCTGTGGCCTGGTAGGTTAAGCTTCCATCTGAGGTGCAGGTGTCCCCTGGCTGCTCTCCTTCCAATCCAGTCCCTTGCTAATGGCCTGGCAAAGCAGTGGAAGACGGCATCAGTGCTTGGGCTGCTGAAACCACATGGGAGACAGGAAGAAGCTCCTGGTACCTGGCTTCTGATCAGCTCAGCTCCAGCCATTGTGGTCATTTGGGGAATGAGCCAGCCTCTCTCTCTCTCTGTCTCTCTCTGTCTATAACTCCACCTCTGAATAAATAAATCTTAAAAAACAAACAAACAAACAAACAAAATTGTCCTCAACTGCTTTGTGCAGAATTAGACGAGACAAGGAAAATGACTCCCTATCTGTCCCCTATAAACTGCTTTTGCTATCTACTCCATTAACTCTCCTCAAAGCTAACTGTTAAATCCTAATGCCTACTTAGCACTGAGGTGGCACAGCTGCAATGGTGTGATGGATACCATTTCTGGGGAATAAAGCATTTAAAAATATATTATTCTAAATTGCTTCTCTAAATTTCTATCTATATTGAAAACCTGAGCTCCCATTCTGAGTTTCCATTTGATCATGGCAGTAGCACCATTGCTACTGAAGAAAGCCCCTCTCTGCCAACGTGAAGTTAGCTCTAAATTTATGCTCCCCTTGGAAAGTACCCAACATTAAGTTTCAGTGGGCTGTTTTCAGAGGCTGCAGGAGGCCTCCGGAACTGCCGCAATGGTAATGGATACCAATCTATTAGGATCCCTAGCTTGAACCTCAGAACAAAAGAGAAACCTCACGGACATATGACAGATCTTCTTAGGCATATACACTGAGGAACATAAATTCTGCTCTAACACATTTCTGGGAAAAATACAGTTCTTTGTATGTTACATATTTTTCTTTTGTAGCTACTTTATGCCTGCCAAAAATCTCAGCTAGAAATTCCTAATGTGCTAAATGAGCTAATCTCTGAGGTTTCCTTCAGCTCTAAAATGCTACAGCGCCACAGCAACTTGTACTGCAACTGTGCTCATGGTTATAGTTTGTTCCCTAAAATAAAAATGGAATAAAGCAGATGAAGATCCAGGTGCCGCATGCAAAGCAAAATGACCAACTGTATCAACATGAGGTACATTGTGTCCTCTTTGCTCAACTACAAGGCAAATTTTATGGAGTAATTTGCTGTCTGCCTAGGCTTGTGACTAGAAACACATGTATCCTGTGTGTAGAAGAAATTTATTCCACCTCAGAAAATTGAGAGCGTATCAGTCAAGAAAGCAGTGGAGTCTGTTTACTAAAATTATTATTCTTTCTCAAGTATTTGTCAATTCTCAGTTAAAATTATCTTAAAAAAAAAAGGTACGTGATATTGCTAAAAGTGGTATTTGGCAGAAATAAATCAAGGGCAGTATTTTCTAATTAAATATAAACACATGGCAAAACAAGCTCTAAATTGCAATTATATGTGCGTTTGTATGTACGTATGCATGTCTGTGTGTGAGTGTATGTATGGTAACATAATCCTTAATTTAGATTATCTACTCACCAAAAGAACGAAGGAAATTGGGGCCGGTGCTGTGGTGCAGCGGGTTAAAGCCTTGGCCTGAAGCACTGGCATCCCATATGGACACCATTTCTGGTCCTGACTGCTCCTCTTCTGATCCAGCTCTCTGAGGTGGCCTGGGATAGCAGTGGATGATAGTCCATGTCCTTGGGCCCCTGCACCCATGAGGGAGACACAGAAGAAGCTCCTGGCTCCTGATCCAGCTCTGGCCATTGCAGCCATCTGGGGAGTGAACTAGAGAATGGGAGACCTCTTGCTCTCTGGCTCTACCATCTCTCTGTAATTCTATCTTTCAAAGAGATAACATAATTCTTTATTAATTTCCTTTGTTCTTTCTTCTTTTAAAGAAGTGAATTACAAAGTTGGATGTGCATTGCAAATATAACACAGTATTCCAGTAAATATTTAAAATGTACAAGAAACTTTTAATATTATATAAAGAAATATAGAAACAATTAACAGTAACCTGGTACACCTAAATTAAGTGGCCTTAGCACAAATAAAAATATTTCAGCTACACACACATACATACATATATATAAATACACACACATATCTTATGTATATGACTTGGTTAATGAGGCAGAATGATGCTAAATTCACCTTTCCCTACTGGTTTAAGTTTCTGTTTTACAAGTAACCACTAACTTTAATCATGTAAATGCTGGTTAGTGTCAGGCATTGTGGTAAAGCAGGTTAAGCCATGGTTACAATGCCTGCGTCCCATATCAGAGTGCTTGGTTGAATTCAGCTACTCCAGGCTTCTTATCCAGTTTCCTGGGAGGAAGCAGTGGGTGGCTCAAGTACTCGGGTTCTTGCCCTCCCTTGTGAAAGACCTGGATGGAGTTCTTGGCTCCTGGCTTTGGCCTGGGCTTGTCCTGACTGTTGTGATTGTTTGCACAGTGTAGCAGAGCATGGACAATATCTTTCCATCATTCTGTCTGTTTCTCTGTCCTCTGACTTTCAAATAAAATTATATATTTAAAAATACCATTAGCTGTCTAAATGTACAAAACAAATTTACCTCTTTAGAAAAGATGCTCTGTAGGGTGATAGGAAGCTGTAAACACAGAGACTGTGCAGAGAACACCTAAACTGTGAGTACGGGGAAAGGGGAACCTCTGAATAGATGGCAGAAAGCTGAGGATCGTGATGTGCAGAGAACTTACAAAGCTGCCTTTAGTTCAAGGACCTGTACATCTCACTACTAAAACTTGCATATTTGTTCAGAACACAATGCTTATACAAGTTCTATCACATAAGAAATGTAAGTCTAGTGGAGAGAACACCAAAATTACAAAGAATATTCTCCTCTTCCAAATGGCAGAAGCCTGTGGAGGAACACATGCGACTGAATGTTCAGGAGGAAATCCAGCATAAACGGAGCAACACTGCATCAGTCAGCCCCCTCTGCTCCTCCTGAGTACCTGTGCGGACACCTGCCACTGGTACCACTTCCCAAATCAACAGCAGAGATGGTGGTAGGAGAGAGAGAGACAGGGAGGGGAGAGAGAGAGAAAGACAGCGAGGGCAGAGAGAGGGAGGAGAGAGACAGGGAGGGGGAAGAGAGACACAGGGAGGGGAGAGAGAGATGGGGAGGAGGAAGAGAGAGACGGGGAGGGGAGAGAAAGAGACAGGAAAGGGGGAAGAGAAAGGGAGGGAGAAGGAGGGAGAACAGAGAGAAATTGAAGCCAATATACACACCACACACAATGCTTTACCCTCACTCTCCATCAATTAAACCCGTATTTATTTAGAAACACTTTTCTTATGCAGTGATACTGATTATAGAACATTCATATTAGAATGGAATGACTATATTATTCTTTGAATAAATTGGCCAATTTGAGCTATTCACAATCATTTTGTAACCAAGAGAGGAAACCAGAGACAGAGGGGATTCTAAATGTCCATGCTGGGTATATAATTCTAAAATAGACAGGAGAATATAAATATTTCTGAGAAGCAAACACTCCACACACATAGAAATGCCTTATGTTGATACTCACTTTGGATCCAACTGCCTTATTCTATACTCATGTACACAAAAGGAAACCCTGCCAGTATAAATACACTGACAATGTAACAAGAGCATACTGTAAGGCCACACATTCAGGAAAGGAGTTTATGGATTTAAAGAATTGTAAAACAAAAAAATTCTTACTAAGATAAATATTCAATTGTTTTTCATATAAAAATAAGTATTTGAATATCATTATTTACACAGAAGGAAAAGGTAAATATGAACAGCAGATAAATAACCTAGAAGAAACACATAATTGTATGTAAAAGAAATATTAGGATATACAATTTCCTTATTATTATATTCAACATAGTTGTTATGATATTGACTTCATTTACCAGACACTGTTATTCCAATGAATCCACTATGGAAAAATAGATTACTTAAAACTGTGTGTATAGGTATATGTTTGTGGAAGTGATTAGCAATGACTAAGTAATGAGATGACCCAGCAGGCCAGTTGTTAATGTGGCAAACAAAGCAAGGTGGTCTAACAGAATACAAAACAGACAGAAAATTTTATTGAAATCATGAGGGAAAATTTAAGACAGTTTAAAAATCAATCAAGTAAAGGTTATATTCATTAAATGAAAATTATAGAATTAAGGGATAAGGAGAAATGAAACATAGGAATCATCAAGAAGTTAAAAGACTAAACATATTCTGAAAAATTCAAGAGTTTCAAAGTAATTAGTCAGTAATATGGAATGAATAGCTAGGAGTGGAGGAAAACAAGTATGGACAAAGAAGAAGGAACACACTGCCTCGGCCTCCTGATCTACAGCATGGCACACAGAGTGATGAAGGATGAAGAAAAAAAGGGTTTGAACACTGACTTTATATTCCTCCAATCTACCAATCAAGTGAGAGGAAAATATGGAAATATTTAGATACACAAGTCAGATACTTTTTTATTTCCTTGTATATCGATTTAACTAGGATTTTTTGAGAAGTAGTTGAGGACTGTATTAGTCTCTATCAGCTGGCATAACAAAGAGCATGGTCTATCATTTAATCACAATTTTCTTGTATTATTGTACTTGAGACCAAAATCCAAATTCAAATGTTGAAAGGGCCACATAAACAAGACTAGTCTCTGCTAAAAATAACTGATAGAATTAAAAAGGAGAGAGTGATCCAACATGGGAAGTGGGATATACAGCAGACTCATAGAATGGCAGATGCCCTAAACAGCACTCTGACCTCAGAATTAGTCCTTAAGGCATTTGACCCAGCTAAAAAGCCCATGAGAGTTTCTCAGGCATGGAAAGCCAAGACACTGTGGCAAAAAAAAAAAAAAAAAACCAAACCAAACCACAAACAACAACAACCTAAATTATCTCTGTGAGTGAGATCCCAGTGGAAAGAACGGGCCATCAAAGAAGGCAGTACCTTTCTCTGGAGGGAGGAGAGAACTTCCACTTTGACTATGGCCTTGTCTAAATAAGATTGGAGTTGGCAAACTCAAGGGGCCTCCATAGCCTTGGCAGCTCATGACAAGGGCCTCGTGTGATTACTGACATCATAAATAAGAGTGTCAATTGTTAAATCAATGGGAGTCACTGTGCACTTAGTCCCCATGTAGGATCTCTGTCCTTAATTGTTGTACTATGCAAATTAACAATAAAACTATTATTCAAACAGTACTTTATACTTGGTGCATCTGTGTGGGTGCAAACTGTTGAAATCTTTACTTAGTACATACTAAATTGATCTTCTGTATCTAAAGATAATTGAAAATGAATCTTAATGAAGAATGGGATGGGAGAGGGAGTAGGAGGGAGGTTATGGGGGGAAAACCTCTATAATCCAGAAGTTGTACTTTAGAAATTTATATTTATTAAATAAAAGTTATTAAGAAAAAGAAAGGGCCACACACCCTCTAAAGGTGCTATGTAAAGATCCAAGCCTCTCTCATATCCTTAAGTTTTGGCAGCATAAGACAAAACTTCACAAAACAATTCTCTGTGCATGTCTGTTTCCAAGATTCCTAATTTTATAGGGATATCAATCAAAGTCGACTCACAAATCCACCCCATTCTACTACAAACTCATTTTAACTATTCGAATCTACAATCAGACTATTTCCCCAAAAACATAGTATGGGGTGGCAATAGCTAGGATTTCAATATTTGAATTTTGGATGACACAGTTCAATCCAAAGATATTATGTACTCTAGAAAAGATAAAAATCACAAAGAAAAAAGCATTGCAAGGTTTAGGAGGAATGTAGAAAACAGTAAGATGATTGATCAGCCATAGGTGTGGAAAAAAAAAAAAACCTAGATTTTAAAATTGAGAAACTGTTAAGAATGTCTTCTAGAAATAAGACCATTCTACCCAAAATATCTACTCATAGGAAATTTGAAATCATAATACATCAATGTGAAATATTTTTAGTTAGAGAAACATTTTGTCATATTAAGTAACATACAACTCAAAATAATAGCAATGATTTTTTTTTTTAAGATTGTTTGGGCCGGCACCATGGCTCACTAGGCTAATCCTCCACCTTGTGGCGCCGGCACACCAGATTCTAGTCCCGGTCAGGGCACCGGACCAACAGTGCGCCAACAGCAGCGGCCATTGGAGGGTGAACCAACGGCAAAAGGAAGACCTTTCTCTCTGTCTCTCTCTCTCACTGTCCACTCTGCCTATAAAAAAAAAAAAATTATTTGTTTGGAAGGGAGGGAGGGAGAGAGGGAGAGAGGGAGGGAGAGAGGGAAAGAGGGAGAGAGGGAGGCAGAGAGGGAGAGAGGAAGAGGGAGGGAGAGAGGGAGGGAGGGAGGGAGGGAGGGAGGGAGGGAGAGACTCTTCCTTCTGTTGATTCACTTCCTCAAATGACCACAGTGACCAGCACTGGGCCAGGCTAAAGCCACTAGCCTGGAACTTCAGTCAGGTGTCCTTTGTGAATAGGGGTCCAAGTACTTGGGATGTCTGCTGATTTCCCAAGCACATTAGCAGGGAGCTGGACTGGATAACTGGGAATTAAACCGGTGGTCACATGGGATGATATCATCAATCAATCTCTATGTATGTATATACATGTATATGTATGTATGTGTCAGTGTGTCTCTTTGCATCTATCAATCAACTATGGTTAGGCCATATAAATAAAAAGAGAAGATGAACATTGGAAATACAAGAACTACTTTGCAAAAAACTAATAACAGAACATAGGTTAAATTTTCAATGTGCATATGTATGAGTGTGTGTGCTTTTGATATTTTCAGATGTTTGCATTACCTACCTTTATTAGGAAAATCTAATGAGATAAATTAATTTTAAATTATTTCTAGCCCCCCAAATTTGTATTTCCTATAAAGCTTTATTACTAAGATATCAGGCTATATACTTTTTTTTTTTTTTTGACAGGCAGAGTGGACAGTGAGAGAGACAGAGAAACAGAGAAAGGTCTTCCTTTTTCCCTTGGTTCACCCCCTAAGTGGCCTCTACAGCCGGGGAGTTGCGGCGGGCGTGCTGCGACTATCTGAAGCCAGGAGCCAGGTGATTCCTCCTGGTCTCCTACGCGGGTGCAGGGTCCAAGGATCTGGGCCATCCTCCACTGCACTCCCGGGCCACAGCAGAGAGCTGGACTAGAAGAGGAGCAACTGGGACAGAATCTGGCGCCCCAACCAGGACTAGAACCCGGGGTGCCAGCACCGCAGGCAGAGGGTTAGCCTAGTGAGCTGTGGCGCCGGCCAGACTATATACTCTTAATCTTTGTGTCACTAAAGTAGGATGTCAATGCATTCTCATATTTGTAACTATTTACTAACCATGATCAATTCACATTCACAGGTGTCATGGTAGCTTAGAAAACTGCATTAGATGAGTGACCTTTGAAGATCAGGAAAAGTAAATTAAAATATTTTCCTGCATTTTTGAACAGACTATGGTTTGACTTGAAGTTATGTTATAGTTAGAAATCTTCTAAGTGTGTATTAGGTCTGATAAATTCAAATTTATGAATTAAAATCTGAATACATAAATAAAATAAAAATTATGTACCAAAAAAAACCCTTGGCATATTTCCTGACAGCTCTTATTTTAGGAATGGAATATCATCACTTTCACATTCCTCTAAATGTATATTTTAAGTGAAAAGACTCATACCATATAACTTAACTCTCCTATAATTGTTCCCATGGGGAAAATTTTACACTGATGATGCCATACATTATATGGAAAACGTTAATATATGGTGACAGTTCTATAACTCACCTTATGTAGTCACAGGATTGTATGAGGTAATGAAATTTAACTGGGGATCCAAAAGTAAGTGTTACCATTTTGGCTTTTTTTTTTTTTTTTTTTTTTTTTTTTTTTTTTTTTAAAGAAAGCCTCTGTGCTTTGGCTTTATATTCAAGTTTAGATAACACTTTCATTTCTCTTCCTTAAACTACTTCTGAGAACCATTCAGGTAATAAATGTAAAACAGCTTCAGTAGCTAATTTCTAAATGCGAGCTCTTAGGTGTAGTACCCCCCACTACTATCTGCAGTTTCACTCGCCACATTTGCAGCCAACATTGACTGTGGTTTTAAAATGCTAAGTATAAAATTCTGGAAGCAAACAGTTTATAAGATAGAAATGTGGTGCATTCTCAGCAGTGTGAAGAAATCTTGTCCTGACCGGTCACGATCTGCCGACGACATGAATTACACCTTTGTCTAGCATACCCATAAGTTATAAACTGCCCACCCGTTAGTGATGTAACATTGTTGGTTATCAGATACACCATCACAGTATCACAGTGGTTGTGTTCAAGCGACCTTCATTTTATGGCTTAAGTCCCCTTGGCACAAGAGCAATGAGGCTGGCAACTCAGATATGCCAAATAGAAATAATACAGTGCTTCCTATTAGTAAAAACATGATATTCCACATAATAAATAATGAAAGGAATTTTACAGTGAGCTTGCTTAGATTGATGGAAAGACTATATCTTCTAATCATGAAGTTATAAAAACATTCACTCTAGTTTTGCTGAACCTCAAATTTCAAAAAATTTAGCGACAATACCTGCTAACTGCTTAGTTAAGGTGGAAAAAGGCCTTACACTTATTTGTATGTGTATAAGGAAAAAGAGCATATACACTTATCTTCAGTACTGGGAGACCGAGACCAGACGCTCACAGATAACCAAAGTCTGTGGATGCTAAAGACCCTTGAATATAATGCAGCAGTATTTGTTATGACTTACACACACTCTTTTATAGTGCTTAAGTCAACTCTAAATTATTTATAGTACCCAACATAATGTAAATGCTATTTAATAAATGCAAATGCTATGTAAAGACTTGCTATACTGTACTGCTTAGAGAATAAGGACAAGAAAAATGTCTTAGTATGTTCAGCACAAATACATATTTAAATACTTTTCATCCACAATGAGTTGAATCCATGTATATGAAACTCACAAATTTGGAAGGATAACTATAATGGTCATCATTATTAGTGGTTTCAAATATTTCTTTGCAGATAAGGGGACTAACTATAGTTCCCAGTTATTGAGTAAAAGAATATCAGTATACAGTTCATCATTTTTTCAGTCTTGTGCCAAAGGTAAGTTTTCTCACTTTTGTAATGTGCAGACATAATTCTAATTCTAGGTGTCAATAAAAACAATAGCCATCATTAATCATTTGTTAAGTGTCAGCAATTTATTTTTATGCTGAAAATATTCTTTTTCACTCTGTCAGTTCCTTATTAGAGGCACTATTTTTTATCATTTCAGTCATTTTACAAGTGATGAACATATTAACGCATTTCTTTCCAGTCAAAGCATTTTCAATATTTAATAACTGAAATTTCAACTCTACTCACTTCTGTTTTACTTCAATACAAACCTTGGCACATATTATGTTAGTTTAAATGATCCATTAGAAGGAATATACCAAATACATTGGGGTATACCGGATATAAATTTACAGCCTCATCAGGAATTATAATATAATCAAAGTTAAAAAGATTAGCCCATGTATGGAATAGGAAATTCAGACTCATTGTAATTTTGAAGAAACAACAGTTAAAAATAAAACCATGATATTAAACTGTTACATCACCAGTATCTGGGAGCAAAAGCATGGTTTGATTAATTCATTAGAAGAATATAAATAATTTATGAGCTAATGCTTTAAAATACATTGAAATTGAATGCCAGGTACTGGATTGGTAAGGATAATTTCATTTCTTGTTTTCTTCTTCCTAATCTGTACATATATGAACTATTATATGGTACAAATTATTATACAGGAGCCTTTAAAGAATTTCACCATCACTGAAACTGTTCCCTCAAATGTCTCTGGTCATAGTTTTACCCAAAAGATAAATCTCATATGTCATGCACTATCAGAAACATTTTACACTGTAAGTTGCATTTATCGTGAAAATATCTCCCTCCTTATATTGCGTTTCCTTCTCTTTGTCCTCAACACTTGATGAATATTCTTTCTGTCTGCCTCTCTGCCTTTCTTTTATATTTGTCTTCCTCTTGTAGGGTGTCTTATTTTTCCCTTTCCTCTTTGCAATGGAGTGTGTGTTTAAGTGTGAGAATTTTATTTAAATTATGTGATTATTTAAAGTCTGTTTCTCTAAATGGAAATGCTATATTTAAAAGTATAAATACATGTGGGTGTCTTATTGATGATTTATGTCAAATAGCAAAATATAAAATTTATTATTTCCTAGTTTTAGTTCTCTTCCTGGTATTTCCATTTCTCTCCTAATGACCACTATATTCACAAAAAAAAAAAAAAAAAGAAAAAAAAAAACCAAACCAAAACAAACAAAAAAAACTTGATTCCCATCCTTCTAAGTTTCTATGAAATGTTAGCTATTTTAGTTTTGATCTTTTTTTTTACATTTTCTACACCTACATCCTATTCCAACCCCAGTCTAGTACAAATGTAAATTCCATTCTGTGGAATGGGCTGTCCTGTAATGAAATTCTTCCTGCTCTATTATTTCCTGTGGAGCTGAACAAATAGATATTCATTACATACTGCTCCTTCAATTTACTTTATTTCTGAGTTCAAGTTTCGTTAATGGTCCCTTACTGTCCACTGATTTTAAAAATACCCGAGTTAAAATTATGCAAGGATATGTCTCAAGAACTGTTCTAATGATTTCCAGGATTTTCCACCTTCTACCAACCTATACTCAACATTTCTATATCTCAGCTTCCAGTAGGTCAGCCATCGGCTCCTGTTCAGAAAGAGACCCTGTCCCCCTTGCCTGTATTCTGCATTTTATTTAGGTCCTTTTTCTTGAGCACATTGCTCTGTTCTGGATACCGGCTCTTCTTCTCATTATGACCAGCTGTCAAAATTCCATGTAATCTTCAATAGCTCCTGATCAGAAACATTCCCTGGTCTAATGCCAAAGGAATGGCTTCTGTATTTTTAACTTGCAATACTTGAGGTTTGTGGTTATTGGTGACTATATTATTTCTATACTACTTTGGTGTTTTTACTTTTCCTTTTCTGTTCATTGAGTTTTCTTTAGTTATCCTCACTACAAAGTGTTCAAATTCAGCCATTCCATCTTGCCCATATGTTCATTGGTGATGGATCATGTCGCTTTGCATATTGTGGATAAAAATATCAAATTTAATTAAAATATAACTGATATCTAACAGATATGGTTTACATATATTTTGAACAAGCAGTCACTATAAAGCTATAACATTAAGTTAGCATGGCTTTTGGGATGCAATGAAATGATGGCTTTCTCTGTCTCCCTTCATCCTCTAGAATGTGTCCACTGATGACGGACTTTCTTTAATGGTAAGTCAGCAGGTCCTTTGGATTTTCATCTGTTACTAATTACTGTGACTCAATTGCCACATTAAGTAATTATACTAAATTTTAATTCATAATACATAGGTATTCTGACCAAGACGCTAACAGACATTTCAAGCTTTTAGAGGAAAGACATCCACTCTCCACTATACCACAAAAACCTTTGGCCTTGGTTGGGAAGCGATTTGCCTGGCTTCTGTTAACACTCTCACGTCTTCCCAATTCACCACTTGATATTTGAATCATTTAGAGCTTGTGCCACAGTTTATGAGATTAACTGGTAGCGAGAAGGGATATAAAGTGTAGCAGCAGCTCTCAGCAAAGAAATCTCTTCCCAAATCCCCTCTAGTATCCACATTTTAACGATATTTTAATCCTCATTTCAGATAATACTGTTTAAATGATGAGTAGTGTTATTAGATATTTACTTTGAAGATTTGCATATATGTTAAAATGTAATTCACTTTTATATCATGGCATCACCTGTGTAAAACTGCCTAATTAACTCCTTTTTGCATTAATGGGAACCACACTGCCTATCTCACTGTGCAGCCTTCATGGAAATTCATTTTTTCCAAGTCAATAATTTTGTAATATCTGCATTCATATGCAGCCCAAAGCCTAAAAACCTAATGTTATTATAATTCTGACATTCATAAGCATATACACAACCCCTTTTTCAGGAAAATGGAATTCAAAGAGAAGTATGTGGGACAGAAGTTCAGACTAACAGTTTAGACACAGCTTAGTATGTCTATGTCCTATATGTGAATGCCAGAGTTTGAGTGATGGCTCTGCTCCCAATTTCAGCTTCCTGTCACTGCACAATTTGAGAGTCAGCAGGTGATGATGACTCAGATAGCTGGGTTACTGTCACTCACTTGGGAGTTCAAGGCTGAATTCCTTGTTTTGTCCTGACCATTTTGGCTGTGGCAGGAATTTGGAGAGTGAACTATCAGATTGGAGGTCTCTCTTTCTCACCAATTTTCAAGTAAAGAAAATACATGTTAATAAAATAAATTTGTTTTGGTACAAAAAATTTTAAATCTGCATTACAAGGATCTTTAAAAAGTTCATGGGAATGCATGGTAGGCCTTGCAGCATACAGGTAAAACTGTCACCTATGATGCCAGCATCTCCTATAGGCATTGGTTTGTGTCCTGGCTGCCCCACTTCTGATCCAGTTCTCTACTAATGGTCTGGGAAAAGCAACAGAGGATTGCCCAAGTATGGGGATCCCACTACCCATATTGGAGACCCAGAAGAAGCTCCTGCAACCCAGCTTCAGCCTGACCTTGTCCCAGACATGGCAGCCATCTGGAGAGTGGAAGGAAGATTTCTCTGTCACTCTTTCAAATAAATAAATATTTTTAAAAAGTTCATGGGCGTGTATACTATGTAAAGTTCTACATGAATTTCTAATTTTTAAAGTCAAAATAAGCTTATTTTTTAATTCTTCTTTTTCCAGAACATTATAAATAATAATAAATGCATTTTGTATATATATATATATATGTGTGTGTGTATTATATATATGTAATTATAAATACATATGTATACAGGAGGGATTTAGAATCTGGAAATAGAAAGTGACTTTATTGTGAATATACATTTATATATATATATGTATATATAGATAGTATTTCAGAAATAGAGAGAAGGGTGAGATGAGAGAGAGAGAGAGAGAGAGAGAAAGAGTCAGAGAGACAGAGAGCACCCACCTATTGGTGTACCTTCTTCATAACTGTAACAACCAACTTGGGCAAGGCTGAAACCAGGAGCCAGGAACTTGTCAAGCTATCTAATATAGGTGGTAGGGAAGCAAGTACTCAAGCCATCACCTGCTGCCTCCCAGGGTTTTGCACTAGCCAAGATTCAAGTTGGGAGTGGAACTGGGACACAATCCTATACACTTCAGTATCAGAGGTCGGTATCCTAACCACTACATCAAATGCATAGGAAGTTAAAGAATAGTAGAAAATACACACACACACACAATCTCTGAGTTTGGTGACATCTTTTTTTCTTTTTTTTTTTTTTTTTTTTTTTTTTGACAGGCAGAGTGGACAGTGAGAGAGAGAGAGAAAGGTCTTCCTTTTTGCCGTTGGTGCACCCTCCAATGGCTGCTGCAGCCTGCGCGCTGCGGCCGGCGCACCACGCTGATCCGATGGCAGGAGCCAGGTGCTTCTCCTGGTCTCCCATGGGGTGCAGGGCCCAAGGACATGGGCCATCCTCCACTGCACTCCCAGGCCACAGCAGAGAGCTGGCCTGGAAGAAGGGCAACCACCGGGACAGAATCTAGCGCCCCGACCGGGACTACAACCTGGTGTGCCGCCGCCGCAAGGCAGAGGATTAGCCTGTTGAGCCGCGGCGCTGGCCTGAGTTTGGTGACATTTTCCTTGACATTATTTGAGACTTCAAGAGAATTTATAGGAAGTAGTGATAATAGAATAAGACGGACAGCTTTCTAGTGTCATACATATAATACAGGTATTTGTATTTTTTGGAGATTTCTTTGTAATATATCTATTTTTAGAATAGGTGTATGAGACAATGTAATGTATATATTAAAGTCTGTAAGTTTCATAGAAAACTGAGATTTAAAATTCATTTCTATGACATATTCTTTGCTATATGACCTTTACCAAAATTCTTACCTTATTTAAGATGCAGTACCATGATTTGTAATCCAGATATAGACCCAGCAACTCATTACTCCTTTGTAGGCTTATGTTAAAGATTAAATGAAGTGATCAGTATATAATGATTATAGTAATAATAAATTTTGGTTATGATTTCATATACAGATAGTCTAAAATAGAAAATAAATAAAAGTTGGTAGATATAATACACATCTCATAAGTACTCTGTAAAAAAATGTTTTATGTTCTTAGAAATCAATTATCTAAACCTGTTTGTTACAGGTAATGATATTAGAAATCAAGGAGGTTAACCTTTTTGAAGTGAGTCAGTTAATAGAATGTGGACAGGGATTAAAAATATATTTTGTGCCAATTTACTGTATTATTCTTCAAATGAAATCAATATAGCTACTTTGACTCAGGAATAGTATTGATATAAACCATTCCAAAATCTTGAGACAAATGCAAATTCTACATGAGCCTTTTCCAAATTGCTTACATGCACATAGGTGCATTGAGGGTGTTTGTGTAGAGAGAGAACAAATCCAAATTGAAAATAATGTGTATGTTTGTGTGTGTTTAGAGAGAGTTGTTGTCTGAACTACAACTGCGCATGGTACCTACAGGTTTATTTTCCACAGGATGAATGTTCAAGAATGAAATTTAAATATAATCTACAAACAAAATATGAATGATGTAAACCCTACAACTTGAATTATTATGTACTATGTGAACACAGACTTCCAAAAACATAATAAATTTTTGTCTTCTAATACAATAATCTCTGTACAATTTTTCAATATCATGAAATTCTGATGTTGAAATAGGGTGAGCACTTTTCGATGACTGCTGCATTAGTAAGAGGTCAACAATTTTACATTTGCCTACAAGTCTAAGAGTTATCTCTTGTGGTTCTGCTCTATCCTCAGGGCTAGATTCATGAGAACTTCATGTGTCTTTCATTTCTGGGACATTTGAGTACACAGTGGAATGGGCCACTGTTTTCCTTATAGGAGAAGAATGCAAGAGATAAAGGCAAATTCAGATTGAAAACCATTCATCAGAAGTATGATGCATCACATCTGCCCTTATTCTATTAGTCAAAGCAAGGCAGTCAATCAAGTACAACATCAGTATGTGGGACAAGAGTGAAGTTGGGAGAAGTAAACAATTACTGAATGATACACAATTGATCAAAGCCAGATAGTCAGAAATGAAGGACTACCTTGAAAGCAGTAGCACTTGGATATATTAGATATCCAATTACTTTATATAAAATTAATTTTTAAAAATTCTACTTATTTGGAAGGGACACACACATGAATTGGGGAGGAGAGAGAGACAGAGAGAGAGAGAGAGACAGAGAGACAGAGTTCTTCCATCCACTGGTTCACTCCCCACAAACCCACAATACCATGGCCTGGATTAGGAACTCAATCTGGGTCTCATGTGTGTGTCAGAGCTGCATCTACTTGAGCTAACATCTGTTGCCTACCAAAATGCATATTAGCAGGATGCTGTAATGGGAACAGTAGAACCTGGACTAGAACACAGACACTCTATCTGATATGGGATGTTGGTATGCCAAGAAGAGCCTTAACTGCTGCACAAATGCTTTCCTTTGATGAATTTATCACAAATAGAAAACATCATACTTCCAGATACATGTAAACAAATGTGCTGCTTCTAGTTGTTCCTATATTCTTATTATCTGATTACTTTTGGAAATGTAATTCCAATTACAGACTTATTGCCTATAAATTCAGCCTTTTATGGTTACTATTTGATTTCTAAGTCTTCCAAAAATATGCTACTAATATTATAATAATAATTTCTACATTTTAAAATAATTTTCCCAATTAATATGCAGTATTATGGAAAAGCTTTGCTTCTTATACATCGTTCAATATTTGAATGCCTAATCTTGATCTAGGTCCAGGTAAGTAAAAACAAATAAAATTATTGTGCACAATTTTACCAAAGCACATTGATGATCTTCCAGGAATTTTACTTTCTTCCCTATAAAATACATCTCATTGTGCATGCCCCATTATGAATCAGCCCAATTGTTTTAAATTTATTATTTTTTGTTAAATAAAATTGGATATTATGTGTATCCACATAAACAATTACAACTTTTAAGTAGAAACTTTAAGTGTTTGGGGAAAATATGCTTCTGTGATCTCCGATTACCAGAATGAATCAAGAGATTCTTGGAAAACACAGTATGTCCTCTTTTCCAAATTGTGTAGAGTCATAGTATTTATTACAGAATGTAATAGCTGAACAAGGTCTGAAAGATCATTTAGGCCATGAGTTATCAAATCTTTGTGTGTCAACACCCAGATAATACTCCAAGCATTGCAGGCTGTATGATCTCTGTTCCACTCAACTCTACAGCTGTCAGATGAATTCTCCCCATAAACACAATATAAATGAGTAAGTGTTTGAATACAACTTTTATTTTTTAAATGAAGAGTAGAGATGGTGTGAATTTAGACCAAGGGCTGTAGTTATTAAGTCTTGATCTAGTGTAATTCTTATAAAGTTATTAATCAGACAAACAGATTTGAAAGGGTTTGGTAGCAAGTGTTTAGCCCTGTGGTCAAGAAATCTGCAATATCCTTGGAGTGCTGAGTTCAAGTCCTTACTATGCTTCCTAAGTTTCCTATCAACGTAGATCTGAGGAGGCAACAGTGATTGGGTCAAGTGGTAGGGTTCTTTGTCACCAGATGGGAGATGTGGATTGAGTTCACAGCTCCTGACTCTTCCTGGTCCAGCCTCTGTCTTTCTTGGCTTCTCTGTTTAATAGCTGTGTCTGTTTAATACTCTCTCCCCACCCAGTCCATTCTTTTTCTTTCTGCTTCTCAAATATGTTTTTTAATAGATTTAAAGTTAATGACACATTTATTGAACTTCTATATATTATTGATAATTAAAATTCATTTATATCAAATATACATCTGGAACCTAATGTTTCTCCATCACTGAATGACAACTCAATATTTCTGATGACTCCATTCTACAAAGTGTCTTGGAAATTCACACTTAGGCTTCTGAATCAGGGTTTAGCAGGTAAAGCCACTGCCTGCATTGCCAGCATTCCATATGGGTGCCAGTTTATGTCCTGGCTGCTCTATTTCCATCCAACTCCTTCCTAAGCCTGAGAAAAGAAGCAGAACAGGTGTGGATGGAAGATCTGTCTCTGACTGTTATTTTACCTTTCAAGTAAATGAACCCTGGTTTACAAATCATTCTACAGAGATTCAAGGAAGTGTTATCCTTTCATGACATTATTGAACATCTACTAAAGGAATGATTCTCTAAAGTTCAGATTTTGATAACTTTGTTAGTCTTATATATTAATGTGTGCACATTTTAAAATTTAATAAACTCAAAGAATATTTATAAGCAGATTCATTTCCTATATTTTAAAATTCATATTAAAGTAGGTTAAAAGTTTGCCCCATATTTCTTGCATTGTCAATTAAAATAGGAAAATAATTAGTAATGAATGCATAGTATTTTCTAGTTTTTTGTAGACTATTTTAACTATCAGAACTTTAAAGATAAATATATTTCTACTTTAGGAATGACCCAGTAGATGGAATATGTTTCTTTCTCTCTCAAATGAATTAATAAATAACTATTTTAAAAATACTAAAAGTTTTATTAAATAGCACTTCAAACTCTGGGTATTGAGAAATTATTTCAAATGTGCATCTGGATACGTGTAAACAAAGGGTCATATAGATATGTTTCTAATAGCTGACCACTAGGAATACTAAAAAGTTCATATATAGTAGTTTAGATAAGGAAACTATTGTCTATGAGTTCTCAGAATACTGTAAGTATTGCAGGAGTCTGTGCTTCTAATTGCTCAGATTCGTGCCTCGTGACTATCAAGAATCAGAAGCATGACAAGGAAGAGTATGTAAAGCAGAATTCGTTTATGCAAAGAAGCAACCTTTGAGAGCCAATTTTTATTTTATAGACTGTAAAAAGGGGAAGTTCTCATGATTATTCCGGGAGAGGCATTGAGAACTGATGGTGTGAATTAGTCAATTGTGTGAAAATTAAGTCTATAATCAAAATTCAATAAAGACAACCAAAGACACATGAATCCCTCCAAGACAAGTAAAATTCTCATTACCTAGGCTGGCTGAAACAGTCAGAAATACCTTGATTAGAAGGATTAATACGTGATATTAACATCCTTCACAGGAAGTGGTTGCTTGAATTTCTCAGGTCCCAGTCTACCTAACTGGAAGTCTGTCTTTCAATCTCTCCTCTGAAGAGGGAACCTATCTGCTGTTAGGGAGAAGAGGCAATGACCATTCTGGCTACTTCAGACTGGAGAGAGGTAACCTGGACACAGCAGTCAAGGTTCTTCCTCCAGAGGTCTGTCAGGGGTCCCCAGTGGAAAGTCTACCTTCATTGTTCCATCTGTAGGACCATCTGGAGGTTGATAGCCTACAGATGAGGAAAGGGAAGCCCAATAAAAATGTTGAGTATACAGAGCCCAAACATAAGCAGTAATCACAAAAAAAGCAAAGAGGAGCTACAAAAAAGAAAAAAATATATATATATATGCCCTTATATTGAGAGTTCTAAAGAGGACAAGAATAGCTACCTAGGACTTTAGTTTGTCTTTTCTCTTAGATTATGAACTTGATGTTGTCTTAGAACCTGTAGATTTTCTCTCACCTGATGGAAGGTATTAAAACAAAGCACATTTTTCATTTAATAAGGCATATGTTCTACTTTATTGAGCTGTGGGACCTCAAATGCCCAAAGATTTTACATGACTACAGGACCTAATGAGTTAATATAAATTTGGTGAACTTCAATGGCTCATATCACGATCCCCCACATCTATTGAACCACAATAGTGGTATTTAAGATAAATTTCTTAAGGTGGGGAAACCACCAAGCCAAAAGAGGCTTCTTGCAAATAGTGTATCACACACTGGGGCTTTCTAATAGGGAGTTGACATGGGCATGTCCCCTGAAATAAAGATGTCTGTATGCCAACACTGTATTACATATAGTCAACAGGTTAAAGTCGTGGAACCATACCACTAGTGGAGATAAGCAGGTGAAAAGAATCAGTGCCCCGGGTATAATGGTTATTTCCTAAATTCAGCTTGGTGATGGAATTGAAGGATGATGGTATTGCAAGATGAAGGCTGGGGAGGAGTGGGCATAACAGACTGTCTTTTTTTTTTTTTTTTTTAAAGAAGTTTGATTCCTTCAATGACTTGACAGAAGCATTCATCTTGGAGGTGTCACAATTGTCCTCCAGGATTGAATCTAAAGTTGATTTGGAAACTCAGGCTTTCCTTTGAATATAATTGATCCAACAGTCTAATCTAGACACTCCTACTGGGTGGAAGTAGAATCGAAGTATAAGGTTCCTCATATCCCTCTAAAGGAGGGGGAGAGTGGATTGAAAGGGCCCTGATTAACTCTGATCTCCTGGGATATACTAAGGGAGTCCAAAATCCCTGTGTTGTGTCTCCAGATTTTTTTTTTTAATTAAAAGATATTTATTTGGGGGCTGGTGCTGTGGCATAGCGGGTAAAGCCGCCACCTTTAGTGCTACCATCCCATATTATATGAGCTGCCATGGGAGACTCAGAAGAAGCTCCTGGCTTAGGATCAGCACAGCTCCTGCTGTGGAAGTCATGTAGGGAGTGAACCAGTGCATGGAAGACTCTGACACTCTCTCTCTTTCTTTCTCTCTCTCTCTCTCTCTCGCGCGCGCTCTCTCTTTGTAACTCTACCTTTCAAATAAATAAATATTTTTAAAAAAATATGTTTATTTTGATGTCAAATTTTTAATTGTATTTAAGTTGTACAAGTTTCATGTATTTCATATATACAGGTTTAGGAACATAGTAATACTTCCCTCCTTCCTATGTTCCAACCCATCTTCCTCCTTCCTTCCCATTCCTACTCTTAATTTTTACAAAGATCTATTTTCACTTAATGATCACAAGGTCAGTCTTACACTAAGTAAAGAGCTGAACAAATAGTATGAAGGAAAAAAACACTGTTCCTCAACAGAAGAGACAAAGGCTATAAAGTCATCAAATCTCAAATTGTGCATTTCACTCCAATACATTACATTTTAGGTTCTCAGTTATATCAGGGAAAATGTACAGTATCTGTTACCCCAGCAGGGATAGAGATGCCTCATGGGTATATCATCCCAACCCCTGTGTGACCCCATGGGGGTGTAAATACTTAGAGCCCTCATGCGCTAGGTGGGGAACAGTTGTGAGCAAGGCTAAGAGTCTAGTGGAAGAAGGGCAGCTAGATCTGTCTCAGCACTGCTGGGTCCCAGTCAGCCTCCAAGAGGGGTGGGAAGCATACACTCCTGTTCTCCCTATCATCACACAGCCAACATAAAATGCAAGACAAACTAATATAAAACCACTATGAATAGGTCCACTCTAGAACAATGGCTCATTGACTCTGTAGTATAAAAGCAACAAATGATTACGTAAGCCCAACATATTTTTAGCATTGTTTTATAACCTTGTAGTTTTATAATTTTATAATCCATTTAATGATCATTTTAACCATAGCTCTGAGCCAGATCTAATCAGAATAAACATTCCAAAAATTAACAATAGGCAAATAATGCTAACACCTTTAAGACTCAGGTCTTACAAGCAATTGAGACTCAGATAATCCTGTTGTCAAGAGCTGAAGAAAAAAGTCATCAACAAAATATAAACTTCAGAAAATGAAGAAAAAAATCAGGTTAAAAAACTTATGATTAAACCTTCTTTATTGCTAGCTTAGCTGGGAGAGCCTCTCAGGACATCTTCAGCAGGAGGCATTCTCCTTAACCCCAACTCCTGACGTTGAGACTGAGCTAGGGTGGGTACCAAACAGGAAGGAGAGAGAAGAGAGAAGAGGAAAAGACAGGAGAGAGAAGAGAGAAGACAGCAGAATTTAGTTCAATACCCTAGCAGATGGCTGGAGTGTGGATCCAATCAGGGAGGTTTCAGGCAATACTGGGTAACTTCCTCAGTCAGAAAACTTCAACTACTCCAAGACCTGACTCCAGTTTCATACAATGGATGAATTTCCACCAAAAGAAACTGAGGCAGAGCAAGATCAACCTTCCAAACACCAAAAAAGGAAGAGGGAGTTGATCATGTTGACCTCAGCAAGCCTACCTTCTGAGTCATTAAGACAAGAGAAGCAGCTGTGCCAGTTGCTTTCGACTGGCCAGCACAGTCCCAGTGTTTTTAATCGATAGTGGACGACAATGGAGATCAAGGATCTCTGACAAAAGAAGCAGAGGCACTCCATCTTTACTCACCTTTCCAAAGATCTCAGACGAGGTCCCAAGAAATGCTGCAGGAGTCTGTAGTTCTAACCACTTGGATTAATGTCTTCAGACCACAAAAAATTAGGGGCACAGCAAGGAGGGCTGTGTTAAGCACAAGTCACTTATTCAGGGGCCTGTGTTGTGGTGTAGCCTGTAAAGCTGCCACCTGCAAGGCCGGCATCCCATAGGGGCACTGGTTTGAGTTCCAGCTCCTCCACTTCTGATCCAGCTCCCTGCTCATGGTCCGGGAAAGCAGCAGAAGATGGCCTGAGTGCCTAGGCCTCTGCACGCACATGGGAAAACAAAGAAGCTAGAGTCCCACCTCTGGCTGTTGCAGCCATTTGGTGAGTGAACCAGCAGATCATCTTTCTCTCAGAGAGACTTTTCCTTTCTAATAAATAAGCTTTGCCTTTCAAAGAAGTGGAAAAAACTCCCAGCAGCCAGAAGGAGACCTTGAAGGAGGGAACCGCTGAGGGCTGAGTCTCTAAGGTTTTATAGGCTGTAAGAGGGGATGTTCTTGTAACTGGTCTGGGCTAAGCAGTGAGAAGTGGTGGCTTTGATTGCTTAATTGGTTGAAAGTGAAGTCTTCAACTGAAACTCAGTAAAACAATAGAGAACACATGAATCTTTTCTCCAAGATGCATAAAATTCAGCACAGCCTTTGATTAAAAGGACCACGTTCCTGACATTAACATAACTTCACAGAGCTCTCCGCCTGACTTTTCTCAGGTCCTCCGAAACTCATCTCCGGATGGCAGAGAGGGGTTCCCTTTTCCCTACCTTTCCAGGATTATATACCTCTATCATATAACTGTGCGATGTATTGATTTAGAATACAAAAGAAAAATTACGGCTGAAAATAAGAACCAACTACTCAGCGAAGTAATCAGATAGAATATGCCAACAATTTTCTAATCACGTAACGTTCAAAAGCCAACCAAAGTAAATTATGCTTTATAGAGATGCACTCATATATCTGAGTGAAAATATTATAAAGAAAAGCAAGAAACAGGTTATTATAAAGGGAAGAGGAAGGTCATTTGTCATAGGTAGGATGTCTTTTGTGCTGCCTTTATCACATATAGGAAAGCTTGGATTTGAGTCCTGGACTTCCAGTTGCAGCTTCTTTTGGATTCGTACCCTGGAAGGTAGCAGATGATGGTACAGATACTGTGGTCATTCCTACATGTGGCAGACCTAGACTGATTTCTGGGCTCCTGGAACTCAGCAAATGGAATCAGGTTGGTCCCAGCAAGCCTACCCTCTGTGTCATTAAGACAAGAGGAGCAGCTGCGTTAATTACTTTTATCACATATTGAAGTGCTTGGATTCAACTCCTGGCCTTCCAATTGCAGCTTTGTCATTCTCTGTTCTTCTGCCTTTCAAATAAATAATTTTTAAAAGAAAGCAGGACAGGGCCGGTGCTGTAGCTCACTTGGTTAATCCTCTGCCTGAGGTGCCGGCATCCCATATGGGCACTGGGTTCTAGTCTCGGCTGCTCCTGTTCCAGTCCAGCTCTCTGCTGTGGCTCGGGAGTGCAGTGGAAGATGGCCCAAGTGCTTGGGCCCCTGCACCCGCATGGGAGACCAGAAAGAAGCACCTGGCTCCTGGCTTCGGAACGGCGCAGCACCGGCTGTGGCGGTCATTTGGGGGGTAAACCAACGGAAGGAAGACCTTTCTCTCTCTCTCTCACTGTCTATAACTCTACCTATCAAATAAAAAATAAATAAATAAAAATTAAAAAAAACAGCAGGACAATGACACTGCTGTAGGGGAAACACAGGTGTGGAATATGCATGAGAGCATCTTCCATTGGTTGTGAAAGCATTCTGTTTATTGTCCTGGGCATTATTTACATAGGTGTTTATTTTAATCTCTGCCATCCTTTACATTTTTATGTAGACTTTTCTTTATCTGAATACTTAAAACCTGTAAAATATAGTGTCTTCTTTGTACTAAATAACCACTTTTAAATTTTGAACAATTACTTTTAGGAAAATCCACATTTTGGTCTTAAAGGATGTATGGCAATATTTCCAGCAAGTTAACAAACTAATCAAAGAGTATTTCAGAAAGGTCTTGGAAAATGGAATTAAAAAATAAGCCTATTTTGGTTCAAACATTTTTGAAATAGTTTTTTGTAATACTCATTTTCCATTAACTTTTTGAACAGCCTTTGTATAGAACTTGAATGTTTTAAACTAAAACTGAATAAATGGAATATGTTTATTCTATAATTTAACATGATTTTAGCAAAATAAAAGACTTATAGAACTAGAATAATAAAAAAACAACTTCATATATGTAACATTGTTAGAAAGTAACTGAATCTCTTCATGAGGCTAAGCACAGTTTTAAGTCCTCAGGTGTAAATAGTAAAGCAGGCTACAGTTCCTGCCTACAATGGAGATGATATTCTGGGGAGAGGAAGTAAACATCAAATGCTGAACAAGTAAATCATTTTAAGCATTATTAAGAGATACGGTGGAAAACAAGCAAAAAATTCAATGGATATTTTGAGCATGTCTTACGCAAAGTCAAACAGAATACAAAGAAAACATCTGGATCAAGAGTTGTGGGGGTGGTCAGGCATTTGGCCTTGTGGTTTAGATGGCTTCATCCCACATCAGAATATTAGGGTTTGATACCTGGGTTGGTCCTGCACCTGAATCCAGCTACCTGCTAATGGAAACCCTAGGAGGTAGTTGGTGATGGCTTGTGTACCTGGATTTTGTCATCTATGTGGGGAACCTGGATTGGGAGTGGAAACCATCACAGATGGCTCTGTGGGCTGTTACCTGATGTTGGCTTTTACTTGGAGCAAGCTGGGAAGCCTTTTGAAGTATTTGAATGGATATGTGTATCATCTATTTTAAGAGAATCATTTTGACAAGTTGCTGAGAATACAGTTTATGAGCACAGGGTAGGGAAAGGAAGGACCTGTGAAAAGGCCATTGAAATAACTCAGGCAGGAAATAGTTGTGTTTTGTAACAGAATGGGAGCAGTGAAGATATTCCAAAGTGAGGCAGGAGCTCAGTTATAAGGTCTGGGTGAGAGTTTTAATTATTCATTTCTAGTAATCAGACTTGAGACAATATGTAAGCAGCAAGTGAGTAATTACGGAGGGAAAAGAAAAGAATTCAAGGATTTTCCCTTACCAAAGTCCAAAATTAAGAGGTCAGGGAGATTGCTGGGAACTCTTTTAAGAGATGTAGCCGGAGTAGAGGAAAACCAGTAAGTATAGCCTCTGGAGTAATTAAAGACAAATAACGAACTACTATGATCAACATAGTTTTGTTCTGCTGGTTGGCAAACATGGTGAAAACTCACAATTGTTCTCTAGGTTTTCAGTTTCAGAGTCATTGATAACTTTAATAGGGACTGTTTTGTTGGGGAGATGGATGATAATTTATTTGGCATGAGTTCAAGACAATCAATGAATAGTTGGATACAGTTTATATAGACTATTCTTTCATTAATCAAAACTAATGAAGAGAGGTGTGATCATTAAAGGAAAAGAAGACACATGCTTGGAATCGTTTTCTCTTGATTTATTTTATTTTTATAAGTTAGAAAACTAATATGCATAGTATTTCAAGTAGATACAAAATATGAACACAGAGAGCCAGGGAGAATTTGTAAGTATCAGGATGAGGTGGGCTCACGTGCACATTTAGGTGTGCATTTACTAGTTACATTATTAAAAAATACTCCATAAGCACTTAGCTATGTTTATTTATCATTATAATTCATATATCACAGGATTTTTTATATAGGGAAAACATATTCACTTAATCAGAGACAAAGTAGAATGCATAGTCATAGATGCAGGCTTTCTAGTTAATAAGGTTAGTATGCTGAAGAAAACTTACAATGATCTGATCTGGTTGTTTCAAGTTTTGTGTTTTTCAGGGAAATAGCTGAGAAAAAATAGATTGGGGCAGTTTGAGAACAGAGGATACCAATGAGATGTTGGTCTAGTAAAGAAGAAAAAATGGCACCAGCTTTGTGGCATAGAGGGTAAAGCATACTCCTGTGAAGCCAGCATCCTATATGGACACTTGTTCAAGTCCCAGCTGCTCCACTTTCAACCCAGATTCCTGCTAATGTGCCTTGGAAAGCAGCAGCAGATGGCTCAAATACTTGGGTCCCTTATACCCACATTGAAAACTTGGATGGAATTCCATGGCTTGCACTCCTGGCTTGCACCTAGCCTACCCCCAGCAATTATGGCCATTTGGAGAGTAGACAAGTGGATAGATCATTGTATCTCTTCCTCTGTTTGCCCCCGTTTCTCTGTAACTTTTAAAAAACTTTAATTTTTTTTTTAAAGTGGGAAAAGTGTTAATTGACCAAGGTCATCTGGCATCACCAACCACCATGAGGACCCCTTGAGATGGGTGATAAGAGACAAGACAACAAGAGGGAAAGATTTGTGTAGGCAAAATTTTTGGTACTGCAGTGTTTGATTTAGTCTGGGCTGAAATTTTGTCAAAAAAAAAATCACTTTGAATTGTGATAAAGCCACAAAGCCTAGAGAAAGGGCAAATTATGATTTTTGACCATGAGTGTTAAGCTTATAATGGAGAGAAGTGAGGCCATAAAGAGCTTGAATTACACAAAATGACAGAGTCAATAAGTTGAGGTTCCCATTGGTGTCAAAGCATTAATAAAATAAGCTAACTGGGGATAGTTGGAGAAGGTAGCCAGGCCTTGACAAAGCCTATGCTGAATTAATTCTGAAGTTGCCACTTTTCAGCTTAGCCAAAGAGATGATAAATAGAATTTTAAAACATAAATATTTTTAGATAAATAAAAACATCAGAAAAAAGATAGTAGAAGATAAATTAGACAGTCAAGTAGCTATATATATATATATATATAGATATGTATAAAATATAGATGATATATATTTATCTGTAAATAAACAGAACTGCATAAAATAAATCTATAAACCCTATTATAATTTTTGTAATTTCATTGAATCTTCAAAAATTTGGAAAACAAAACAACTATACAGTATAATGTGTTTCAGCCTAGTTTTCCTCCCTGGGTTCCCTGAAAGACCAGAGGCCTGCCAAACGATGATGCTGTAGCAAATTTGATTCTGAAGTCACAGGATGAGAACTGGATTCTGACAAAGAAATTCCATTTTCATTATCACCGAGTCTCTAAGATGTCCTCTCAAATAAATATTCTAACTGTGATAGCAATAGACACAGCAACTCATGGAAGAAGCACCCTGGTGATAGAGTTTCAAAATGCAGACAGGCAGAGAGAGTCACTAGAATGCATTTAAGCACAACATCATTTATGGCTTTTGACAATGAAAGCTAAAGTACAACTCAGAAGTCTTTACAACTCTTATTTCAGCCATAAGGCCAATGTAAACCATGTTGGTTTACAAGATTAAACATTTTATTCCTGAATTGTGAAATGAACTAATTATTTGATTTTGACAGACTTTAAAAGGAAAATATACCATTCTTTAAAGTTTAGTTGTTGGGTCAGTTAAATGCTCTTATCCTCACTTAATATCAACATCAAAAATGGTCTGACTTATCTGGAAGCAAATAGTGATATTATAATAGATGTGATAATACAGTCTATTTAAAAATAACTTCTGTGTCAATATTTGGATTTATACTTAAAGGAAAAAACAAATTATAAGATGGTATCATTTACATTCTGCCAATATCACTAAGATTTTGACTTTTACACACAAGAACTCTTCATTTCCTAGGTATATAAGTTACTTTCAATCAGCAGCACTATTGCTGCTGTCAGGAGGATAATTACTGCAATAAAGTTTTTCTATGATGATGCATATTGTTCTTTTGAAATATTATGTGATGTGAAAATATTGTCACAATTTGCTATCCTTAGCCTAAGGGTAAAAAGAAATGTCACATGATAATATGAAAATGCCACCAATGTTTTGTCAACAAAGCTTAAACTCCAAGAAAACAGAGTATGTGACACTCTTTTGGACGATGCTCATTAACTTACATGAACATACCAAGAGTAACAACCTATTCAGGAAAAAGAAGGTAGTAGAAATAGGTGAGGGTGATTCTGCCTTACAGGTATCTGGCTTTTACATTTATGTTTGTAGAATAATTTAATTAGACTGATTTAAAAATAATTTTAACTCAAGCATTGCTTTTAATATAAACATTCTTGTATTTGAGAGATCAGTCCGTGGTATATCTTGACAACATTAATTGAATGCAAGTGAGAATTGTAGCTTCCAACACATTACTTAGAGAAGCACTGTAATCCAGTGAACTCTGGAATTAGCAAGCTTGAGTTCAGATTGTGGTTTGCCTCAAACCACCAATGCATCTAAACCAGTATGCTCCCTGCTGCTTTAGCTTATCCACCCTTCAACAACTGTAAGATAGGCATAGTGAAAGCTAAATTTGTTGTGTTAATCTATAGAAAAAATGGGTTTATTCTACAGATGAAGCCAAATTAGCTATTAGAATTTAGGAAGCACAGTGCAACAGGGGTAAGCAACAGGGGTGTACAACAAGGACGCAACAAGGGCAGCGAGGGAAGAGCCCACAGGGCTCCAGGCCTTTTCTTCACTCCCAAAGAGGAGTGGTTGCATAGTCTGATTGGCAGGTGGGCAACCAGGTGAGATCAGGTAGGGGCATGAGATCACATGGGAGCATGGTCCCCAGCTTACAAATCTAATCAATTTGATCCTATCTGTCTGCCTATCTCACTTTCAGAGATTAGAGTCTAGAGACTAGATACCATTGGCTTGGAGAAGAATCTTATATTTTTAATCACATGGATCAAATTTGCTCAGCTATAGTGTCCAGATATTTTCTTTTCTAAATGATGCTGTGGAAATCAGTAGACTTTACAATAGATTTCCCTATGAAATTTGGTTGGGCCTCATTCACACAGTTGGTGCAAATGAATGAATGAATGAATGATTGAAGGAGGAAGAATAAAATTCTTCTTCTCTACTGCCTTGGGACTTAAGGTTCCAGCATGGCTTTTCCATGAGTTTGAAGCCATGTACTGCTGTTCTACCCTACAGGTTTCAGAGAGGCCAGGCTCTCAAAATCTCATGAACTAATTGATTAAACAAAATCTTTTTTCCTAATACATACTTACACTATTGGTTCTGGTTCTCTGAAGAATGCTAGATTATTCTAGGCATACAGAGAGACTGGGGTTACAATACTAGTTTTCATTTCCTGCATTAAGGAAAAGTTGGCATTCAAGCACCTCCTCTCCTCAACACTAACTTTTTGGTAAGAACCATAAATAGAATACTTGTGCAATGTTAACTTTGTGCTGTCAGCTGAATGTCTTTACTACATGGGGCCAAAATTTGGAAGCAGATGAAGATATTTGAAGAAACACGCAAAAGCTACCATTGCAACAAGGTTATTATTCTATTGAACTCTTCATTTCATGTTGATTTCTAAGATCTCAATTCTGTGGGAGAGATTTTCTTTCATGTCATGTACAGATATCAATAGTTCATGCATTTGCTTCTCATTACTTTTATACAATCTTATGATCAGTGTTTTGAATTCCATGTATGGCATTTATTCAAACTCATCATTTTCACAATCTAATATCGAAGTGTTGTTTTCTTTTAGGGGTGTCATGTTGTCTTCCTTATTCTGTTTTCTTGAATTGGTATGTTTGTTATTCAACCTATTGTGGATCTACTCCTTGGCTTCTTTATTTTTTTTGCTGTGTCAGCTTTCATCTTTGTACTATGCCTCTGTAGATAAATGGATTGTCTGCTTTCAGTGAATATTTAGAGGCATGTGGTGGGTGTGTCCAGAAAGCTCTGTTCAGTCTCCATGGTGAATGGTAAATCTAAGGTTTATTATGGCAAATCTCTTTAAAAAAAAAAAAAAAAAACCAGAATGAAAGTTTGTTCTACTCAGCTGAGCTCTTCTCAAAGGAGACTAGTGCCTGAGCGCTAGCCCCAGTGGGTATAATATTCATCTGTTCTGCCCCAAAGACCCCACAAAGGTTCTGTACAGTCCTCAGTGTAATCTGATATTCTCCAGCAATGTCTCTCATTAGGGAACCAGGAAGCCCTGGGTGTGTGGAGTCTCCCACAGTGACTGCCCAAAGTCTCAGTCACATGCTGAGTCCTCCCACACAGCCTCAATTTTTTTTCACAGTTCTGGCACAGCCTCCCAGTCACGAGCTCCCAGCCCCCTGTTAGTTCTCTGTGTCAGAGTCAGGAGTCTCCACTCAGCTGGTTACTGGGCACAGATATGAACTGGCACAGTTGCTACATATGTCCAAAATGGCGCCCGCTCTATTGGCTTGTTATGAGATGCCATTGTTAGGTGATTGGGGAGAGAGCAATGTGTCCCTCCTTTTTTGTTTTTTCTTCTGTGGTTTGGCAGGTACACTATCCCCTACAGAGCTCCAAGCCAGGTTCCCTCTAAGCTCTTCCTGCAGCTTTATCACCAGTGGCTTGGGCTGCTGCAGTCTGATATCACCTCACTCTCCAATGCTGGTGCAGAGGCTCTTGGTTGCCGGGGTCCTGAATTGTGGGCATCCATGTGGGTACATTGTATCCCTCTAATTTGTGTAGAGTTTCCTCTGTTGTTTTCCCCTTAACTCTTCCCTGATACTGCACTCTCTCTACATTTTTAAAATATCTTCTCCTGGACTAGAGCAGTAACCACCCTCTCTACTCTGCCATCTTGGTACTACCTCAACTTCCTGTCATTGGATTCTAACATGACAGTCTCATGTTAATCACCCCACAGCTATTTCATAAATAGCAAGCAATAAGACTTATCCTCAGATCCTGAGAAATTATTGAAATTAGTCAATGCACACGGATCTGAGAAACGTAGGTGAATCTACCTCACTTGCCAAACACAATCTTCTCCTTACAGTTCTAACTTGTTAATCCTGCTCCAGGCACAACACCATGTGTGGTGCTGTCTGGCAGTTGACTCCATCTTGGGAGTCCAAGTAACAAGCAATTTTGTCTTTCAACTCTCCTAGTGCCTCTGAATTGTGCCTCACCACCAAAAGAATCTTTAAATCACCATGCCAATGAAATAAGCCTTAGGAGAGCACCTGCTAGCGTCTAGGATACCTTGGGGTAAACAAACTTCATGACTGACTTCTTGGAAAATTTTATCTGTAGTATGTAACTACTACAAAATTGGAATGTTTGATTGAGATGGGATCACTTCTTCATTAGTAGGCAGATTTTTTTAAACTTTAATATATAAATTTCCAAAGTACAACTTCTGGATTATAGTGGCTTTTTTCCCTAATAACCCCCCTCCCACCCACAACCATCCCATTTCCTACTCCCTCTCCCATTCCATTCACATCAAGATTCATTTTCAATTATCTTTATATACAGAAGATCAATTTAGTATATACTAAGTAAAGATTTCAACAATTTGCACCCACACAGAAACACAAAGTATAAAGTACTATTTGAGTAGCAGTTTTACCATTAATTATCATAGTACAACACATTAAGGGCAGAGATCCTACTTGGGGAGCAAGTGCACAGTGATTCCTGTTGCTGATTTAACAATTGACACTCTTATTTTTTTTGATGTCAGTAATCACCCCAGGCTCTTTTTTTTTTTTTTTTTTGACAAGCAGAGTGGACAGTGAGAGAGAGACAGAGAGAAAGGTCTTCCTTTGCCGTTGGTTCACCCTCCAATGGCCGCTGCGGCCAGCCCACTGCGGCCGGCGTACCACGCTGATCTGAAGGCAGGAGCCAGGTGCTTATCCTGGTCTCCCATGGGGTGCAGGGCCCAAGCACTTGGGCCATCCTCCACTGCACTCCCGGGCCACAGCAGAGAGCTGGCCTGGAAGAGGGGCAACCGGGACAGAATCCGGCGCCCCGACCAGGACTAGAACCCTGTGTGCCGGCACTGCTAGGCGGAGGATTAGCCTGTTGAGCCATGGTGCCAGACACCCCAGGCTCTTGGGGTAAGCTGCCAAGGCTATAGAAGCCTCTTGAGTTCACCAACTCTGATCTTATTTACACAAGGCCATAGTCAAAGTGGAAGTTTTCTCCTGCCTTCAGAGAAAGGTACCTCCTTCTTTGATGGCCCATTTTTCCCACTGGGATCTCACTCACAGAGATCTTTCATTTAGGTCATTTTTTTTTTTCCACAGTGTCTTGGCTTTCCATGCCTGAAATACTCTCATGGGCTTTTTAGCATTATCCAAATGCCTTACGGCTAGGTCTGAGGCCTGAGTGCTATTTAGGACATCTGAGTAGGCAGATTTTGAAAGTGTGAAATTCTCAGGAAATGACAAGCGTAGAGTTACTTTGTTTTAGTTTGCAGCTATTCCCCAAGAGAAGCCATAGTTGAGGTGGCATGATTTTCCTAATTTTTTTTTTTTAGAAAGCCCTTTCTTTTCTGCTTAAGGAACAAGGAGAATGATTCCAAGAGCCCCTGTACGGTGAAGACGTAACCAAGAAAGAGATCAAGAAAAAAAAAAAGTGTTTCTAAAATATGATGTCCACATTGTACTCATCCATGAATCACACATGAGCAAGGCAGACTAAAAAGCTGTTTGAGCCGAGCACTAAGCTTCAGCCCAAAATAGATGAGCCAATTTGAAATATACATTTAAGCAAATTAATCAGTTACTGCAAGAAAAAAGTCAATACTCTTTGGAGAGATGTGACATGATTTAACATTCAAATGCACTGTTAACAATATCCAATATCTCGTGTTAACATGAGAAGAGCTAGGAATATGCAAGCCATTACATATTCACTCAACAAATGACTACCCCGAGATGAGTCAGATGTTAAAATGATGAAACAGAGATGTTAAAACAGCTGTTGTGCGGTGGCTGGATCCATGTTCTTGTTTCCCACACAATAAAGAATTCAAGGATGGGATCCAATTAAAAGTAAATGTCAGAAAAGAAACACGATTTATTTGCAAAGTGAATGTCTACATTTAAAAGGCAGTTTGCGCATACTCAATACTGAGGAGCACTCAACAAAGTTTGGGGCTATCCTTTTATATGCTCTGGAAGCATAAGGGAATGTGTATGGGTGGTCTTAACTGAATGTTGATGGAGGCTGGGGTTTAAGACAAGGTTTGGGTATTGCCTATTGTTTCCTTGCTTATTTTTGGAAATCTCAGCAGTGTCATAGCATCAGGTGCATGATGGGTGCAGGGGTATCAGTCCAGGTAATTTTATTGTAACAACCTTGTGTATAGCTAAAGGTCACTGCAAGGAAGCAGTGGTAGCTGTGTTGGTTATTTTTGGCCATGACTGTTTCCTTGACACTGGATTTCTGCTGCTCAGTGAGGTATCTGGGCAGTGCAAATGAAGCTGCAGTATCAGCATGACTTCAGGGAAGGGCTGGTGACCTCAGCTCTGCCTTGGTGAGTCCCTCCTTGCCTGCATCACAGCTATTAAAATTATGTCAGATAAGTTAGAACAACATCGATTGAGGAAGAAAAAAAAAGTAAGCAAACTCCAGAAGGTAATCCGAAAATATAAAAAGTAGTCATCTGGGGTTGGTGCTGTGGCTCAGGGGGTTAAAGCCGCGGCCTGCAGTGCCTGCATCCCATATGGGCACTGGTTCCAGTCCCGGCTGCTCTATTTCCAATCCAATTCTCTGTTATGGCCTGAGAAAGCAATGGAAGATGGCCCAAGTCCTTGGGCTCCCGCACCTGTGTGGAAGACGCAGCAGAATTTCCTGGCTCCTGGCTTTGGATCGGCTGTTTCGGCCAACTGGGGAGTGAACCATCAGATGGAAAATCTCGCTCGCTCGCTCTCTGCCTCTCCCCTCCCTCTGAGTAACTCTGACTTTCAAATAAAAATAAATAAATCTTTAGAAAAAGAAAAGAAAGTTATTATGCCAAGTGAGAAATATCACATTCAAATTTCATGATTATAAAGATAGATATAAATATAGATATAAATGTATAACTTTAGAAAAAAGGAAATTATTATGGCAGAACACCAATTATGAAACATCTTGAAACAAAGCGATGATGTGTAGAAAAATCAAAATGCTTTTTCACCGCTCTCACCATTACAACTCACACAGAAGAGTTCTGTGAGATCAAAAAGTATGTGGGGTTTTCCTCACCAGCAAGGAAGCAATTAATTTTGCAGTGATCATCAACTGGGTGTTCTCTATTTCAGCTATAGTGATACAACCTATGTGGGGACAGTGTGAAACCCAGAAATTGAAGACTCATTCCCCAATTTTATCCCTTCTCCTTCAGGTTCCAGGAAATGTTAGGAAGACCAAATCTGTATTTCACAGCATCACCAGTGAGTGAATGGTATGTTTGAAGTGCCTGCATCTTATTTGTATTGTTAATTTCGTAACTCAGAGTTTGATATCATTCACTGAATGGCATTTTTTAAAGATATGCAGCTTGTTGTACATAAAATTTCCCTCACTACTGTTTATTTAAAAATTAGAAATATAGTCAAAACTGACCATCCAAGGTCCATTTCTCAACTACCTATGTAACTTTAAAAAATAAAGAGATTTACATAAATTATGTAAAAAGCTCAAGAATTTGGGAACAGAGGGAAATAAGCCTAAGGAAGACAAAGGGGAATAATTATTAAATTATTATTGCTAATGCATATTAATAAGTATAAAATGAAAATGCTAGCATTGATAAATAAATTCAAAAGCTAGTACTCTGAAAGAATCCAATTAAAAAGTTAAACCCTTAGCTAATCTAATCAAACAAGGAAGTAATCACATAACCATACTGAGGAAACTAATTATAGGAAAATATTTTACTTCACTCTGTTCAAATATATTTGAAAATTGCTTTCAAATTCTCAGAAAATATAAATTATGAGGAGAAAACAAAATGTAAACAAACTAATTATCATGGTAGGATTTGAGAAAACTGTCAAACAGCTCTCCAAAATTAGACAGGACTCAAAATTTTCACAAATGATTCTACCAAACCTTCCAGATATAAATATTTTAGTGTTATTTTAATTTTTCAAAACAAAGGCAGACAAACTCCCTATTTTCCACCAAATTTTCTTTTTCAGAACTCTACCTAAACTTCTTTACAAGTTTGTTTTTTAAAATAAACTTGCTTGTACAAAATTAAACATTATTTTTCACTAACCATGATTGCAAAATTTAGGTCCTTTCTCATTTTAAGTAATCTCACAAATCAGATTTTTATTTATTTTTATGTATTTGAAAGGCAGATGACAGAAAGAGTGAGACCACTCATCCACTGGCTTACCCCGCAAATGCCACAAACAGCTGGGGCTGACCAGACAGAAGCCAGGAGTCCAGAGACAGTTGGTGTTTCCCATTGTGAGTGGCAGAGACCCAAGTATGGGAGTGGTGATTATCTGCTGCCTCCAGACTGTGCATTATCAGGAAACAAGATCAGGGGAGACACTGGGACTCAAAGTCAAGGCACTTTGATGTGGGATGCCCCCATCACAAGCATTGTCTTCACCACTGTGCCAAATGTCTGCTCTAAATCATAGGTATTTTAAACACATTGTGTAAATGCAGTCTAGAAAACCTGAAGAAAGGGAGATATCATTGCTTCTGATCACTTAACATTAAATCAAAGCACTGAAAACCATTTCCCCAAAATGATTCCCTCCTTTTGCCTAACAAATGTCACCTCACCTCCTTTAAAAACTTAGTTAAGGGGGCTGGAGCTGTGGCACAGCAGGTTAAAGCCCTGGCTTGGAGCGCCAGCATCCCCTATGGGCGCCGGTTCTAGTCCCAGCTGCTCCTCTTCTGATCCAGCTCTCTACTGTGGCCTGGGATAGCAGTGAAAGATGGCTCAAGTCCTTGGGCCCCTGCACCCATGTGGGAAACTGGGAAGAAGCACATGGCTCCTGGCTTCTGGCTTTGTATTGGCACAGCTCTGGCCATTGTGGCTATCTGGGGAGTGAACCAGTGGATGGAAGACCTCTCTCTCCATCTCTACTTCTCTCTGTAACTCTGTCTTTCTAATAAATCTTAAAAAAAAAATTAGTTCAGTTTTAGTAAAATGACTATATTTTTTAAAGCTCAGCTTTAAAAACACTCCTTCCAAATTGAAAGAATCCCTGTGTCTATGTGGATTCACCTTCTCCCATTACCTGACATGTCAGTCAGATTTGTGCGGGAGACAGAAATCACACTAGGTATTTCAGGCAGGAAGGGACTGAATACAGGTAACGAGAAGTGTATGGGAAGACAGAATAAGGGTCAGACATACTTGTGATGGCTCTGTGAAACCAAAGAAGCTCAGAAAAGCTGCCTTTGAAGATTTTGGCTTTCTTACCCTTTGAAAGGGATAATTGTGTTGAGGATAGCAAGGAATTCTTATCAATGATAGCAGTCTGCCTCCAAAAATATTCATGGACCAGTTCACAGTTTTATTGGTGAATAATCATGGCTTATTTTCTTTGGCTCTCATTGGAAGTTTACAAACTGGAATTCTGTGGTACTTAAACTCAGGTTTCTCCATTAAGATACAAGAATGAACATAGAAAAAAAAATAGAGTTGATAAAGACCATTAAGCATCACTCTGACAGGAAAATTAGAAGAGGAATGTTTGTACAAGTTAAAACATAAAAATCCTTTTTCTGAGCATTTCAGAGAAGTAAAAAACTATATTATATCCCTCAGATTATCAGAATTGATATCTAGAACTGCCTAACAGTACAGTAATGTCAACACAATAATGCAATTATTATTTCCTGAGTTCAGACCATGACCCTTAATATATGGCAGAACACCATAAGCATTAGGACTATAGTGACTCCAAGAGGCTCACTGATCTGAGGGAGACATGAGAAGATATAAATGTTACAGGAAAGGGGCCAGAGCTGTGGCATGATGGGTAAAGCTGCACCTGCAGTGCTGGCATCCCATATAGGCACCAGTTTGAGACTCAGCTGCCCCACTTCCAATCCAGCTCTCTGCCATGGCCTGGGAAAGCAGTAGAAGATGGTCTAAGTGCGTGGGCCTCTGGACCCATGTGGGAGACCCAAAGCAATCTCCTAGCTCCTGGCTTTAGATCGGCCCAGCTTCAGCCATTGTGGATGGAAGACCGCTCTCTCTATATCTCTGCCTCTGTAACTGCTTTTCAAACAAATACATAATCTTAAAAAAATGTTACAGGACAACCATGAAAATGAGATGGTAGAGATGTGTAGACTATTCGTGGGGACCAAGTAAATGTATATAATTTATCACCAGATGAGTAAGATTTCATATATTATTCACATATTGAGGCTGATGCATCCAAGTAAAACTTAGTTTTATTACATTGAAGAAAAACTGATTTCTAACTGTTGTATGTGAAAACAGAGGCACAATTAATATGCCATGTCAGAAATTTTCAAGATTATAAAATTAGCAAAATTTAAAAAACACTAATTTGATTATTCTTATATCAGAGAATTTAAGACTTCAAACTTTTCAGTGACCCTAAACTGAAAGGTATGTTAATCTTCATAATTCACATGCAGTTACATTTGTTATTAGTGCTATAGAGGAAATAACCATTTAGAATCAATATCAATGCAAATTTATAGAACAGCTATAAAGTAACTGAGAGATAGATACTTTGTAATGCATATTCATTTAAATCATTTAACATTGAGGCCAATGCCCTGGCACAGTAGGTGAGTCTTCCACCTGTGGCGCTGGCATCCCATATGGGTGCCGCTTCTTGTCCCGGTTGTTCCTCTTTTGGTCTAGCTCCTTTCTGTGGCTCAGGAGGGCAGTGGAGGATGGCCCAAGTGCTTGGGCCCCTGTACCCGCATGGGAGACCAGTAGGAGGCTCCTGACTCCTGGCTTCGGATCGGGCAGCTCTGGCCGTTGCGGCCATTTTGGGGTGAACCATTGGATTGTAGACCTTTCTCTCTGTCTCTCACTGTCTGTACTTTACCTGTAAAATAAATAAATAAAATCTTAAAAAAATAAATCACTTAACATTAGGAACAGCATGTAGATCATGACAATGATGTGTGTATGAGTCACTGAGTGTGTTTATGTGTGTGAATGCTTTGGTTTGGATCATCAACAAGTCTCTCAAGTCATCCTCTCATTCTAGTAAAACATCTAAATTTAGAAGAAATTATGTTCCTCAATCACGTTCAACATTATATTGAGGTTCTGGATATTTCCATTCTACATTTCAAACACAAAACTTGTGTTCCAAATTGGACCTTCCAGATAGGTTATTTCACTAGGTATTATTCCCTTATCATGGTTCTTCAAATTATGATCTTGAAATCATAATTATGGGTTTTCAATTTTTTCTTGTTCAGTCTTTATCAGAAATTGCCACTAACTCAGTAGATTTTTACCATTACTTTCAAGTTTGCAAGCCACTAGACCTCATCAAGTGCTCGCTTGTCTACCTCAAGTGTTCTCTGCTAGGACTGATTATATTGCCTGGAAACAGGCTCTGAGTTGGGGGAGCTGCATGAAGAGTTTTATCAGGAACAGCTTTGAGCAGCTCTATGAGGAAGGGGAAAAGACATGGAATGAGGATAGCAGAAGAAGACGGTCACCAGTGAAACCCTCATGGAGATCCTAATAGACACTGGTTCTGAGATAGCCTTTCTAAGATAACCCAATTTGATGAAAGGGAGCCATTTTTTATATCTCTGCATCAGTTAATCACTGACAACAGTATTCCCATATGTGCAGAACAGAGCAAACACAGCATAGAAGACCTGCTTGCTATCCTGTGAAGATTCTGCTTTCTAGGCTGATTTCTAGAGACTATCTGGGAACTTAGATTTTAGCATGACTAGCTTTACCATAACTAGTAAGAATAGTTTACTGTACCAAAACTATGCAAATAGTATGATTTGTGCTGAATAACTGCTCACCTTCTAGAAGTCTTGAATTTTGGTGCATGCTAAGCAGAGGGTGCCTAAGTGATTCCCAATTAAAGCCCCAGATCATGACTTTTAATGAGCTTCCTTGGGAGATAACATTTCACACTTACTGTTGTGACTCTGTATTGAGGAAATTCAGCAGTTCTGGTGTGACTTTGGTGAAAGAGGACTCTTAAGAACCTGTGCCTGGTTCCTTCTGGACTTTGCTCCATGAGCCTTTTCCTTTGCCGTTTTTGCCTTGTTTCCTTTTACTCCAATAAATGAGCTTAAATTTGCACAATACAGAGTTGAATTAATATTGAAGAGGCAACTTTAAGTATTAGCTGCTGATATCTTTAGCTGTGTGGAGCATGAGTCTGTGAAACCCATCAAGAAATCCACATGGAAAATCATTGTCGGACTGAGTGAATTCCTGGGTCACTTAGGCCTACATACCCTTTATGTTAACTGTGCTCCATCTGGGAAGAGCATTTCTAAAATTATGGTTTGTTGCTATGGATTCGTTCTGAGAGGAGGAACACGATAGGGGCAAGAGGAGTGGAATCACCACACAGACACTGGGAGTTGGATGAAAGAAAGCATGCCAGAGGCAAGCAGCCCACAGACTTGTTTCAGTTGGTACAACAGCTTTTATACCAGAGGCAGCCAATCTGGTCAAGGAGTGGCTTATGCCCTAACCAATCACAGCCTGTTGCCAGGCAGGCTCCTTTGCCATGTGGTTTCTGAAGCCATTCCTGAGTAACTGACACTCGCTTGCCGGCAGCCTTCTTGGCATGGCCTGTGATGTATATGCTGGCCCATTATCTGTCTTTATGGACCAGGGGACACTGAGGACCAGCATGGCTAACTTAACCGCCTTTTATCACATTACTAGCCTTTTCTCCAGATTGAGAGAAATATAGCCTTTGCAAATATAGCCTTTGAATAAGTATCTACCACCACATGGACAAGCTTAAGTTTACCAAAGGAGTTAATGTGGGTGACGTCCACTTGCCAGAGCTTATTAGGAGCAAGTCCTGGTGGGTTCACTCCTGTTTGTTGCAGTGGGTCTAAGGGGGTGAGGGGGACACAATTCTTGGAAGAGTGCACTAGGTGTTTTTATTGGCTCATTGTTAGCTCCAGGAAAAGCAATTTTATGTTGCTTGCTGACATATGAAATTTTTGACACTTGGTAGAATTGTAGAATATGGGCTTGTTCTAGGTGTCCAATGGAAGCTGTGTTGCAGGAGATAAGATGATCAAAATTGTCGTTGCCTTGGAAAATAAAGCCAGGTAACCCAGTATGTGATCTTATGGGTGTTTTCTATTCTCAGTTAGCTCTTTAAGTGTTGTGAACATCTAGTCAATTGGCTCATTGGTCAGGTTAAAGACTGCAAAAGGGATCGTCTTTGCTACCTGTACTGAGTATTTGCTATCCAAAAATATATTTACCGGCCCATCCTGGCTAAGGAGTAGAACCTTGACTATTGCCCTTATTTCTCCCAACTGTCCTGATCCCCAGTGGGGTTCTACATGGATCTTATCTTTTTCTGTTGAGGATTTGATCACTATTCCAAACAGTGACTTGTTGGCCTCAGATTGAAGATAGGCATCAACCAGTTAATGGTGGTGGGACTCCCTCTTACTTGCTGGGCTAAGGGCCACCCCGCTGGGAGTTTAAAGACTTGATCTTACAATCTTTTGCCCAATTAAAGCCTTTTTTACAGCTAGGACACAACATTTTGGACTTGCCCTGTCTGTCAACATTTGGGCAGTTTTGCCATAGGTTTCCCATTTCCTGACATCCCCAACAAACTGGAGGGTCATTAGACTTCCTTGTGTTCAGTTTGTTAATGGCCACAGTTAAAGTCTGAATGGGTGTATCAGCAGGGTTTACCTCCTTTGTAGCTACTATCCATTTAGAAAGATCTTCATTAAGGACTGGGGCGATAGTAGCTTTTGCCTCTTTGGTAGCACCTTCTCAAGCTAATTGTTTGACCAGATTGTCTTGATCAGGGCCAAGCAGTAATCTTTTCTCTACTGCCTCCAAGACTCTGGCAAGGAAATCGGGGAACCATTCACCTGGGCCTTGAACTTGGTTTCTAAAAAGCTGACTATAATTAGGAGGATTTGTATTTTTTTAAGGTTCTAAGTGCCAAATCTCTGACCTGATCAAAATAGGCAACTACTCCAATGCGGGCCTGTTCATGAGGATATATGTAGGTGCTGTGGCCTGCAAGCATTTCAAAGGTTACTGCTATTCCATAGGCAGCATTATTCCTCGCCACAGTTTCAGCCTCTTCCTCATAGGAGGCTTTCCACTGTAAAAACTGTGGTCTTGACAAACATGCTTTGAGCAGTGTAACCCAGTCAAAATGAGTTTGAAGGTTCACTGCCCATTGTGTGAGCACCTATTCAAAGCAGGGAGAGTTGGGGCCTGACTCTTGAGAAGGCTTTTTTAGCATAGTAAGGTCATTTATGGGGGTTGGAATCCAGGGCCTGAATTCTGCATCCACTCCTACATTAACAGCAAACATATGGGTGGGATGGGGTCTATTGGCTGCCCTGAGAGCCTGGGGTGCCCCGGGACTGCCACAAGTGTGGGGATCTTCACTGTGTGTGGGTGGGATGATCTAACATAGGTTATTGCCTTGAGGTCATCTAAGTTCATCTCATGGGTTTTTGGGGGGTGGCTGACTAGGCGTTGCTGCGTTGTCTGCTGTCATGTCATTTTCACTGTCGGAGCTCTCTCTCCCTAAGTCATCAACTGTTGTCTGTGAGGCAGAGGCCTGGAGTGACAGGCTCTTAACATTCACAGATTCATTATGTTTGGTAATCTATGTGGGCTTCTGAGAGGGGAGTATCTTTCCCATGTTTGAGTGCTTAAGAGCAGCACGCCACGCTAACTCTAGCCAAAGGAAAGACACCCACAGCTCTGCTGCCATAACAAATCAAATTCCTAGCACCTCAGCAACTGATGGCATTCTGCAAGGGTTCCCTACGTTAGATGAACAGACAGTGGCGTATCAGATCATACGTATGTCCTGTGCTTAGTGGGGGATTTCCTTGAATCATTAGGTCAAGACCGTATGCCCACACGGTGTCTCCGGGGCGTCACCTCTCTTGAGTGAGGAAAGATGACTTGGTTCTGAATTCTGGGATAATCAGTCCCTTATGTGAATTCGCTGGGTGAACCAAAAGTAAAAGGAGGAGCCTAGAAGCAACGTTATACTTCTGGGTGGTGTGTGCCTAACCTGGGGTCACTTTGAGGACAAGGACAAGGAAAGGGGTATAAGAGGGAGTTCTGTGCTCACCCTCACAGAACCGAACAGCACACAAAACACCAAGGGACCTACTTGCCTAAATCAAGGGGGGGACCTCGCTGAGTCCAACACACTGTCTCTCTCTCAGTCACATTGGGCACCAGATGTTGCTATGGATTCGTTCTGAGAGGAGGAGTGTGATGGGCGCAAAAGGCACAGAGTCAACACACAGACACCGGGAGTTGGCTGAAAGCAAGCTAGAGGTGAGCAGCCCACAGACTTGTTTATTTTAGTTGGTACAGCAGCCTATATAGCTGAGGCAGCCAATCCGGTCAAGGGGCGGTTTATGCCCTAACCAATCATAGCCTGTTGCCAGGCAGGCTCCATTGCCATGTGGTTTCTGAAGCCATTCCTGAGTAACTAACACTGGCTTGCCAGCGGCCATCTTGGTATGGCTTTCTCATTCCACCACAATGATTAATATGGTTTCTTGGATGACAACAAGAGCAAGTTAATGGGATGTAATTATAGACTCTTGTTGCAACTGAAGTCAAGCATAAACCACAGGTTTATCAAGCTCTCCCTCCTGAAGACCCCTTAGACTCTCTTCATACCTTGGCTTGTGAAATTTGTTGGATAGTGATCATCAAGAAATCACCTCTGAGGGTCTCAATTCATTTAATATAATCCTTTATAAAATATCCATTATCTGAAATATCAATTTACCTTTACAGTTGGGCATAGACTCATCAAAAGATTCATTGGTGGATCACTTGAGTCTAAACACTGTTCTTTGATTCCCTCATAGAAGGGTAATTACTTCCTCCTTATGATCAGGAACAATTACCCACATCAATGAGGCAACATGTTACTTGTATTTATCTTGTGGTCTATTGGAAAGATGTATCTGAAATGATAGGGCAGCAGATGTGACTTAAAACTATATGGAACTCCCGCTGTCTATACTGTTTGAGTCATTAGTTTGGGGAATTAAGACCTGTAGCTAAAAAGCCAAAAATTAATTGCTTCTTGGCCTTTTGGTTAAGATCAAGTGTAAAAAGCCAAAAATTAAAGAGTGAAAAGCAGAGATAACTCAAATGGGTCAATCGGAGGTGTGGGAAATGGAATCATTCTTACCGCATTCTCTTGGTTCCAGAGCCTGTATAGTGTACCTCTTGGAGAAACACCATTTAATGTTTGCTGATTTGAGATATATATCACATATTAGAAGATGATACTTCATAATACTAGGATTTTTTGTCATTTACTTTATAAACTGCATCTTGAACAGGCTGTCCTATGTTCTATCAGGATATCAACTTCTGGTTGGATCAGTGTAGTGAAACTAGTTCATCTCATATTCGTGATCAGTTGTAAATACTTCTTTAATAGAAAGTGGATTTTTCACTCCAGTGTAATACTATTTGAGGTCTTGTGTCAGTGGATTGAAAACTAAGTATTCTTATCATTGTGTGTACCATAACTCTGCAGAAAACAAAGCAAAACCTATTCTGGTGATATATTCCAGTTTCTCAAGGTAAATGGCTGCTCCTTCCAGGATCAAAAGGTTAAATGCAGCTGACTTACCACCAATTAACTGGTTGCTTACTTGGAAGTATGATTTCATATTGGGGGCTCAGTGTTGGTCTCTGTTACTGACACATTGTATCAGTGATAATAGCTAGATTATACTACTGCAACCCATAAATTGTGTCACTGATCTTTCAATTTTTCTCCTTCCATGTCTGTGTTCAATAAGTTAAACCATCTGCCACTGACCAAAGAGTACAAAGATTCTTGTCTTAGGCAATATTTCTTTCTGCACAAAATGAATGTTCAAGTACATCACCAGAATTTATTCCTATTGGGGGGATTTTCTTGTCTTGTAGCCTTACATCAAGAAAGCTATGGTGAATTATCAGCTTGCTTTTGCTTTAAATTGATGTTTTGACTCTTCTCTCCCCTGATTCTATTACTTCTACCTTATCATGGATTGCTGCTGGATTAACCTACCTTTTGATTTGATAGATCAGACAGGACCCACCTCTAGTGGCATGGTTACTTGATTTCTCAGAAAGTATTTCTCAATGTTTATAGTAGTTTGCATGAGTTTACTCTAATGCTTTGAGTTCCTACATGTTGTTTCCTCATTGGGAATCAATACCTTCTCCATAGCAAATCCAAATATATCTCCAATAACTGAAGGTCTGATTGACACATGGTCCAACATGTAGAGGAATGTAGCTTACTTAGCAAGTAGCAGAGCCCTTTTCTTCTGTAGGCCACCTGCAGAGCTGTAGCCTTCTGCTGCTCCTTTTTTTTTTTTTTTTTTTTTTTTTTTTTTTTTTTGACAGGCAGAGTGGATAGTGAGAGAGAGACAGAGAGAAAGGTCTTCCTTTTTGCCGTTGGTTCACCCTCCAATGGCCGCCACGGCTGGCGCATCGTGCTGATCCGAAGCCAGGAGCCAGGTGCTTCTCCTGGTCTCCCATGCGGGTGTAGGGCCCAAGGACTTGGGCCATCCTCCACTGCCTTCCCGGGCTATAGCAGAGAGCTGGCCTGGAAGAGGGGCAACCGGGATAGAATCCAGCGCCCCAACCGGGACTAGAACCCTGTGTGCCGGTGCCGCAAGGCGGAGGATTAGCCTATTAAGCCACGGTGCCAGCCTTCTGCTGCTCCTTATAGTTCCAAACATGAAAAGCATTCCCAGTGTCGTAATCCATTTTTTATGGCAGGAGTGAATGTCTGTTCATACCTCAGCCTATCTGGTTGAAAACTTTCTCTCAGGTGGAAAACCTTTGAATACTTATAATATTGAACTCCTTTAAACTCATACATATATGACTTTATGTTTATATTTCTCCCATCATCCCTTATAAGTCTCTCTCAGAAAATCATCCCAAAAATCTCTTGAGCTCCTGCTACAACAGACTGACCTAGTTACGTATATTCTTTCTGTGGAATCTTTACTCCCTTTCTATATAACCAACATCACCACAGTCAAGTTATGTTGGTCTTGTAGTTGCCAGAAAAGAAGACTAGCATAGATCCTAAATATTATCCGTGTTTTTTAAGGTACTTGCCCATCTTGGAATTTCTGTTAGGTCTTCAAGAAGCAAAGCAATATTATTTAATAGGAGGAAGAGGGCCATATTTGTTGTCTGGAAGGTATAGGACTGTTCTCAACAAGGGATGATTTACCACGCCCGGAAGATAAAAACCTTTGTGTATGTCTAGAACATTTTTAATTGTTTTAAATATATAGGAGGTACTATGGGCACCTAGTAGGTAGAGACCAGGGATGATACTAAACATTGCAATGCAGAATATAGTTTTTCACAACTAAGTATTATAAGTCCTAAATATCAGAAGTGTCAAGCTTGAGAAACTTTGCCTTACAGGAATATGAATACTCAACATTTGTTTGCATCTTCACAGATACATTTGTTTGCATCTTCACAGATATTTTAAGAGTCATGGCCCTAGTCATTATTTAATAGAATCCTGAAATTGACATAGGATTTCTAACTGGATAAGAGTTCAGTTTTACTTTAAACCTTTGCTACTACCATGATCGACTCAAAAGGCCATTTTTTTGGTGCTACTTTATCTACCCTGCATGGAGCTGTAAGTAAGATTTATGAAGGAGTTTTCTTGAGTAATGCACCTGAAATATGAGGTTGGGCAGAGGAAAAACTTATCTGCAGTACATTAGTAACTGAGACCTCAGTCAGTGTAAGAAACTAGAGCTATGGCCCTTCAGAGAGATATAGTTGACAACCCAAACTGAGTGAAGGAGTGAACCTTGCATTCCCCATGAAATTGTCAAGAGTTGTGGGCCACCTCTATGAGAGAATACATTACTTTGAATGAAAGCTATAAATAGTGAGGACCACAACTCAGACGTTAACAGAAGCTCTTCCAAGAATTTGAGTGATGAGTGTGCCAACCTTGAAGAGGGTGTCTGCACAGAGCACTACAAGTGTCTACTGTAGTCATGAAAGAGATTGGCACATGGGACCAGGGTCCCGGGATCAGGGACAGAATTATCCCAAATGGTAGACAAAGAATAGAGAAGAAATAAAAGTGAAAAAGAAATAATTAAATTTACATTTCCATTTGGTAGTCTAAAGCACTAAAAGGCAATAAAAATAAACAATTGTTAGAGGTGTTGTTGGTAAATGAATAGGGAGAATATGTGGATTAATGCATGGTTACTGAGATTTTGTTTCAGGTGGTAATGAAGGCAAAGAATTAATGAGTATTCAAATTGTATTCCTAAAAATCATAATATCAATATTAATAAATTATAAATTATGCTACTGCACCTTCCATTTTTTTGGAGGATGTGTTTAAAATGTGTACCAGGTGGCATCAGGGAATATATATCTCAGTTGTTAAGGAAAACTAGGTTCTCCACCCACTCTGTTGACCTTTTTTATTTTTTTTAAGATTGTGCCATATGTTTTTCTTAAGCAGGTTGGTGGCTGAATAGGGAAGCAAACAAGAATAATTTGAATTTTTAATTTGAAGAGATGAATTATAACCTTGATTGCTTTTCCACGTTACAAACCACACTGTTTTTTGCATGTGCATGTGACTTGTAATGTTTTCAGCAGAAAAATTATATCTGCCTTATAAAACAGTGCTTTAGTATTTGTATCTATTGCTTATAATTTATAAAAAAATAATTTTGATTATATTAATACAAAATGATAGTTTTCTTAGTTGTGTTTGTTTTGATCATTGTCACTCCCCAAAATATAAATTATGAAGGCATTTATCGAACACTAATGTTATAGATGCAATCCATAATTTTTTTCTTCTTTCTATTGTATAGAGGAGTATTATGATTGTTTTCATACCTAACTTTTTGATTATTCCTGTTGCTTACCTGTCCTGCAACTTGATCTTTAGTACACATTATATTCACAATGATCTACTTTTCCCCTCATAAGAAAATAACAAATTCTATTAAATTGTAAACACAGGTTTACTCACAAATGTTGAAGGAGGGAGAGAGGGAAGTCTGGCTTTCTCATAAAAATTTTATCTACAATGTACATTAAATATTTTCTCTTTGTATTAATAAAAATAAGACATATTACTGAATATTTGAATTAAGAGCTATGGAAATTACAAATCCACTTATTTTATATGTTTAGTATTTTGTAACTTGAAGAATTTAGGTCAGTGTTTCTCAAACCAGGGAAACCTCCCTCTAACCCACATGTCAACCCAGGGACGTATAACCATCCCCAAGAACATTGTAAATCACCAGAAGAAATGTGAATGCTGCTGGAATCAGAGGGTAGATGTCAGGATTGCTAGTAAGCAGCCTAGAATGCACAGGGCAAGCCTCCAAAATACCAAGAGGGCTGGTGTTAAGAAACCCTATGTGAGATTACTTAGTATAGGGTTAATCTTATGAGTATAAAGTAAACTGGAAGTAGATCATTGTAAAAATTCAGAGAGGGAATAGGAGAAGAAGGAGGAAAGAAGGGGGGTAGGCAGAAGAGAGGGTAGGATTGGAAGTATCACTATGTCCCTAAATCTGTATACATGAAAAACATGGAATCTGCACATATTAAATAAAATTTAAAAAGAAAAATTCTCAATTAATTAAAATAATGAAACTTTAATTGAAAATTCCAATTCTAACAGAATGAGAAATGAATACTGACCCGTAGTCTTGCTATTGATATGATAGTTTTACAAGTTTTTTGTGGACTTCTGCATATTTTCAGCCTTTTGCTGTCATAGTACATTGAGTTCATTTTTTAATGATATTAAGAATCATCATTTCTGCAACAAATTCAACCTTGACTTGTGGATAATTTACAGAATGTTTGAAAACATATGTAACTATTTTTTGAGGTGCAAATGTCTCATTAATTTAAAATTACACTTGGATAAATATTGGATTATATTACTTAATTTTGATTTTGATTTTTTTCCATTTTAGAATTCATTTCATTTTCTACAGTATTATTTTCATTCTTAAATTATTTTTAATACATTATTGATTCTCAGCTTGTGTGATAAATGCTGCATTATGAATTATTTCTAAATAGGGAAGTAAACAGAATATAAAACTTAAATAAAATAACCATCCCAATAGGTTTAGTAGGCACAATGAGGTATGCAGAAGTAGATTATGTAGGACTCATAAATAAGATAGAATGTTTATGAGATTGAATAACACATGATAATAGAGATTTTCACTTAATTTGAAAGTGACAAGGAAAATTACAATTGCAACTGACTCTTGAAATTGCTTTCTTTTTAGTGTCCAATGCATACATTGATATTGTTCCTTGACTAATTCATTTACTCATTTTCTTGTTTGTAATGAGCACCTTCTAGACTTCCTCCTAAATTGATCCTATGTGTTTTCTCCTCATAACAAGAAAATTAACATATCCACATTTCATCTGATGCTATATTACAATAAATACCTCAAATATTATTGTGACATTTCTCAGCAGATAAAAATGTTCCATCTTTGTAATAGAGAGATATATAACAGGAAACATGCCACCATTATTTTTAGGAGTTACAATATTTAAAATCACTAAATCAATTATAGACAAGAGTATATCTATTTCAGATACAGTTAAATGCTGAAGCACATATAAGAATGTATTCATTTGGGCCAGCACTATGGCATAGCAGTTAGGGCTGCTGCCTGCAGTGACGGCATCTCTTAAGGGTGCCAGATCAAGTCCTGGATGCTCCACTTACGATGCAGCTTTTTGCTGTGGCCTGGGAAAGCAGTGGAAGATGGCCCAAGTCCTTGGGACCCTGCACCTGTGAGAGAGACCCAGAAGAAGCTCCTGGCTCCTGGCTTTGGATCAGCTCAGATCTGGCTGTTGCGGTCATTTGGGAGAGTGAATCAGAAGATGGAAGATCTCTCTCTCTCTCTCTCTCTCTCTCTCTCTGGCTGTACCTCTCTCTGTAACTCTGTCTTTCAAATAAATAAAATAAATCTTTTTTTTTTAAAAAAGAAAAATAGCAGTTTTCTGAATGAATTAGAGTGAGAATTCTTGAATTTTGATTAAGGAAAACCCTGAAAAACTAAGTGATTATATCGTATTGACAGTTTTGAATGTCACTGTGTGTTGAATATTTTATTGTTGTCAACCAAAAAGGCATTACCAATTATACAAAACAGTGGATGCTAAAAATGTGACAAAACTTCATACATAAGGAAAAACCAGCCTTGGAAATGTACAGGTAAAACACAGGTTAGCGTTATATTAAGGAAAGAACAATGTTGGCCCAGAGGAGGAATCTACGGCATGTTTTCTCTATGCTTTTTACCATTTTTTTTCTTTATCTACTCTTCAATGGATTGAAATCCATGAAAAGGGAGTGTAAATTTATTAATTTATTTGAAAGAGAGTTATAGAGAGAGGGAAAGACAGAGACAGGGAGAGAAATCTTCCATCTGTGGTTTCCTGCTGAAATGGCTGCAATGGCCAGGGGTGAACCAGGTCAAAGCCAGGCGACTTGAACTCCATCCAGGTCTTCCCACAGGAAAACACAATAACAGGAAGCTTGATTGGAAGTGGAGCTGCAGGGACTCTAATTTGCAGTCATATATGGGATGCCCACATAGCAAGGCAAGTGGAGATTTAACCTGCTTTACCATATCACTGGCCCCAAGACAGCATATTTTTGAAAAAGATTTTTATTTATTTGAGAGGTAGAGTTATAGACACAGAGAGGGAAAGACAGACAGAAAGGTTTTCCATCTGCTGGTTTACTCCCCAAATGGCTGCAACAGCTGGAGCTGAACTGTTCTAAAGTCAGGAGCCAGGAGCTTCTTCCAGGTCTCCCATATGGGTTCAGGGACCCAAGCACTTGGGCCATCTTCTACTGCTTTCCCAGGCCATAGCAGAGAACTGGATAGGAAGAGGAGCAGCTGAGACTAAAACTGCTGGAATCCTGATGCCACAGGTAGAGGCTTAGCCCACCACACCAAAGCATCGGCAGCATAATTTTACACTATTTATCTCAGAGGTTTTTTTTTGTTTCCCTACTTTTACCAGATAGTTAAAGAATGGTTACAGTGTATCTTTATCAATTGTGCATGTTTGATAAAATGTCACATATATATGTATGTATTTGTCAGAAAAGTCATGAAAATTGTTGGAAACATAATGAACAATGAGATTATTGTTTATAAATATGCAGTTACATAGATCTACACTTGAGTAAAGTACCAAACAACAAATCACTAACAAATATTTTGACATCAACCTGAATGAAAGTGTTTAAACACGTTTTATCACAGCCTTCCCTGTTCCACATTTGTACCCGTTCCTGGAACAGAGAAGGGATGATGAGTAGTTTTTGAAGGTGAAACTAATTTAGGATATATTAGATGACAGAATCAGGACAAGAATGAGTATTGATGAGTTAGAGGGTCCAAACCAAATTAAATGAAATGCAGTGGGGATAAATGTAAAGTATCATTCTTAGTTCCACATTAACAATTACGGAAATGTAGACTGATGAAAATAAGTCTTTACATTAGCATATGTGGAAAAGATATATGAGTGTTAGGTGACTGCAGCTTTTCTATGATTTTGTTGCATGATGTGAAAAATGCAAATTTGATCCTAGACTCAATTAACATAATATAGAATACAGAGTAGGGATTTGATGATCACTGGAAACCTCAGACTCAGAGTGCATTTAGGGTAAAAAGACCAATTTGCATGCTGGATTTTTAAAGAAATGTCACTGCAGATAAAATACCTTCGAAAGGAAACATCCAATCTCAGAGAATGTTTTACTTTAGTATTGAACAAATATACACATAAATAAGTAAAACATGAAAAAAGGAGTTCTTACCAATATTTAAAATGTCTTGCTTTAGGATAACATATGAATGGACATATGTCACAAAATTTCAGAGAGAAATAGATGCAAAAAAGAAAACAAAGACAGAATTTCTACATAAAGATAGATATTTTAAAATATTTAGTATGGTTGGAAAGGGCTCTGTTAGCTTGAATATTTTGGGAGGTAAATGCCAAGTAGCAGTTAGAATGTAAGTTATTTAATGGACAAAATGCCTGTGAAAGATGACAAGGAATGGAAACTAGGAGTAGAATGGAAGAGCTGTAAACCATGATGCAGATCTGATTCCTGTGAAACAAAGCAGATAAGAAAAGTCTTCCACGTGGGCGGCAAGGACCCAAATACCTGATCCGTCACTTCTGGTATTCCAGGGTGTACGTTAGCAGGGCTCTGGGAACAAAAGTAGAGCCAAAGTTTGAAACAGATATTTTCATATAGGATGTTCAAACTCCACGCAGCATCTTAACCACTGTGCAAAGTGCCCATCCCAACACATGCTTTGTTGAAAGGGGATCCAGGTGCTACATACTCCACCTTTTGCTTGGTATAGTTCCACTGCTTCACTCATGTTTGGGCAGTAGCATTTTCAGGGCTACAGTGTTTATTACTGTCTACACATGAACTTAGTAGAGGGCGGCTGATGGAGAAAGTCTACATTTCTTATTCCTGTAGTTGGTTTGAGCACTGCACACCATCAGTCATTGTTGTCTCTCCTCTCCCATCTATTCTGAGTTCCACATACTCCCTGTAGTCTTCTTTTCTTGCCTTTTAACTGATGTAGAGCTGTGTAACCTAAGTATTCATGTTGGAGTCAGACTTTAGTACAGATTTCCTTCTCAAGCAGGGATGCTGCACGTGTCTATATATGTTCACAATAGGAATGGAGTGCTAAATGCAGCCACACACATCACCTAAGTTTTGCATGTGTTCTTCCTACTCCCATGATATAATAGTTACCCTATCTTTTCCTGCTAATCAGGGTTAGTTTCCCTGCAAATGTAATGACTTTCCTTCATGCCTGTTGGTCTCCTACCAAAAGTACATTTTCTTTGGGGACCTGGAAATATCTCAGCAGAGTCTAGAAATCTGGAAATGGAAAATATAAGTTACACAAATGGGCCATTGGAAATGATGATTCTACTTCATGGCTTTTAGATCCATATAATTACCCTACTAGGGATGAAGGAACAGATAGAAATGTCTGATTTGATGAAAATGGAACCTCATACTCAAAGAATTATCTCCAGGTAGGCATTTTATTTTTTTCTTCTTGAAAACACAAATGAGTATATTAATATCACATAACATAGGATTCATGACAGAGATCATAAAGTGAGGAAAGAAGAATATATTAATATGTAGAAGGTATAATTCATGAAGACAGCATTTATAAATGTCTGTATCAAATGATGTGCAAATATATATATTTGCATATGCACTTCCACATATGATAGAGAATATGTAGAATTTTTCTTTCTGTGTCTGGTTTATTTCACTTGGTATAATGATTTCCCCATTCCATCTATTATGATGCAAATGTCAGAATTTTATTCTTTTGAACACCTAAGTAATATTCCATTGGGTATATATACCATATTTTCTTTACCTAGTCATCCATTAATGGGTATTTAGGTTGATTCCATATATTTAGCATTGTGAACTGGAATGAAATAAACCTGAGAGTATAGGTGTATCTTTAATGTTCTAATATCACTTCTTTTGGATATGTTCTCAGAAGTGAGATAGTTTGGTCATATGATATATATATATACATATATATATATATATGTGTGTGTGTGTGTGTGTGCGTGTGTGTGTATGTGTGTGTGTGTATATATATATACATATATATGTGTATATATATGGTTTTTGAGGACTCTATATACTGTTTTCCATAATGTCTGGTAATTTGCATTCCCACCAATTTTAAATACACCTTTAGCAGGTTATTCCACTTCTACAACAGGACAACTGTTTCTGAATGGAGCAGTATACAGTATGGGATACTACCACATTTCTCTTTTCATTTTTTTTGTTCCCTGTTCAGAAACTCAGTTGTGTGAGATGTCATACCTAAGACAGATGTTTCATTGGCTGTTGTATAATGGTTTTGGCTGAGGCTCAACAGGTAGGAAAAAGATACCTATGCCTGAAATAAATATCTATTGCCATAAGAATTAATCAATAGCTACTTCAGGAATAGTTAGATCCAGCTGATATCCTTGGAGTATAGCATTATGCCAGGGACTCCTGTTGCTCTGTGTTTATCTTTAGATATAACTAGATCAGCCTTAATAAAAAGGACTAAATGTATATTATGTTTTCTTACCACAATGAGCATGTAGTTTGTTCCCAGCACTAAATATCTGCTGACAAAATATGTCTCACATCAATTAACAGGTTCATTTGTATCTGTTTGTTTGTGAGGTTTTTTTTTTTTCTGTAGTGCACTTTCTGTTACACATTAATATGTTATACACAGATCTTCACTCTTTCTCCCATTCCAGTGAGTCCATCTGAATGCTTCTACTCCAGATCTTCTTAGCTCAAATATTCCACTCTCTGATGCAGTAATCTCTATGCTTAACCTCAAACTCTTCTTCAAACAATGTGAGTAAACATGTTCACCACTGGCAGCTGCAGCCACTGGAAAGTATTTTCCTTTCCTGTCTTTCAAAGATGCAAAGCAGCTATGCTCCACATGTTTAACTAATGCATGACTAAAACAAAAACTTTTCTTCCCCTCCGCTTTCAGTTGCCTTGGTTCATTTGCTGTCTCCATACCAGAATTCTTAGATTGAGAAATGTATAAAGATAAGATGTTTTCTTTGACTCATAGATCTGGAGGCTGGAAAGTCCAAGATCAAGCACCAGCCCCTGCTGGACTTCTTGTGAGGCCTCGCTCTGCTTCCAAGCACAATGAAAACGCTGAACGGCAAGCACACACATACAGACAAAACATGTAGGATCAACTGTTTCCTAATAACTCAGCCTTGTGGTTCCTTATCAGTCCTATGAGAGTGAGAAATCACTCCAGCTGAAAGACAGTCTCTTCAGGAGGGCTCCACTTTCATCATTGAAACATCTCTCTCTTGTCCCCATCTCCCAACATTGCTGCACTGGGGAATTAATTCTTAACATGAGTGTTGATGAGGACAAACTATCCACACCATAGCAATACAAGGTCATTGGTGTGATCTGAGGGGTGAGTGTTGTGTGTACATATTCTCTGTGCAATAGATCAGGTGACTTGTTTATCCAGCTCTTATTGTGTTCAGTTCTAGACTTATTTTTATTGTCTTTAAGAAATTGGCAAAAGAACTGCCTGATTTGACAGTTCTGACAAGACCCAGTCCCTAATTTGTAATTCTAGAAACAAGTTCACATGGGCTGCATTGTCAGCCCTCCTACTCCATGAAAGGTGTAGTGCACACCAACATCTATTTTTTTTTTTTTAAATACATGTGATGTTCCTCTGGAAAGAGAATTTCCACCTTATGGACTTCTGTCATGGTCCTACCAATACGATTTGCATTAGCTCCACAATGCATTTTTTTTTTTTTTTTGGCTACCACTGGTTCTTCCAAAGCCTTAGGTACCGCTGGAAGTGCTGCTTGTATAGCTACCTGGACTTAACTACAGCACCCTTTCTTGCTATAAGCCTCACTCAGAGCAAACAGCCTACCATGAATCCTGGTATATAGACCAGGGAAGTATTTGTAGTGGTAAAATGTACTGCCTTCTGAGCTTGAAGATGCTTACTGTGTATCATGAATATTTTTTAGTGGTAAGGAATGCAAGATGAACCAATCTGACTTCATTTGAAGGTAATATCCCAGCATGCTGATAACCATTTTGATCCCAGGGGATTTTACTGCAGTGGCATATCCCTAATATTCATACACTTTATTTTTCCCACTTAGGAATTAATATATTATATTAGATCTCTATTTTGCTACCACATGTTAATCATTGTGCCCATTCAGTGTGGGGACATCAATGTAATAGATCAATGGGATGTTCTACACATGCATGATTCATGTCAGAAACTTCAAATGCTATTGGATCCATTATCTTGTTATCTTATCATAGTCTAAAAAATCTATCTGGCTTCTTTTCTATGGTTTATTCATTTATTTGATAGAAGAGTGACAGAGAGAGAGAGAGAGAGAGAGAGAGAGAGAGAGAGACCTTTCACCTGCTGGATCACTCCCCCAAATGGCAGCAATGGGCAGGACTGGCTCACAGTTATGAGAGCTGGGAACTCTATCTGGATCTCCCATGAGGGTGTCAAGTACTTGGGCCATCTTCCACTGCTTTCACAGACACATTACGAGGGGCTGGACCAGAAACAGAACAGTTGGTTGTTAAACTAGCCTTCTGAAATGGGATGCCAGTATCATAAGCAATGGTTTAACCTGCTGCACTACAACAACCAGCCACCCATCTGAATTCTTTAGGGTCATGCAGTTGAACCAAACTGAATTGTTTGGGACCCTCTCCCTTGTACCTTTTAGATCTCTAACTGATCTACTAATTTCAATCATCCTAGTTAACAATGCAGTTTTGTTTTGTTTTGTTTTGTTTTGTTTTTAGTCTCTTGCCTAGGGGGAGTTTTAGAAACTTCCACTCACCCTTTTCTATTATGATACTTTAATAGAGTAGGCCAAGGTCCCGCTGTAGATATTGATGTAATTACAAAGTGTGTCAATTCCAGTTACATATTCAGAACCTGATGAAATGACCAACAGGTAAATTCTTCATTGTAATGAACCCACTATATGTTGGAATTTTAACAAGGATTCCACTTTTTTAACCTGGACCAGAAAAACTCCAAGTTAACGGGGAAAACGATAACAATTCATGACTCTGTGAACCAGCAGCCAAATCAGAATCTGTGTTTAACAGTTCTTGAGATGCCATGTCATTTTTGTGATAATTCATTTTCATCCAAACAAATGGTCATCAAGTATTAGAAAAGACCTGGGGTAATTTTTATACCATATCCTTTCCATAATGTTCTTGAGCTTTTCTTCTTGCAGACCTGGAAATCTCTTCAGTCAATATGTTCTTTGGGAGAAGTCTAAGGAAACTGGATAAGAGATTTGTACTTTTATTGGGGCTACCACTATTCACTTCTCATTCACTCAATATTTTCTTATTTCTATATATATTACATTACAATTACATCATGCATTACCCACGTTAGCTAATGCCCATTTATGCCCTTGGAGATGCTATGTTCTATTATCCATTTCTGTAACATTCTTCAGATTAAACTGTCTTGATTGTCACTCTGATCTTGTCAGCTATTATAAAAATTGCATCTTTTTCAAGCTTCTGGTGGTTCTTAAATGACCCATAATCTCCATTACTAAGTTAAGCTCTATGACCTTTCCTACCATCAATTTTAGCTTCCCAAGGGTTGCAAGTGAACTTCTTTTTGGTTACTGTGAGCCTTCTACTGTATCCCTGATGGCCTTGGTAAATGGTTTGTACTTTGGGATTTGCCTTCATTATTGAAAATTGTCTAGTGGGTCTTGTGGCCTCACATAATATATCCGTTCTAGCGTGTGCATCTCCCTCATTTGTTTTTCTCCTCCTCTACCATCTGCTATGGCAATTAAACCTTTTCAGATTCACTCAGCCTAAGCTTTCATTTTTTCCAGACTTCTAGGAGCCAATCTGGCAGTGAGTCTGTACCCACCTCTGGAGTCCTTACTAGGGTATTAAATTCTATGTGCTGAGAGTATTCCCTTGCAAATGAGTTATGCAAATTTCATACAATGAGAGAATAGTCCCCACAAGACTGCTCTCACTTCAGACACCAGGCACAATTTGGGTAGTCCTTGGGGCTATCCTCAGTTAAGACTAGTTGTCTACAAGTTTATGGGTCCCCAGAGACTCCTTCAAGTTTAATAATTCACTAAAACAATGCACATAATTCCCTGAGAGCTATATACACACTGTTACGTTTATAACTGAGTGCATATTAGAAGCAGGCAAATGAAGAGATGGATAGGGCAAAATCTGAGAAAGTTCCAAACTCAAGATTTCATCATGCTCAGAGGAAATACACATATACAAAATAAATAAGGCATGACAATACTCAAAGAGTAAAACCTAAAAGGGAATCTTACTAATTTTTTCTTACATTAATATCTGTGTTTTACAAGTATCTAAATCATCACACAGTTTATCTGTATTACAATTTTTTTTCCAAGTCAACATCAGTGAAAATATTAGCAATTGGGTACCCATCTATGCCAGGGAGCTTTATATGCCCTTGGATGGGGCTTCCAGTGCCTGCTGAGCATCAATTAACCAATTCCAAACCTCATACCACCACTTGCTACCTCTTCCAATACTCTCATTATTATTAGGTCAGTTGAGTTCTTTATAAAATTATCTCTAAGATGATTTAGAAGTGGAAGATATTCTTAGTATTAACACTTGAGAAAATAAAATAGAGAAAATTAGGGTTAAACTTAAATATGTTTGGAGCACAACAGCCAGGGCTGGGCCAGGTTGAAGCCAAGAGATGAGAATTTTATCTGGGTCTCCCACAAGGATGGTAGAGACTCAACTTACTGCCTCCCAGGATACACAGTCTGAAACTCACACACCGATATCTGATACAGATGCCCCAAGCAGTCTAAACCCCTATGTCAAATGCCTATGCCAACTTATCTTTCAATTTCCTTTCTCCTGAACTTTGAGCGCCCTTGTATGTGTGTGTGTGTGTGTGTGTATTATCATGACATTTTAAGTACAATCATGTTTATATGTGAGTATGTATACATGTCAATTAGGAGTTAGCCCATAAGGCAGCAACCATTCTGAAGCCAGACATCCGCTGCTGAAATCTTTTCTTACTAGCTGTACCATCTTTGATAAGTTATTTAACTACTCTGTTTCAGCATCTTCATTTATAAAATTGAAGTGCTACTAGTAATAACTAACTCAAATTCATTTTATGCAGATTAAATGTGATAAGAACTTCCAAAGCTTCTGGTTCATATTAATTACAGAATGTTTGTACTCTCGTGGGAACTTTTATAGGAGGAAAACAATGGGAATCATAAAATTTTGGAATGTTTACGTCACAGCTTGATCTTCTGGGATTTATAACTGGTAGTTAATTAACTATTACCTATGAACCTCTGTGAATATCTCTAAAGTAGGAATCATTTTGAAGATATTTGGGGGTATTAGAGAATACTGAATAAGTGAATATATGCAATTTTTCTAATGAAATAGTATAGTAAGTCTCTATAATGCTAATGATTTTTATTTGAGAAAATTTTGATGTGAAGTAATTCTTACAGAAAGTAAATGTCCTGGGTCCTATGTTGTGGTACATTGGGCTAAGCTACCACCTGTGACACTGGTATTTCGTTACGAGTGCCACTTTGATTTTCGGCCACTCTGCTTCCAATCCAACTCGCTGCTAATGTGCCTTGGAAGGCAGTGGAAGATGACCCAAGAACTTGGCCTCATCACCTATGTGGGAGACCAAGATGGATTTCCTGACTCCTGGCTTTTTCCTGGTCTAAACCTAGCTGTTGGAGTTATTTGAGGAGTTAACCAGCAGATGGAATAAATCCATAGGTCTCTCTCACTCTGCCACCCCGGGCTTCCCCCTCTTCTTGTCTTTCTCTGTTATCCTGCCTTTCAAATAAATAAATAAGTCATTTACAAAATAAATGTCATGGAACCATTTCTTTTTCAAGGAACTTGAGCTTAAGTCATCCTCATCACTGCCACAATCATTATCGTCATTGCTGTCGCCTTCAACATTATCAACAGTATTATCTTCAGATGCAATTTTATATTATGAAGGTTTAATCAATGAAGTTAAGCAAAGCATTTCTGAAACACATGAATCAATCTCTTTCACTGAGAAAAATTCACCTGCTGTAAATTAATCCTACTAGTATTTCTTATTTAAAAATCACATAAGTTTGAGTAATATATTCCTGCCTTAGATTGAAGGTTCCTTTGTAAATGGTTAACTTTAAAAAAAATCATTCATGAGGTCAAAGGGATATAAGAGATAAAATATAGTCAATTAACCAGAAGCTGTGCGCACATGTATTTAGATTATGCAAGTAATTATTATTTTAGAATGGTTCATTATAATTTTTGGCTTTGGAAATTAGTACTTCCAATTTTATCAGATTAAATTTATTACATGAAAGATACCTTTCTCTTAAATAAGATTGAACAAGTGACTATTTCATGGTTTGCTTACTTGATAGGACAGTAACCACCTCTGGATCCATCCTGGGTATCTCAATATTTGACAATAAAAAAGAAGCTTTTATCCTTACAATAAAGAAAATCTTATTCAGGCTGCAAAGTAACAGCTTGTGTAAAACTCATATGGGAAGAAAGCCAAAGAATAATTGGTCACAGAGGCATATATAGGTGAACAGAGGAGCCAAAACTCACTTATCTTGGGCAGAAGTAGACACCATACAGCCTGAAGGAGCTTGTGACTAGAAACACTGGTGTGTCATTGGAGGCTGAATACGAGATAGTATGAGTCAAAGGGATTCCCATGTGTTTGTATCTCTTTCCATCCAAAAAAACTACCAGCCTTTCAAGGAGAGGACCTGGGAGAATTTGAAGGAAGCTCCACTTTTTATGCTAGTTGGGAGGAGAGAAGTAGCTATTGTGAAATCTGTCCAGAGTTCACTGCCATTTGTAGTAGGAGGCTAAGTCAGCAGTAGGATGGACCAGAAGGAGCAGGTGTTCTGCTGTAACAAGTAGCTTACTTTTACTGCACATGAAAAATATAATTTAATTTCCATTTTATTAATGTTATAAAAGCATTTATAGACATGTATGTTTATACAATTTTATATGTGTTGATTTTTTATTATGTAGGTTATGTTTGTGTATATTATGCAACTCATTTAGGTTCATTTTCATTTAATTTCATATTTTCTGGGGTGACCATTTGGCACAGGAAGCAAGTTGAAATTTGAGATGTCTATATCCCATATCACATTGCCTGGTTTGAGTCCTGGCTAATTCACTTGCAGCCCAGCTTCCTGCCGATGTGCACAACCAACCATGACTTAAGGATTTGGGGTCCTCCCAAACATGAGAGAGGCCTGTGTTGAGTTCTGGGTTTTATACTTTTGCTTAACCCAGCTCTAGATGTTGTGAGCATTGGGGAATGAATAGCAGATGTAAGATGTCTCTCTCATTGTGTCTCATGTTTCTCTGCATCTCCTTCCCTTTCAAATAAAATTTAAAGTTAAGTTAAAAATAAATAAAACATTTTCTGAACACTATTACCCAACACCAAATATTACTGAAAAGTATATATTTTAGTAGATGCATAAACCTGACATATCAAATAGGATATTTGAATTTCTTGCAATTTCAGTTACTATAAATATTCATTTTCAGTTGTAGCTCTTACAAATATATCTTTACTATTAATAAGCAAAAGATAATATAGAATTTAAAATGTTACTCTGTGAGTAATTATCATTACAGTAAACCTTAAAACTGGAATAACTAGATTTAAACTTTTGTCAAGACTTTTGAGGTATATTTCTCAAACTGTTTAAGGAAAGTTTGTTACAAAATCACTCACACCTAAGTAGTGAATTAGAATCCTCATTTCTTTATCTCCTTCCAATCCAAATATTCTCCCATTCTATTTTCATTCTGAAACACGCTCCTCCAACAAACCAAAGGGAATATTAGGTGAAATCAAAGAAACAATACTGAAGTTATTTGTTTGAATTTGTGATGTAGTGATCATTCTAACACATGTGATATTATACATATATATTTCGGGAGCTAAAACCAGTATAGTTCTGTATCTGTTAGCATATGTTTAATTTTATTAACTTACTTTGTTGCCAACATTTTTACTGTTGTACTATTTGAACAATGCCTAGCCTTTGAAAAGTGACATACAAAAATTAGTAATAGCTAGACTTGATTCCTCACAAGCTAAGAAATGTGAGCATATATTTGGAAATCATAGTGTACCTTAAACTATTTACTCAATTCATCTTTTCCAGAAATGATTACTGTACACACTTTGGAAATTGCTCTGACCCACTCTGAAGAATTTATGGAGGTTTTGTTTTCTATTTTTTAAAAAAGATTCATTTATTTATTTGAAATTCAGACTTTAAGAGAAAGGGGAAGAGAGAGACTAAGAGACAGAGAAAGATAAACAAAGATTTTCCATTGACTGGTTCACTCTCCAATGGCAGTAATGGCCACAACCCGACCAGGATGAAGTCAGGGTCCTGGAACTCCATCTGGGTCTTCCATTTAGATTCAGGGCATAAGCACTTCCCTGTGTTCCACTACTTTCCCAGCTGCATTAGCAGAGAGCTGGATTTTTATTGGAACAGCTAGGACTCAAACTGATGCTCATTTGTGATGCTGGCATGGCAAGCCACAGCTTAACCCTCTGCACCATAACACTGGCCCCTAGAATTTGTGTCTTGACAGTCACTTTGCTACTCCATTGAAGAAAGCAGCTTTCCCCATCAGCAGCTGACTTCTTTATAGAGCAAACAAACTTACTGAAGAGATTCTTCCATTTCACAGCTAAATCTAATTTGGTTTTATTTTAAAAATGAATTAATTAGTTGATTTGAGGGTCTGAGATACCGAGAGAGAGAGAAACAGAGAGAGTTACCATCTGTAAGCTCATTTGTCCAATGTCCACAAGAGCCATGGCTGCTAGGCTGAATCAGGAAACTGAGAACTCAGTCCAGTTCTCCATAATGATGACAGGGACTCAAAGTACTTGAGTCATTACTCACTGTCTCCAAAGTTGCCATTAACAGAGATCTGGAATCTAAACAGTGGAGCCAAAACTGAAAGCAGGCACTCTGATATGCAACATGGACATCTCATGCAGCGCCTTAACTGCTGGCTCAAATGTCCACTCCATCCCCGCACCCCTGGACACGGATTCATTTTAAATGTTTCTTGAGTGAGAAGCACCACTATATATAGCAGGAGAGGTGATTGCTACTGTAGCCTTCAAGAGAGCTCTGGTATGCAGAGGGTCTACATTGTCCTAATAGATAACTACTTCCTGATTTATTTTTCTTCAATGTATATGAACCTATTGTTTAAACAAGTATTATGTCAGCTATAGCTCTGGAAAATGTTCCTCTGAAGTACACTGTATACTTTCAAAATTCAAAACATCTATTAAGAGCCAGGCCTTTGGCTCAGCGGTTAAGCTGATGCTTGGGATGTCTGCAGCCTATACAGGAGTGCTTGCATTCAAGTTCTGGTTTCACTCTTCATTCCAGCATCCTGCTCCTGCACGCCTTGGAGAGCAGCAGTGATGACTCAAGTCACTGGGTCCTTGCTATCCACGTGGAGGACCTGGACTTAGTCCCATGCTCCTGGTTTCATCCCAGCCCAGCTTTGGCTGTTGTAAGCATTTGGAGAGTGAACTAGTATATAGAAGATTTTCAATCTCTCTCTCTCTTTCTCTCTCTCCTTGTCTCTGTGCCCTTAAAATTTTCTTTAAAAAGCAAAAGCAATATGTTAAAATGCCTATTAAGTTCAATGTCTCAAAGAAGTATTTTCTCCTTATCATAACTGTACACCAGAATGGCCTCCTCTGATCTCTCTAAGGCATATAGAACTGGGTATGAAAATCTACAGGAAATTAAATATGTAAAGCACCTTCTAACTATTTATCCTTAACCTGTGGTGAATAAAAAGTTGTAATTTTTATTCAACAAGTATTTTTATCCAAAGCAGAAAAAAGTAGTTTCAAAAACTTTCAAATGAACTGAAGGATTATGGGAAACCAGACATTGAAAGAAATATAAAGATTATCTAGTCTAATCCTTTACTGGTAAATGAGAAAGTGAGAGACTGTGGGGTTACTTGTGTGTCTGAAGTACATCACAAGAATGTGTGGCTAATTTTTTCTCCTTTGGAAAATGGTAGTTCTCCATTGAAATTTCTTAAATTTTGTTTTTTCTCCTTCTGTGCTTTATTCTGCTTCATTTTAAATTTGATATATAGGATTCTTTCTATAACTGAAATGTCTACTGTCTTATACATTTAGTGTCTTTTTTCTAAAGCTATGTGAAGTGAAATACAAGAAAAATATACTATTTAATAATTCCTGAACTATCAAAATAAGAAGTTAATATTTTGATTAATTTTCTACCATTTATCTGTTACACATAGAAGAGTGAAAATACTGTAGAAAGTAGTATAAAAAATTCTTATTACATACAGAAAAATCTATGCAGGTGATTAGTCTCTAGCCCTCTTTACTACATAGTGAAGTTAAAAGGGAATAATCTCCCTTATCCCCAGGCAATCAAGAAGAATTCTTGGGCATTTTGATTTCCTTGAATATGTAGTTTAAATCTCTATCAAAGGAGCATACAACTATTCAATCAGAGTGATTCACTCAGACTTGGATACACTTATTAAATAGATAAAAAATTGTAATTGCATTTAGTTTCACAATGGTTCACATGAAAATAGGAATACACATTTACTTGTAGTATACATAAATAGGTAATGATAATGAATAACATTGTGTGTTTTTAATTGTTAAGATTAAGGCAGTATACTTTATATAAAATGAGTGTTTCTGTGTTTTCAATAATATTTACAATGATTTATCTTATTTTTTCCAATATTACTATCCCCTACCTGTTTAACAAGCTGCAAATAATTAAAGGCTTTTGATTCATATGGCTTAATGTAGGTAATTGGTTCAATTATTTCCAATTCAATAGATTCCTCATAAATATTTAAAACACAATTTGGGGCCAGGTGTTTTGCACAATGGTAAAGTTCCTGCTAGAGATGCCATAGCCCATATCTAAACATCTAGTTCAAGTTCCATTCTGTTTCCAACCCAAGCTCCTGTTGATATACACTCTGGGAGGCAGCAAATAATGGTGCAAATAATTGGGGCCCTGCCACTCATGTGGGAGAATCAGATGTAATTTTTGATTCCTGGCATCAGCTTGGCCCATCCCTGGCCAAGCTGGATATTTTGGGTATTTCAGGCGTGAACCAGAAGATAGAAGATCTCTGTCTATCTGTGTTTATATTTCTCTGTCTCTCTGTGTGTCTCTGTTCCATACAAATGAAATGAAAATTTTTAAAAAATTAAAAAATGACATTTAAACAATGTTTTAATGCAGTACAGGTAAAAAATACTTGAGGCTCAGATAAATTTTAGAGTGAATAAGCACAGTTTCTTTAACACATCCAAGTAATATCTCACTAACTTTTACATTATATGAATACTTTTCTGGTATTATAAATAAATCATGACAAAATCCAAATATCTCAAATAGATGAAGCTTTATCCTAGGCAGAGTAAAGCATTTCAAAAATTATTTGTATAGTTTTGCAAATATTCTATTAATGAACAATAGTATGTGATCTTGTCTTCTCCAGAGGTTTATTGAATACATTTTGCCCACTGTTATCATAGAAAAAGTACCAAGTTTCTCAAACACTGTGAAGCATAAAAATAGAGAAACTTTTACCTAATTTTCAGCTTAGGATTTTCAGATTGCCTATTTCTTTTTCTTTTCAAAATATTCCAGTATTGAGAAACTAATTGAGTGGAGGTATTTCTCATCAACCCAGTCAGTGTAAAATGATCCCATTGCTTAACACTGGTATAAAGCCTATTAAAGTTAATGGAAGAAAGAATTACATCAGTGAACTAGAAGTGATGGTGATGACTCAAATACAGGCAAGGGGGGAGAACGGACAAGAAAGGTTACATTTACCTAGGATTTCTTTCACACGGCTTTTTATTTGGGGATGGAAGAGTGGAGATATTATCTACCTATTATTATCTATCTGGAAGTATGTTTTAAATTCCTTGTGCCTATTTATAAGTCATTTTATTTCTGAATATTTTTGCCTATTCAGCATAGTTACTGAAGAAGTTGTTTGCATACATTATCTTCCTTTTATAGAATCAGTTCCAAATCATTGCTATTTCTAACTTTTACCCCTTCTGCAAGGTGTATTAAGTCATTAACAATGATATGAAAATAAGCTTGTCCTTTCAACAAGGTTTATAGTAGATATAAACAGTGCTGAAGCAGCAATAGTGTTTCTCAACACCCTGTTGAGGTATGTTCTCTTTTTTAGTAGCCAGGTTACAGTACTCCAACTCTGTAAAATGTACTAACACTTCCGATTCCCACTCTTTATCACCTTTTGTCACCATGAACAATCTACTCCTTGAAAGTAGGTCTTAAATTTTAACCATATCTTTCTTGGATATTTGAGAATGACTCACCTTGTCTTTCCTGTTTTTGATCATCCTTCACTGAGCAAAACACATAATAAAATCATATGTACAAATGTGTATTACTTGGGGTTCTCCAGATAAACAGAACACGTAGAAGATAGATGGTAAATAGAGAGATGAATTGGTAGATAGATAAACAAATAGATATATGTTATAAGAAATTGTCTGGTGTGTTTATGAAGATTGAGAGGTCCCAAGATCTGAAGTTGGCAAGCTGGAAAAAGGAGAACCAATGATCAATTCTAGTCTTAGTCTGAAAGCCAAAAAAATGGAAGACTGAGAGTATATATTGCAGTCTGATTCCTAGAGCACACGCAGAAGAGGAATGCCCACCATTTTGCTCCTGCCATGTGGGAATCCAATTACCCCAATCACACATAAGCTATACAATTCAGTAACCCAGATTGCTGCAGTGTAAGTTCTGAGAGTAAGATCAATCTCAGGGATCTTCCTGCAGATTAATTTCTCACAGTTGTGCAGGAAGATATGTCTATCAGTCCCTCCCAGTGTGTGTAAGTCATTCTTAAATGGGAGCCAACTTTACCATTGCAATCTTTCTAAGTCTTCAAATTCCTTGTCTACATCAGGCAAAGGCAGGTCTAGCACTCACTCACCAACCAGCTTCTATCTTTTTTTCAACCACCCAACCAATTGGAGCCCTTTTAACTTTCAAGCTGCAACAGAAAATGCACACTTCTGTTTATTGAAGCCGTATCAGTACATTTGGGATGACCCAACTTCACATTCCTTCGACCATTATCTCAAATTATCAGTGTACATTCCTAGATGTGTTGCTAGGATCATGTTGGATAAGTTTTTAAAAAGTCACTAGCTCTGGCAGGTGCCGTGGCTTAACAGGCTAATCCTCTGCCTTGAGGCGCCGGCACACCGGGTTCTAGTCCCAGTCAGGGCGCCGGATTCTATCCCGGTTGCCCCTTTTCCAGGCCAGCTCTCTGCTATGGCCTGGGAGTGCAGTGGAGGATGGCCCAAGTGCTTGGGCCCTGCACCCGCATGGGAAACCAGGATAAGCACCTGGCTCCTGGCTTCGGATTAGTGCAATGCAGCGGCCATTGGAGGGTGAACCAACGGCAAAAAGGAAGACCTTTCTCTCTCTCTCTCTCTCTCTCTCTCTCTCTCTCTCTCTGTCACTATCCACTCTGCCTGTCCAAAAAAAATAAAAATAAAAAAAAGTCACTAGCTCTTTTACAGTTTGGCACATTCTGGTAGGTTCATTTTGTAGATCATCTTTGCTGGTTGCAGGGACTTCAGTCCAGGCATAGGTATTGAAACAAATAGGAGTAGTGGGGTGAGTCCTCAGAAGAGTGGCAGCTTTTCTGTGAGGGGTAGCACGGTCTCCTCAGGCTGTGGAGGGCTCACCCTTAGGGCTAAAGAGGCTGCTACTGGAGACAGGGAAGTTACTTCCACCAGGGTCAACAGGTAACTTGTGGATGGTGAGGGGTTTCTTCCATTGGCAAAGAAGAATCATCAGATTGACCCAATTCCTTCCAATTTCAAATTATAGACCCAATTTTAACTCAGCCAGTCACCAACAATAATATGCGTCTGGGGGCCAGCAGTGTGGCATAGAGGGTAAAAGCCTCAGCCTGCAATGCCAACATCCCATATGGGTACTCCTGGCAGCTCCTCTTCCAATCCTGCTCTCTGCTATGGCCTGGGATAGCAGTAGAAGATGGTCCAAGTCTTCGGGTCCCTGTACCCATGTGGGAGGCCCAGAAGAAGCTCCTGGCTCCTGGCTTCGGATTGGCGCAGCTCTGGCCATTGTGGCCATCTAGGGAGTGAACCTGTGGAATGGAAGACCTCTTTTTCGCTCTCTGGCTCTACCTCTCTCTGTAACCCTGTCTTTCAAATAAATAAAATAAATCTTTTGAAAAAAGGCTATGTGTTTGATTTTCAACAGTCACAGCTCTTATATTACAGGGTGTTAGAATATTCTGCAGGGTGCACTTAGATGTTTTCAAGTTATTTGTATCACACTTGATCTTGAAAGTTAAATCCCTGAACTCTACCTTTTCTATCACCATTATTTGCCAGTAACATGTGGAACAACTACCTAATCTCATTAAAGTTGCTCATTTTCCAAAGGTGTTCAAAAGTTGTTATGCACCTCACTAGTCCTTATAGGAGGTTGATTAAGAGTATCCATTGTAGGGGTTGGCGCTGTGGCTTAGAGTGAAAAGCTGTCGCCTGCAGTGCTGGCATCCCATATGGGCACTGGTTTGAATCCCGGCTGCTCCACTTTCAATACAACTCTCTGATATGGTCTGGGAAAGCAATAGAAGATGGTCCAAGTCTTTGGGTCCCTGCACCTGTGTGGGAGACTTGGAAGAAGCTCCTGGTACCTGGCTTCGGATCAGCGCAACTCTGGGCATTGTGGCCATCTAGAGAGTGAACCAGAGGATGGAAGATTCCTCATACTCTTTCTCTCTCTGCCTCTGCCTTTCTGTAAATATGCCCTTCAAATAAATAAATATTTTTTAAGACTATCCAGTGGAGATATTTTGTGCAGTTGTATTTCTAGATCACATTGTGTACTCTCAATACTTCCTCTACTGTTGAGAACAGTTATTGGCATCTTGAGATCTAATTGGGTTAGAGAGAAAATTCGGAAATTCCAGAACCAATTCAGAAAACAATCCTTAAAATTCTGTTCTTCTAGAACCACTTTCAGTAAAGTTTATATTGGTCTAGTTTCTCTAGAGAAAAGAACCATATAACTAGCCATGTGTTAAGGTTGAATGTATTGCTTTCCTCATTCACATAAATATCTTTTCTTGGCCTCTGAAGCTGAATTCACTGTTTGTATCTGTTCCACAGAAATTTTTCAGTCTTAGCGGAAAGATTTGGTGACAAGTCTAAAAAATCATAACTACATTAAAGACAGATATAAACAATAATCTCATTGATTCCCGAAGGATAAAATCCATGTGTTTTATTTTACTGTGATATCACTTTTTCAATTAAGAACATATTCTAAACTGGACTATGAATAGAAGAAAAATCTTTGAGTTTATTTGTTTTATAGCAATATGTATTCTGAGTGGCCAAGAATGTAAATTATGTATGCATAACTATATGTGTAATAGAGTCCTCTCTTTGCACATGGTTATGATGTACAACTCATATACCCCATCAGGCTGGAGGTCTATTTCCAACGGTGTGTGGGAGGAGTGTTACTGGCAGACAGCCCTCAGCTGTCCGCACTCTTGAATTACCCGGTAAAAGATAGATCATATAACCCTCTCAGGAAGCTATATTCTACTCAGCGGCTGCTTATGAAGGGCAATAAAGGTATAGTATCATTGGCCATACTTGGGGCATTTAGGAAGTGCCATGGAAACTTCCTCATCTAGTTCTTGTTTGAGTCTTATCCAAACTTCTTTTCCAATGCTGCTTCCTACTCCATACTTTCATTGAATTTGATCTTAAAAGCATAACTTAATAGATACTCTGTGGGTTAATATGAATCTCAGAGTCAGCTTCCAGGAAATTCAATCTCCAATAATGGTATATAAATTATTTATAGATAGAGTGATATATATGGACAGATTGCTAGATACTTAAGTAGCGAACAAGAGTAACCATTTTGAGTCAAATCATGATTTATACAAAGTTTCCTCAAATTAGAATATGTATATGACCCTCTTTTATATAGATATAAGTTTGCATCTGATTCTTAGCATTACTGACTGTGTAAACTAGGCAAGGTATTCTTCCTATAAATCTCAAAATCCTTATTTTTAAAATGATAATCGCATGTCCCAATATTGTTTTATTGAAAAATCAAAATCAATGGGACAATCTATGTTGAGCATGGCATTCACCTTCCCAGAACGTTCATCATATTCTTATCACATTTTCTAAAATGACGTTGGAATGTATTTTTATATAGACTCAGAATATCATGTTTATCACAGAGCTAGAAAAAGTCATTATATGTTATGATATTTCCTAGTATGTTTTCCAGAGCAAAAATGCATAGCAATACATTGAGTCTATAGTAAAATAAATTATGATGCTATATTACATCTTAATTATATCTCTGAGTAGCTTTGATTTATAATAAGAATCCTAAAGTGAACAAAAATTAGTTATTATTTTGGGTTAGGTCATTTATATAAATATCAGACTCCAGAAAAATTGTTTTCTGGGATAACTTTCTCTCTGCTTAACCTTAAACACTGAGAAAGGTAAAGACATTAAATGGCATGTCAAAGGATGATTATACATAATGTCAAGAGATTTATTGTGTTGCTTCAACAAATAAGAAAGGCTTTACTGGTGGCAGGTCGCAGTTGTGGTGAAATTTCAGTTCAATAAGGTCAAACATATGCCTTTTTGATCAGAAAAAGAGATCTGTTGATACTTAGTTGACTGAAATTTTTGCATATTTCTAAAGGAGAGCGTTGTGCCATTTTGTACCATAAAATACATCTCTGTAACCTAAGGCTAGCTATTATAAATCATAAGGAAAGTCAAGTTCATTGAATATCAGATTTCCATTAAATCACATTCATACACAAAAAGACAGTTCAAATTGTAATTGAAGTTGTCAGCTTTCATTCATCTTATAGAGGATTATTCCAGCTACACATTACTCATTCTTTTGTACCTGGAGTCAATTTATCTGAGTCCATTTGCTATAAGAAGATGAAAAGGAACAGGCTGGGGTTTTCTTGTTAGTTCCAACAAAATAGTAGTGATTTTGATAACGAAAAATACCTTTCCCTCATTCAAAAATAAGTAAGGCACTATCTCATTTTATGTTCCACTTGTAAGCCATGTAAAAAGATAATCAATAGGAGTTATGTCCAACGATTAATTAAGATGCAGAGAGGGTCAGTTCTCAGGAATACTCTGAAAATAAATTATGCCTTAGTTGAGAAATTTCTGGTAGTGAATGATGAGAATTATTGAAGTGATTGATACTGGTCAACTTTTATTGCAATAAATGCAGATTTCTTATGAATCAAATAAAACAAATTTGAAGTTACTCAATAAAGATGTGAACGCTTTTAAAAATGGATATCAACAAAGTTTGAAGAAATATTACTTATTGTTTTTAGTAATTTCTGAATTATATCTTTTTTTAAGATTTTATTTATTTCTTTGATAGATAGAGTTACAGACAGTGAGAGGGAAAAACAGAGAGAAAGGTCTTCCTTTCATTGATTCACTCCCCAGAGAGCCACAATGGCTGGAGCTGTGCCAGTCTGAAGCCAGGAGCCAGGTGCTTCTTGCAGGTCTCGCATGTGGGTACAGGGGCCCAAGCACTTGGGCAATCTTCTACTGATTTCCCAGGCCACAGCAGGGAGCTGGATTTGCAGAGGAGCAGCCCAGACTAGAACCAACTCCCATGTGGGATGCTGGCACCGCAGGTGAAGAATTAACCTACTGTGCCACAGTGCTGGCCCCAATTATATCATTATTATAAATTACATAAATCTTGCCATTATTGTGCCTAAAAGACGTTTTTTGCAATATGTAAATATATATGTAATTTGGACAGGTAGCATGAATTTGTAAATTTTATTTCAATTAACCCAACCAATACTGTAAGAAATATAACCACTAAATTATAAACTTACTACAGAAATTGAAGATTCTTGGTGCTGTGCAGCTCAGAATTAAAATTATCCAAATATTATACTTACCTTTCTTTTGTTTTGCTTTTCATTGTCTTTTAAAATACTTTTTATTTGATATAAACTCAAATCAGTCAAATTATAACTGACTTAAACTGTTAACTTTTTAAAGTCATAGACTCCCTATAATGTTTCAAATCATGTATAAGGGCATTTCAAAAATTCATGAAAATAGAATTAAAAGATATGTTTCTTTAAAATGAAACCCATGCATATTTTTCTCATAATAAGCATTTTCCTTGAATTTTTTTGAACAGCTTTCATAGGTCTAGGGTGCAAACTATCCTGAACCTAAACAAAGATCTCTTCTTTGTATTTTCTACAAAATTTTGAAGGTCCTTGAAATATTCCTGAACAGTTTCACTTCTAATGTGAGCACTAAAATGCATTGCATAGCCAGCATTCCTGAAACTCTGGGTTACAATCCTGGTGATCCATATCTCACAGTTTGTCATTAATTCACTTATTTATTCATTTATGTTGACTCAATCCATTTGTTTATTCACTCTCTTATCTATCAGACTTCCACTGTGTACCAGGAAGTATGTTAATCCCTGGGATTTCATTCGTTTGCTTATAGATAGCTCCTGTTCTTGTGGCTTACCAGCTTTGTAGATAAACATTAGTCAAATAATCACACAAATGCAAAGTTAGACTCTGGAGTGTATATAAATAAAGAAGCACCTATTACGAAAGAAACTCAAGAAATTATTAGGATTTTTAAATCAATAAGCTAATTAGCTTTGTTAATGATTCTTATGCCATTTTCCTTTATTGCCTTTCATTTGCCAATATGTTAAGATATATTTGGCAAAAATTATTTTTTGTGTCATCTATTGTTATAGATGGGCATAAAGTTAGAAGCAGAGATAATTTCTGTCTTTGGTAATTTCATTCAAAATTTATTTGACCTTTCATTTTCTAGGCACAGAAGATTCAGGGGAGCCAACCAAAAATCTTTTTCTCATGGGAACTAATATTTTTTATTTTTATTTTTTGACAGACATAGTTAGACAGTGAGAGAGAGAGGCAGAGAGAAAGGTCTTCCTTCCATTGGTTCACCCCCCAAATGGCTGCTATGGCTGGCGTGCTGCGCCAATCCGAAGCCAGGAGCCAGATGCTTCCTCCTGGTCTCCCAAGCGGGTGCAGGGCCCAGGGACTTGGGCCATCCTCCACTGCCTTCCTGGGCTACAGCAGAGAGCTGGACTGGAAGAGGGACAACCAGGACAGAATCCGGTGCCCTGACCGGGACTAGAACCCAGAGTGCTGGCGCCGCAGGCGGAGGGTTAGCCAAGTGAGCGGTGGCACTGTCCGGGAGCTAATATTTTAATAAGGAAGTGTGTGTGTATGTGTATGTTATTTTACAGTCAATATTTTTGTTTAAGATTTTCATAGAGACTGAATTAGCTGAGAATAATAGGTAAAAAAAAAAAAAATCTAGCAGGAAACCTGAGATGATAAAACAGTTTTCAACGTGTAGCTTATTGCTTTGCCTAAGAGTTATGCAATGGAAAATGATGATTTTATTGATCAAGAAGACGAACTATAATTTTGTTTTAAAGAGGTTAATTTATAGACTATATATTCATTTCTTCAAGTCAGGGCAGATAGAATGCTCCTCTGGGAAATAATGTAGACACTTACTCAACACGCACCTCAGAAGTTTGTCGGAGTTGGTGGCATGCAAGAGACTGCCATGAAGATAAAACATTGTCATCAGTCAATTTGGGGTCTGTCACATTGCTGATGAACTCTCAGGGAACACCCTTCTGAGGAAGGTGAATGACTCTCAAATTTTGTCTCATTCCCTTTCTCCAAACTCAGCCTTTTATATGCACCCCTAGATTCTTTCTATTGGCAATTTTTGCTCATTCAGTTGGGTTTTCTGAATATAATCTCCAACAACCAAATATCATGTTTGTAGCTGGATCATAGCACACACTTGATCCATTGAAAAGTAACAGTTTCTACTGCAAAATTTCCTGTAAATTCTGGTTATCCTCAGTCTTGCTGCCTCCTGTAGTTCTACAACTGAACATGGAGCACCCTGGGATTTCTCAGATGTAAATCAGGCACTATATATTATGTCTTTCAATCTCCAGATGAAATCCATTTTGTTCTCAGAGTGATAATTGACTAAGTTCAACATCACTTCATGAAAAAACCTCCCAAGAAATCAGATATGGAAGCCATACACTACAATTAAAAAAAATAGGACTCAATATGTCCAAGTCATAGTAGCTAACAACATAATGAATGCAAAAAAGTTAAAAGCATTTTTTAAAGAACTGAAACAATATAAAAATATCACTTTTACTCTTAACATTTTTATTTAACATAATACTGAATGTCCTTGCCAAAGCAATTAGACAAAATGTAAATAAATAAATAGTATTGGCCAACTTTTTAAGGAGGCTGTCACAGCATTTCTGTTTGGAAATAATGTGTCATGTACATTATAATTTTCAAACTTCTGTTTAGTGAATTGAGTTTTCATGGTCTTTGTTCCACATCATCTATTAGGACCATTTTTAATTGATTTGTATATCTAGTCTACATAAATATGCAAATAGTTTTCTCATTTTTTAAAAATTTATTAATGTAAATAGAACAGTTTTCATGCATTTCATAAATAGAATTATAAGAGGAAAAACACACTTCCCTCCCTCCTCAACCTGCAAAAACAATTTCAATCAACACTGTAATTACAGGCATAACATCCATAACCATAATATTCAATATTTTTTTTAAAAAATAGAAAGACCACATTTGCACAGGAGTATAAACAACAATCAAATCACAAATATCCAACTCATTCTGATGCATAGCTTTGTACTCTATATTATCTACCACACATCAGAGAAAACATGATATTTATCTTTTTAGGACTAGCTTATTTCACTAAGCATAATGGTTTCCAGATACATCCATTTTGTTGCAAAAGAAAGGATATCCATGTGTATATAAACCAACTTTTCTTTATCCAGTCATCAGTTTGTACACATCTGACTGGATTCCATATTTTAGCTATTATGAATTGAGCTGCAATAAACATGAAAGAACAAATAATGTTTTCAAATGCAGATTTCATTTTGTTTGGGTAAATTCCCATTCAGGGAAAGCTAGGTCACGTGGTAGGTCTATTTTCAGATCTCTGAGGAATCTCTGTAATGTCTTCTATGATGCTTGTACTAGTTTACATACCCACTGACAGTGTGTTAGGGTACCTTTTTCTCCACATCCTTTCTAGCATTTTTTTAAATTAATTTTTGGATTATAGCCATTCTAACTAGCATAAGCTGATACTTCATTGTGGTTTTTATTGGCATTTCCCTCATGGCTAATGATTGAGCATATTCTCCTGTGTCTGTTGGGCATTTGTACTTCATCCTTTGAAAAATGTCTGTTCATATCCTTTGCCCAATTCTTAACAGCATTGTTTTTGTTGTTGTTGTTGTTGTTGAGTTTGTAGAGCTCTTTATATATTCTGTATTAATTCTTTATGAGTTGCATAGTTTGCAAATATTTTCTTCCATTCTGTATGTGGCCTCTTTACTTTGTTGAGTGTTTCCTTTGCAGTTTTGAACTTGATTGGCTTGATGTAACTCCATTTGTCTATTTTTTTTTTTTGCTTTTATTGCCTGTGCTTCTGGGATCTGTTCCAAGAAGTCTTTGCCTGTGCCAATATGTTCCTGAATTTCCCTATTGCTTTCCTCTAGTAATCTGTTGGTATCAGGTCATAGATTTAGATTATTGATCCATAGTGAGTTGATTTTTATATAAAGTTTAGGGTTGTGGTCTTGTTTCATACTTGTGCATGGTGGATCCAATTTCTCCAACACTATTTGGTAAAGATAATGTCCTTTCTACAGGGATTGATTTTAGCTCAGTTGTCAAAAATTAGGTGGCTGTAGCTGCATGTATTAATTTTTGTGTTTCTACTCTGTTCCATTGGTTTACATGCCGAAATTTGTGCCGGTACCAGGATGTTTTGATTATAACTGCCTGTAGTATGTCTTGAAATCTGGTATTTTGATGTCTTCAGCTTTGATTTTTTTTGTTTAAGACTATTTTAGCTATTCAAGGTCCTTTGTGCTTCCATATGAATTCTACCACCATTTTTTCTAGAACTAAGGAGAGTGTCCTCAGTATTTTGATTGGTATTGCATTATATCTGTAAATTATTTTTCATAGTATAGACAGTTTGAATATATTAATTCTTCAAATCTATGAACATGGAAGATTTTTCCAGTTTTTGCATCTTCTGTTAGTTTTTTTTTTTTTTTTTTTTTTTTTTTTTTTTGACAGGCAGAGTGGACAGTGAGAGAGAGAGAGAGACAAAGAGAAAGGTCTTCCTTTTTGCCGTTGATTCACCCTCCAATGGCCACTGCGGCTGGCGCATCATGCTGATCCGAAGCCAGGAGCCAGGTGCTTCTCCTGGTCTCCCTTGCAGGTGCAGGGCCCAAGGACTTGGGCCATCCTCCACTGCCTTCCTGGGCCATAGCAGAGAGCTGGACTGGAAGAGGGGCAACCGGGACAGAATCTGGCACCCCAACCAGGACTAGAACCTGGTGTGCTGGCGCCGCAAGGTGGAGGATTAGCCTGTTAAGCCACAGTGCCGGCCTTCTGTTAGTTTTCAATGTTTTGTAATTTTCATTGTAGAACTATTTCACCTCCTTTGTTAAATTTATTCCAAGGTATTCAAGATTTTTCTAGCTATTGTGAATGGTACTAATTTTAAAAGTTCTTTCTCAGCCATGACATAGTTTATACATAGGCTATTGATTTTTGCATTTTAATTTTATATTTTACATAAAACTTTTTTTATATATGACTTTACCAAACCCTACTATGAGTGTCAATACTGTCTTAGTGATGTCTTTTGGTTCCCTTAAATATATACCAAATAAGGATAATTTGACATGTTCCTTTCCAATCCATATCATTTTGATGTCTTTTTCTTGCTTAATGGTTCTGGCTAAAAATTCCAGGACTATATTGAATAATGATGGTAAAAATGGATGTCCTTGTCTGGTTCTGGAACTTAGTGGAAATGCTTCCAAATTTTTTCCATACAATATGATGTTGGCTGTGGTTTTGCCATATATTGTCTTGATTGTGTTGAATATTGTCCCTTCTATATTCAATTTGCTTAAGGTTTCCCTCATGAAAAGTTGTTGTATTTTATCAAATGCTTTCTTGGCATGTATTGAGATAATCATGTGATTTTTATTCTTCAATTTGTTAATGTGATGTATCACAATTATTGGATTTGCACATGTTGAACTATCTCTGCACACCAAAGATAACATCCCACTTTGTTAGGGTAGATGATCTTTCCTATATGATGTTGAATTTGATTAGCTAATATTTTGTTGAGGATTTTTGCATCTAATCTTTTTTTTTTTTTGACAGGCAGAGTGGATAGTGAGAGAGAGAGACAGAGAGAAAGGTCTTCCTTTGCCGTTGGTTCACCCTCCAATGGCCGCTGCAGCCAGCGCATCTTGCTGATCCAAAGCCAGGAGCCAGGTGCTTCTCCTGGTCTCCCATGCGGGTGCAGGGCCCAAGGACTTGGGCCATCCTCCACTGCCTTCCCGGGCCATAGCAGAGAGCTGGCCTGGAAGAGGGGCAACCAGAATAGAATCCGTCGCCCCAACCGGGACTAGAACCCGGTGTGCCGGCGCTGCAAGGTGGAGGATTAGCCTGTTAAGCCACAGCGCCGGCCTTTGCATCTAATTTTTATTAAGGGTATTGGTCTGTAGTTCTTTTTCTTGTATTTTTCCCTGGTTTTGGAATGAAGATGTTGCTGGCTTCATAGAAGGAGTTTAGGAGTTTTTTCCCTTTTCAATTATTTTGAACAGTTTAGAATAATTGAAATTAGTTCTTTAAAATATAATAGAATTCAGTAGTAAAGCCATCTGGTCCTGGGCTTTATTTTGTTGGGTGGGTCTTTATTATTGATTCAATCTTCATCTTGTTTATTGGTGTATTTAGGTTTCTTATGTATTAATAAGTCAATTTGGTAGATTATATGTGTCCAGAAATCTATTCATTTCTTCTAGTTTTTCCAATTTGTTGGGATATAGCTCTTTGCAGTAATTCCTGATGATTCTTTTTATTTCCATAGTATCTGTTGTAATATCTCTTTTTTCATCTCTAATTTTATTAATTTGGATCTTCTATCCCTTTCCCTTTTTGTTTGGTTATTGGGCCAATGTTGTACCAATTTTGTTAATTTTTTTCAATAAACCAGCTCTTTATTTCCCTGGTCTTTTGTACCTTTTTTTTTCAATTTTATTTATTTATTTTCTGATTTTAATTATTTCTCTTCTGCTACTAACATTTGATTTAGTATGGGTTTTTTTCCCCTGTGTTCTTATGCTATATTTTGATTGTTCATTTGATCCCTTTTTCAATTTCTTGATGTAAGCACTAATTGATGTAAACTTTCCTCTTAACACTGTTTTTGCTGTATTCCAAAAGTTTTATATGCTGTGTTGTCATCTTAATTCATTTCAAGGAATTTTTTTTACTTCCATTTTGATTCTTCTATGACAGTTTGTTCATTCAGGAGCATGCTACTCAGTTTCTATACATTTGCATATTTTCTATAGTTTCTTTTTTATTTTTAAGAATATAGGAAAGTCGGTGCAATTTTACATTGATGCTGGGGGTCTTTTTTTTTTTTTTTTTGACAGAGTTAGACAGTGAGAGAGAGAGAGACAGAGAGAAAGTTCTTCCTTCCATTGGCCGCTATGGCCAGAGCTACGCCCATCCGAAGCCGGGAGCCAGGTGCTACCTCCTGGTCTCCCATATGAGTGCATGGGCCCAAGCTCCTGGGCCATCCTCCACTGCCTTCCCGGGCCACAGCAGAGAGCTGGACTGGAAGAGGGGCAACCAGGACTAGAACCCGGCACCCATATGAGATGCCGGCACCACAGGCAGAGGATTAACCAAGTGAACCACAGCACTGGCCCCTCTATAGTTTTTTAAATTGCTAATTTCCATTCTGCAGCTATGGGATGCAATGTTTTGTAGAGGTAAATTAGGTCCATTTGATCCATAATGTACATTAGCTCTGTTGTTTCTTTATTGATCTTTTATCTAGTTGATCTGTCCATTGCTGAACATGGGATGTTTTAGTCCTCCATTATTATAGTATTGGAACCTATGTTTCCCCATGTCTTCTACAAGTTTTTTGTATTTTGATTTTAATTTCCAAAAATTCTGATTTTTCTGGCAGTCTAGTCTTTATGTATTGACTCTTTTTTTTTTGGACAGGCAGAGTGGACAGTGAGAGAGAGAGAGAGAGAGAGAAAGGTCTTCCTTTTGCCGTTGGTTCACCTTCCAATGGCCACTGCTGCCGGCACGCTGCGGCTGGCGCACTGCTGATCCGAAGCCAGGAACCAGGTGCTTCTCCTGGTCTCCCATGCAGGTGCAGGGCCCAAGGACTTGGGCCATCCTCCACTGCACTCCCGGGCCACAGCAGAGAGCTGGCCTGGAAGAGGGGCAACCAGGATAGAATCCGGCGCCCCGACCTGGACTAGAACCTGGTGTGCTGGCGCCGCAGGCGGAGGATTAGCCTGTTGAGCCGCGGTGCCGGCTTGACTCTTGATATATACTAAAAATATCTAATTATTTAATTATTGTACATGTTTTTAACCCTTAAATATTTCAACTAATTGAAATCAATGTATTATTTTGTGTACTTCAGTTCATAAATGAATTTATAACTTGAAAATAGAGAAATATACAAACACATCCAAGAATCTTGGTATAGTCCTATAGTTTTACTCATCTTTCATTCAAGCAGTCTGCTTTTCATTCACTAATATTCATAGAGCATTTTTTTTTAAGATTTGTTTATTTGAGAGGCAGAGTTACAGAGAGGCAGAGGCAGAGAGAGAGAGAGAGAGAGAGTTCTTCCACCCGCTAGTTCACTCCCCAAATGGCTGCAATGGCTGAGCTGGGCCAATCCAAAGCCTGAGCCATGAGCTTCTTACAGGTCCCCCACATGGGTGTAGGAACCTAAGCACTTGGTCCATCTTCTACTGCTTTCCCAGTCCATAGCAGAGAGCTGGACCAAATGGAGCAGCTGGGTCTCGAACCAGTGTCCATATGGAATGCCACCACTGCATACCATAGCTTTACCCCCTATACCACGATGCTGGCCCCTCTAATAATCATTTCTTTGCAGCAAATTCCATTTATTTTGCATATATGGGTATTCCTTTGGGGACACTTTATGAAAATATTACTTTATTTAAATATAGCACATTTTCTCCATTGTATGGTTAGCTAACTCTCTACTGCCCTGTTAATTTACTAAATTAATATCCATTATAATTTATATAGAGCTGATGGGCTCATCTTTTCTGCGTTCTTTATCATTTTAGCTTTCTCTATATGCCATTTTTATATCTTTTTTTTTTTTTGACAGGCAGAGTGGATAGTGAGAGAGAGAGACAGAGAAAAAGGTCTTCCTTTGCCGTTGGTTCACCCTCCAATGGCCGCTGCGGCCGGCGCATCTCGCTGATCAGAATCCGTCGCCCCAACCAGGACTAGAACCCGGTGTGCCGGCGCCGCAAGGCAGAGGATTAGCCTGTTAAGCCACAAGCCACGGCGCCGGCCTATATCTTTTTTTATTTATTTATTTAACAGGTAGAATTACAGACAGTGAGAGAAAGAGACAGAGAGATCTTCCATCCAGTGGTTAACCACACAAATGGCTGGAACGGCCGGAACTACGCCAATCCAAAGCCAGGAGCCAGGTGCATCTTCTTGGTCTCCCTTGTGGGTGCAGGGGCCCAAGCTCCTGGGCCATCCTCTACTGCTTTCCCAGGCCACAGCAGAGAGCTGGACTGGAAGAGGAGCAACCAGGACTAGAACTCGGCACCCATATGGGATGCTGGCACCGCAGGCGGAGGATTAACCTAGTTTGCCACAGCGCCGGCCCCAGCATTTTTATATCTTTCATTGCACCAAACACCACCAAAGTCACTGTTGACTTGTCTATTCCATGGCAGACTGTCTAGTGAGAGTATGTTTTGTGACTTCTCTTGTCCTGAGGGAGACTTCAAGATAGTCCATTGCTTTCTTCCCAAGTCAATTTGTGATTTGAGAATTTTTTTTATATTACAGTCATTCTTCTAAAATATCAATATTGTGTCCCTAATTTAGGAAATATACAGCCTCCATTTTAAGTAAAATGGGAGCACATTAATGTCTTAGGAAACAGGTCAGTGTAATCATGCAGGAAGCTCAACATATTAATGCACTGGTGGGCTCACATTCATATGTAGGCTAACCCAAAACTTAAAATAGGAAGTCATGTGCCACATTGGCTACATGAAGGAGGCAAAGTCCCAGCTCTGCTCTTTTTGCTCAGAGATGTCAAAATGGAAACAAAGTTACCCCACACTGTCCCTCCAGGACTTCATCCTCTTTTTAAGATTTACCACACTGAGGACCTCTCCCATCCCCTTCATTGTATTTCTTCTCTGACCTGTGAAATAATTCCTTGTCATGGAAATGCAGTTCAAAGATGTGTTTCCCAAATTCCATGTGTTTCTACTGTATCTTCTTGATATGAGATGTTTTTATGTCCTCTTGACGTTGATGTTGACATATCAAACTTAAGGATAAATCAATCAATTCTCCTTTTTTAGTTTCTGTATTTATTTTCTTTTTTTTAATTAAACTTTTATTTTATGAATATAAATTTCCAAAGTACAGCTTATGGGTTACAATGGCTTCCCCCTCCCAAAACTTCCCTCCCACCCACAACCCTCCCCTTTCCCGCTCCCTCTCCCCTTCCAATCACATCATGATTCATTTTCAATTCTCTTTATATACAGAAGATCAGTTTAGTATATATTAGGTAACGATTTCAACAGTTTGCCCCCATATAGCAACACAAAGTGAAAAAAAAATACTGTTGGAGTACTAGTTATAGCATTAAATAAGAGTGTAGGCATGGAAAGCCAAGATACCATGGAAAAGAATAAAAGAAGAAGACCTAAATGAAGGATCTCAGCGAGTGAGATCCCAGTGGAAAGAACGGGGCCATCAAAGAAGGAGGTACCTTTCTCTGAAGGAAGGAGAGAACTTCCACTTTGGCTATGACCCTATCGGAATAAGATCAAAGTCAGCGAACTCTAAAGGCTTCCATAGCCCTGGCAACTCATGACTAGAGCCTAGGGAGATTACTGACGCCATGAACAGGAGTGTCAAATTGTTAAGTCAGCAACAGGAGTCACTGTGTACTTACACCCCATGTGGGATCTGTCCTTAATGTGTTGTCTAATGTGAAGTGATGCTATAACTAGTACTGAAACAGTATTTTTACACTTTGCGTTTTTGTGTGGGTACAAACTGATGAGATCTTTACTAATTATATACTGAATCGATCTTCTGTATATAAAGATAATTGGAAATGAAAAAAAAAACCTGGTGTTAAATTGGAAATGGCATAGAAAATTAATTAATTTTTTAAAAAATATTATGTGGGATCTCTGTCTTTAATGTGCTGTACACTCTTATTTAATGCTATAACTAGTACTCCAACAGTTTCTGTATTTATTTTCTGTGCAGTATTTCCCTTGAGATAATGTGTATGTAATGTCAGTATGATAGAATGGGAGATCAGCTGCTTAACAGAAGGAAATTTTGAGAGCAAAACACATTGACAGATCTTTCAAAATATCATACAATCACAATTAATTAATCCCACTTGGGAAACATAGGGGCCAAACACATACAGAACTTGCTCTTGGGGGCCGGCCCTGTAGCACAGTGGGTAAAGACACTGACAACCTGCAGCACCAGCATCCCATATAGGTTCTTTCTGATTTGAGTCCCAGTAGCTCCTCCTCTAACCCAGCTCTCTGTTATGGCTGGGAAACGCAGTAGAAGATACTTCAAGTGCTTGGACTGCTGCACTCATTTGGGAGACCTGGAATAAGCTCCTGGCTCCAGGCTTCAGATCAGCCCAGTTCCTGCCATTGCAACCATTTGGGGAGAGAACCAGCAGATAATGGGAGACCTTTCTCTCTGTCTTTCCATCTCTCTGTCTGTAACTCTACCTCTCAAATAAATAAATGAATCTTAAAAAAAAAAAAAAAACTTGCTCTTGGACGGTTTCTAACCATCAAAATTTGGGCTAGCAGAGAACTTGGCATAGTTGTTCATCCTCCACCACACAATAATTTTGATTAAATTATTGAGTTGTGCATAAATCAAAAGTGCTTCCATAATGAAATTCAAAATAAAGGATGGAAGGTGCTGACATTGTGGCATAGCAGGTTAAGGCACTGCCTGGGATGCAGACATCCCCCATGGGTGCCAGCTTGAGTCTGGCTGCTCCACTTCTGATCCAGCTCCCTGATAATGTGCCTGGGAAAGCAGCAAAAGACTGATCAAAACCTTGGACCCCTGTACCTACTTGGAAGACCTGGATGAAGCTCCTGGCTCCTGGCTTCGGCCTGACCTTGCCCTGATTATTGCAGCCATTTGGGGACGGAACAGTTATCCCAGTTAATGGGATATCTCCCTGTGTCTGTCTCTGTAACTCTGCCTTTCAAATAAATATTTTTAAAAGAGAAATGAAAGATGAAAGATACAATATATTATTACCAGAAAACCAGTAAGTATTACAAAATAAGTACAGCAAGGTGAAGAAAGAGCAATACTTAAGTCTGCAGTAAAAATGACCCAGAAAAGCTTTCCCAGAAGAGGCGACATTAAGATGCCCTTTGCAGGACAGATACTTTTTATATCTGGAATGAGAGTTGAAGAAAGCAATTTACATGTGAGGAAAGGCAGATTGCTATAGGACAAAATGGCCTCATAAAGAAACTAGTATGGCATACGGGAATGGAGAATGCACCTGTGTTTTCATTTAACTTTTCTGTTATTTCTCTTAATCTAGTCCTAGCCCCAAATTTACAATATGTTCTTATACATCTACAAAACACTAAAAATAATTTTCCTCATCTTAAATCAACACTCACAAATAGACTCTGAAAATTTGGAAATCTCAAATTAGAGACTAATTTTATTAAAAGTCCTTATATGCAAAAGTTTGTGTCTAATTCTAAGTGTCCAGCTTTAGGGCCATTTCCCAAGTGCTTAAATTTTCTTCATCACAGAGAAACATTTTTATGGATAAGCCACACACATTTAAACTATCTTCAATAAAAGAGTTTCTCTCCTGAGGCCAGTGCTGTGGTGTAGTGGGTGGAGCCGCTGCCTGCAGTGCAGGCATCCCATATGGGCATTGGTTCCTGTCCCAGCTGCTCCACTTCTGATCCAGCTCTCAGATGTGGCCTGGGAAAGCAGTGGGAGATGGTCCAGGTCCTTGGGACCTGCACCCACATGAGAGAGCCAGGGGAGGCTCCTGGCTTCAGATGGGTAGAGCTCCAGCCACTGCAGTCAACCGGGGAGTGGGCCAGCAGATGGAAGACCTCTCTCTTTCTGTCTCTCCTTCTCTCTCTGTGTAACTCTGAGTTTTAAGTAAAAAATAAATCTTTATATAAAAAAAAAAAAATTTCTCTCCTGATGGAGAAAATGCTGAAAAATATTCCAAGAGAAAGAAGTGGAGCAGAGTTGTAGGGTTTGAAATTGCTTAGCTATCTCAAGACTGTCAACTAATTCAGTGTCATACGAATATGAAGTGGGTGTGGGTAGCTGTTAGACATCTAGGGGGAAAAAAATGAGAGCAGATTATAAAGGGAAATTTTGGCACACCATTACCTTTACTCTATAGCTACAATCTGAGTGAATTAAAATTTTAAGTATTTAGAACCTTAATCAGGACTACTGTCTGGAAATATGCATTTGAAACAGAATTAAATAGCCATTGGCGAATTGCTATTGAACTGGGGTATTTTACTTTTTTATTTAGTAGAGCATTAAGACTTTGACTCTAATGTTAATTAAACATATGGACTTCAAAAACTAAAAAAGGAAGAATGAAAGAAAGAAGAAGGAAGGAAGGAAGGAAGGAAAGAAGGAAGGAAGGAAGGAAGGAAGGAAGGAAGGAAGGAAGGAAAGAAGGAAGGAAGGAAGGAAGAATGGCAGGAAGGGAATATCATTACATTCTTAGAATTGTATCTATGCACGACATTGAATCTGTTCTCTTCATATTAATAGTACATTAACATGAAACAAATAAAATATCAGAAAAAATAAGTACTTGAGCTTATGTTTATCTGGCTTCCAAGGTAACAATTTTGGGGTATATGTCTTAGACACACGTTGACAGTGATAGATATAAGCATATAAAGGTCTAAGTTCTGTTAAAGATTGTGACCATTATAACTGAAATTCAGGCTCAATGGTTAATAGTAAAATATTACTAGCATTGTAGATTCAATTATCTCTCTCTCTCTCACTTTCATTCTCTCTCTCTCATAAATAATAATAATGGCAATTTTACTATTGTAGAATGAAATTTATACTATGTTCCTAACTTCCACATGCAGTAATTGGAATTTCAAGAATCCCTAGAACTTAGGGTATTTAAGCAATTGTAGACATAGGAGTAGGGAAGGCTATCATATATACGAGATTGGTAAATGAGAGAGTATCTGAGAAGTATTTTCAAACAGTTGCACTCAGTAATTTTTAGAAATGCTGACATTATTGAAGATAAAAATTCCAATATTTAAAAAATTAAGATGTATCTATATTCTGATTATTGCTATCACAGAAAATGGGTATCTTATGTAATAGATATGCCAATTGCCCTGATCTGACCATTTATACATTGTATACTTCTGTTGAAATGTCCCACTTTACCAATACAAATGTCCAATTATATGTGTCAATTAAAAAATAAAAAAGTAACCATATGTATCATCCAATAAGACTATATGTGTACATTGACAATAATTTATTAATTGAATACTGAGACTAAGCCAAACAAAATTAAGACTAAACTTGTAATGTAATTTAAGTGTTATCTGATTATATTTATAAGTATACACATAAGAAAAAAAGACTTTTCAGCTAGATTTGTAGGACCAGAAAAATTACCCTAGAATTTTTTGCATTTTGAACTAATCTATAAGAAGAAACACTTAAACTCAACCTGCAATTTCTACATTAGATTAGAAACTATTTCACAAGTGATGGAAAGAAAAATCTTAATTTACAATAAGCAAGAGAAAAATAATTGCATTTATTTCTTAAACTGCTAATTCACTTCTGGTTTCTTGACCTAAATTGCAGATTCATTTTATATTTATTTTAGTTGAATGGAACTAAAATGTTGCAAGAGAAATAAGATTAAAAATAGAAGTAATGTTTCAAGGAATTATATGTAACAAATGATATTATGAACGTTCAGGTTTGTTTTTATATGCCTTTGATGATATTATGATAGTTACATATACCTAAAAGTTATAAATTGTCATCTAAATGAAGTTAATGAAAATAAAAACTTAATTTAACATAAAATAAATGTAGGGGTTGGCATTGTGATGTAGCAGGTTAAGCTACCGCCTGTGATGCTGGCATCTCATATGGGTACCAGTTTGATTCCCAGCTCCTCCACTTCCAATCTAGCTCCCTGCTGATTGCCTGGGGAAGCAGTGGAGGATGGCCACATGGGAGACTCCTAAGAAGCTCTTGGCTCCTGACTTCCAACTGGCCTAGCCCCCCATCATTTTAGCCATCAAAGGAGTAAACCAGTGGATAGAAGATGTCTTTCTTTCTGTCTCCCTCTCTTCCTCTGTAACTTTGACTTTCATATATAAATAAAAAAAAGTAACATAAATGTAGCACCATTATATGATTCCATTTTTTGCTCAAATAAAAGCAGAGGATGTCTGTAAGAAACTCAAATTTACAAGCATTTTCCCCACACTCATTAAGAAAGTGCAGTTAGGAATAATGAGAAGAAAGTTAGGGGAGCACAATTAAGGCCAACTAAGAAGGCATTTTGTTGGTGAGAACCACAGGGCTAGAGCCTTTACCTCATAGAATCTGAAGAAGCTCTCCCCCACAACATTACACTAAATTGCTAATTTGCTTTTTCCATTTGCAGGGAAATTTATTCAATAATCTGTTTCCACCATTTATTCTCTAAGATCCAATGAACCTAAATCCAAAAAGTCTGATTTACAATTTGTCAAAATATTCAAAGCACTGAAAGAATTCTCAAATCTCCCATACATGAGGGTAATTACCATTTCCTTCTGTGTCCACTCCATGACATTATTTAGGTATTTTTAATTATTCTTTCTCAATATGAGAAGAATATTGAAATACATGATCATCAAAAAAAATGAGTTGAAATGTATGTAGTATAAGATCTGCAGGTTATTTAAGTACTATCTTTTGTTAAATAGTGAGCCTTACAAAGTCTAAAATACAATTAATAAATTAAAATAGATACAAATGAATCTTTCAAAAACACCATTTGGTGAATTTTATTAATTCTACTAGTAATAGTTAAAATGGAAGACACCTTAAGATTGTGAGGTGAGCAAATGAGTAATTATTTTTTCTTTTAAAGATTTATTTATTGGGAGGCGGCAAGATGGCGGAATAGGCAGGGAGCACACTTAGTCCGGGGGGAAAGAAAGTTTAATATAAGTGGAGATACTGCAGGGTCAAGGAAGAGTAGGGGATGAAACAGCAGAGGAAACTCTTCCGGAACTAGTGATTCACAGTGGACCTGCGTGGAGAGCGTGGGAGCCCAAGTTCGGGACACCAGCGGCAGACTCAACGCACCAGCGCTGGAACGCGAGGTGAGCCGAATCTCCATAGCCCGAGATACCAGCAGGCAAGCGGAAAGAGGAGGCTAGAGGGAACGAGGCTTGAAACTCCGTGGGGAAAAGTTCACCAGGCTAACTAGAAGAGAGAGAAAAAAAATAAAAAAAAGTGACTGATACGGACACAAGTTTCTCTCTCTCCGCTCACCTCTCAAGGACGAGCAAGACAGAGCAGGCGCCATTTTGGACATACGTCATAAGCAGGGTGACCTCAGGTCTGCACCAGCCCTGAGCCTAGCAGAAAAACCTGACTCTGTGGGGAGGGGTGAAATAACAGGAGATTAGCATCTAACTTGGCAACCCAGTGGGAGACTGCAGGAGAATTGGAGCCCACACTGAGGGCAGCAGAGATTCCCTGTGTGGTCCTTGGGAAAGAGCTTCTGATCTCTGGCTCCTGTGGGTATATCATTTGCCTGCTAACTACCTCCAATTACGTTCAGCTGTGCGGAATTACTTCCCTTTTAAATCAAAAAAAGAAAGAGAGATTTACCACACCTAACCTGGGAGTGTCATCTTTGACACACCCTCAACCCTGACGAACCAAACACAGCTCTCAGTCCACACTCATCTCAAGCCTCTAAGGCTCCACTGAAAGTAGACAGTCCACTTAATATAGAGCCATAGTGTAACAAGAAAAAACACCACAGTGAAGAAACCAAATATCTCCAACATGCCAAACAACAAACGCAAAAACCAAGCTAACAAGAACAAGGAAGAAACTATGACGCCCCCAAATGAAAAAGACACCCCAATTCAAGATTATGAAGATGATGAGATCGAAGAAATGCAAGAAGCAGATCTCAAAAAATTGGTAAGAACATTAAGAAGTTCTCAAAAACAAATTCTTGAACTACAGAAATCCTTCATGGACAAGATAGAAAATCTCTCTCGTGAAAGTGAAATATTAAGGAGGAATCAAAATGAAATGAAACAACTACTGCAACAAGAAACTCTGATAGTGACTAGAAATCATAATGAAATGAAGAGTTCAATAGATCAAATGACAAACACATTAGAGAGCCTTAAAAACAGAATGGGCGAAGCAGAAGAGAGAATATCAGACTTAGAAGACAGAGAACAGGAAAGGAAACAGGCAAACCAAAGAAAAGAAGAAGAAATTAGAAATCTAAAAAATATTGTCGGGAATCTACAGGATACTATTAAAAAACCCAACATTCGGGTTCTAGGAGTTCCTGAAGGCATGGAGAGGGAGAAAGGATTAGAAGGCATTTTCAATGAGATACTAGCAGAAAATTTCCCAGGTTTGGAGAAGGACAGAGGCATCTTAGTACAGGAAGCTTATAGAGCCCCTAATAAACATGACCAAAAGAGATCCTCACCACGACATGTTGTAATCAAACTCACCACAGTGAAACATAAAGAAAAGATCCTAAAAGGTGCAAGAGAGAAACGTCAGACCACTCTTAGAGGATCTCCAATTAGACTCACAGCAGACTTCTCATCAGAAACCCTACAAGCTAGAAGGGAATGGCGAGACATAGCCCAGGTACTAAGAGAGAAAAACTGCCAGCCCAGAATACTATATCCTGCAAAGCTCTCATTTGTGAATGAAGGTGAAATTAAGACTTTTCATAGCAAACAGAAACTGAAAGAATTTGTTGCCACTCATCCTGCCCTGCAAAAGATGCTTAAAGATGTCTTACACACAGAAACACAGAAACATGGTCACCAATATGAAAGAAATTAAAGGAAGGAAACCTCACAGCAAAAGATCACAGGAAGCTCAATTTCTCTTTGACATAGAATTAAACTCTGATGCTCTGTTAAAGCAATGTGTTAAAGTAATCTATTATGTTCTCTTGATGTCTGTTACCAAACCTTAAGTTTCTATAATGGAAAATGCTATTAATACAAATGTTTGAGAATTAAAAAGTCTAATGATCTTGTGTTACTAGACATGATAGTTATCTTAATGAGAAAGCCCCAGAGGCTTAAAGGGTTAAATACTTGTAAAATCCTACAGGTGCTTTCAAAAATACTGTGAAGTAAGCAAGTGCCTCTTGTTGGTTGATGAGTTTATAATTTTAAACATGGCGACTTAAAGTCTTTTGTCATCCACAGTTATATATGATCTGCTGCTCATAAAACTAAAGCGTTGTTGGTTCTGTGTTTAGCTGTCCTCCTATAGGTTCCTATGGACTTTTTCCAGCCACTTTTATTGTATTCAGTACTTTGGGATGGCTCTGTAAACAGATGAAGCCAATAATGTATTAACAGTACCAACTGAGAGAAAGTATGGTTAACTGAGGTTACTAAAAAGAAAAAGCAATTCAAATCAATTGGCAATCTACAAAAAGAGTTAAAGATTTTAAAAGCTATTATTAAAATTGCTATATTGGTCTATTATGCTATATTATATGTGTGTACATATTGTATGTCCACATGGGGAAATTTTATTAAGAGTTTTATTTTAAATGGCTTATAGATAAGATTGTCCATAAATTTAAGCTGCTAAAATCAATCAAAGATACATTTTAATTTGTGTGACCTGAATCTGTGTATCATATGTTTTAGACTTGTTGGTAGAAAGAAACTAAAAACATTTTAGATGGTTGTGCTTAAGTTTACTGGCTAAACAAACTACACCATGTTAGATATTTAAGAGGTGTTTTCAAATACATGATTCTTAAAATTTATAGAAGGCATTGGACCTTCTGGTAAATGTTTTCTTAAGTTGTTATCTAATGGTTGAAACGGTTTGCTAAGTATTCATGTGATATTACTATTGTCAGCAAGCGATCTAGGACTTGCTCCCTCATTTCTCTATTCTAAGCCCAACTTGTTCTTTCATTTCTCTATTCTCTTCTAGGTAGGAAACTAATTCTATTATGAAGGGATCTGTAGGATGCACAATTTAATCTTTAGACCTTATAAAAGAGATGGCTAACATTTTTCTGCAATAGCATAGCCAAAATAAGAACTTAAATAATAATCTCATAGCTAGATTCACTTCGCCATCAGCGAAGTATACAGGAAGTAGAAAAAACCTCCCTTTCAGACCAAAGGGAAAGAAAGTTTTTAAGTGAGAATATAATTTTCCTCATGGGCATTGTCTACCTTAGAAAAACTACTACAGAACATGCCTGTGACTATAGACTTGTAGTTCAGGCCACCGAAGATTAGAGATGGGAAACGGGCTCTCCCTTGACTTGCATCCTCTGGTCTGCTTTAACACAAACCAGGAGGAAAAGAAAGCTAGGCATCAGAAGCAATGGGTGGCAGGCCTATTAATGGCTGATCTGTACAGTGATCTGCCCTCAAGGAGACCCAACAGGCCAGTCCACTGCAGTGGCTTTCCATGTGGTAAGCCTGGGCTTCAGCAGAAGTCAGCTTGTGAAGAGCCCTGGCAGCTCTGCCAAGAGTTGGATCACTGGAAATGGACCTGCCCTGGAGTCGAAGGATGCCCAGGTCAGAGCCACAGATCTTATTGGCTCCAAGCTGAAAAGCCCTTCACTCAGCCCAACTTCCAAAGGGACCACTGCAGCTGAGGGGATGGTCAAGTAGGGTCAGCAACATTGCAGGCAGAACTGTAAATTTCTTGTTAGAGATGCCACCTACCTTTACCTGGCCAGCTCTCCTCCCAGGCCAGCCAAGTAATGAAAGTCAACAGAGTGCCTTCCCCTAGGAGGTTCACACCTCCCTTAGGATATACCCCATGTGAAGAGATAGATAGGTCTGGGCCTCTGAACTTACAAGGCCTAAAGCCTACCAGATTATTATCAAGCCCCTTCTATCAGGTTCTATTTGCCTCTCAATCAGAAAACTTAATTGTAGCTTAGACAGCACCTTTCTTAGCTCCTCTAATAATGACTCTGTCCTTTGTTCTAGACCCTGTCTAGCACACTTGGGCCTCATTCCTTTGTAATCATAACCTCTACTCTACCACCAATGGCTCTACTCCCAACCTGTGTGTACTGATGGTCCTCTTCCCCACTTAATGCTGTATAATTGTTCAAACCTGGTAAATGCCACTCTTAGGATCATTGGTTACTATCCTCACTCTGTCTTTTATGACCTTGTCTAAATATGATCAGAGTCGGCAAACTTGGAAGGCTTCCATAGCCTTGGCAACTCATGACGACAGCCTAGGATGGTTACTGGCACCATAAACTAGAGTGTCAATTTGTTGGGTCAACAACAGGAGCCACTGTGCACTTGCTCCTCATGTGGGATCTCTGTCCTTAATGTGCTGTACATTGTGATTTAATGCTATAACTAGTACTCAAACAGTATGTTTCACTTTGTGTTTCTATGTGGGTGCAAACTGTTGAAATCTTTATACTAAATTGATCTTCTGTATATAAAGAGAATTGAAAATGAATCTTGATGCAAATGGAAGGGGAGAGGGAGCGGGAGAGGGGAGGGTTGCGGGTGGGAGGGAAGTTATGGGGGGGGGAGCCATTGTAATCCATAAGCTGTACACTGGAAATTTATATTCATTAAATAAAAGTTACATTCAAGCAAGGGGCACTTTTCTTTTAAAGGCTACTTTCAGAACTTGTCTTTGTATTTTCTCTAAACTATAAATGCAGTTATGTCCATTTGGAGGCCAGGGTACCACATGTCACAGGGAGCCTTACATGTGTGCCGAGAGAAGGTTCAAAGACTGTTAACAAAAAAGAAAGTCTAAGGGAACGCAAAATTTCATTTTCTAATGGTAATCCCCAAGATTTTCTCCAAAAAATAAATTGTTGTTTTGTATTTTGTAACTTAAAAGCAGCTATTAGTACATTTCTGAGATATAGCAGGAGACCAAAACATTTTTGGAAAGAGAATAAATATATGAAGAGAGAAAAAAAAAAAAAAGATTTATTTATTTAGGGGCCAGCACTGTGGCGCAGTGGGTTAACGCCCTGACCTGAAGCCCAGCATCCCATATGGGCGTCGGTTCAAGACCCGGCTGCTTCACTTCCTGTCCAGCTCTCTGCTATGGCCCAGGAAAGCAGTGGAAGATGGCCCAAGTCTTTGGGCCCCTGCACCCACGTGGGAGACCCGGAAGACGCTCCTGGCTCCTGGCTTCAGATTGGCGCAGCTCCGGCCGTTGCGGCCATTTGGGGGAGTGAACCATAGGATGGAAGACCTCTCTCTCTCTCTCTCTCTCTCTCTTTCTTTATTTTATTTGAAAGTCAGAGTTACGCAGAGAGAGGAGAGGCAGAGAGAGAGAGAGGTCTTCCATCCGCTGCTTCACTCCCCAATTGGCTGCAATGGCCAGAACTGCACAGATCTGAAGCTGGGAGCCAGCAGCTTCCTCCAGGTCTCCCACATGGGTGTAGGGGCCCAAGGACTTGGCCATCTTCTACTGCTTTCCCAAGCCATAGCAGAGAGCTAGTTTTCAAGTGGAGCAGCTGGGTCTCAAACCGGAGCCCATATGAGATGCCAGTGCGTCAGGCCAGGGCATTAACCTGCTACATCACAGTGCTGGCCCTGAATAATTTTTCTCTTATTAAATCATCACCTTGGGAGTTTGCTGTTAGTTGAAATCTAAGACAATCTAACGTATTGTTTTACTAATCCAAAGCAAAAACAATATAAATCTATAAAATATAGCCTTGTTTTTTCAGAATTTGAAAACACAAATTTTCAAGAAAATTATTTAAAAACTTAAATATCATACAACAGGCTTATAATAAAAAGATAAAGTTTATGTCATCAATGTTTAAACCATCTTATAATTAAAATTTTAACTGATTTCAGAAATTATTATGAGCTGCTACTGAATTTTTTTTTTTTTTTTGATAGGCAGAGTGGACAGTGAGAGAGAGAGACAGAGAGAAAGGTCTTCCTTTTTGCCGTTGGTTCACCCTTCAATGGCCGCCGCGGCGGCGCACCACACTGATCCGAAGCCAGGAGCCAGGTGCGTCTCTTGGTCTCCCATGGGGTGCAGGGCCCAAGGACCTGGGTCATCCTCCACTGCACTCCCGGGCCACAGCAGAGAGCTGGCCTGGAAAAGGGGCAACTGGGATAGAATCCGGCGCCCCAACCAGGTCTAGAACCCGGTGTGCCGGTGCCACAAGGCGGAGGATTAGCCTGTTGAGCCAAGGCGCCGGCTCTTTTTTCTTTTTCAAATAATTGATAGTAATTAGCAGGAAAAATACTTCAAGATTGTGAATATTTTCTATAATAATATCATATAAAACCTTGAATTTAGAGCACCTTTCTTAGCTCCTCTAATAATGACTCTGTCCATTGTTCTAGACCCTGTCTAGTGCACTTGGGCCTCATTCCTTCATAATCATAACCTCTACTCTACCACCAATGGCTCTACTCCCAACCTGTGTGTACTGATGGTCCTCTTCCCCACTTAACGCTGTACAATTGTTCAGACCTGGTTAATGCCACTCTTAGGATCATTGGTTTCTATACTCACTCTGTCTTTTATGACCTTGTCTAAATATGATCAGAGTCAGTGAACTTGAAAGGCTTCCATAGCCTTGGCGACTCATGACGAGAGCCTAGGGTGGTTACTGGCGCCATAAACTAGAGTGTCAATTTGTTGGGTCAACAACAGGAGTCACTGTGCACTTGCTCCTCATGTGGGATCTCTGTCCTTAATGTGCTGTACATTGTGATTTAATGCTATAACTTGTATTCAAACAGTATGTTTCACTTTGTGTTTCTATGTGGGTGCAAACTGTTGAAATCTTTACTTAATATATACTAAACTGATCTTCTGTATATAAAGAGAATTGAAAATGAATCTTGATATGAATGGAAGGGGAGAGGGAGCGGGAGAGGGGAGGGTTGTGGGTGGGAGGGAAGTTATTGGAAGGGGAAGCCATTGTAATCCATAAACTGTACATTGGAAATTTATATTCATTAAATAAAAGTTAAAAAAAAAAACTTGAATTTATGCTGTAGTGATAGTACAGGGCCAGTTCTGTGGCCGAGTGAGTGATATAAATGCAGTTATATAATTGCAGTTATATAAATGCAGTTATATAATTGCAGTTATATAAATGCAGTGCCAGCATCCCATATGGGCACCAGTTAGTGTCCCAGCTGCTCCACTTCCAACCTTGTTCTCTGCTAATGTACCTGGGAAAACGGCAGAAGGTAGCCCAAGTCTTGGGCCGCTCTACCATGTAGGAGACCAGGAAGAAGCTCCTGGCTCCTGGCTTCGCACTGGCCCGGCCTCAGCCATCACAGCCATTTTGGGAGTGAACCAGTAGGTAAAACATCTCTCTCTCTCTCTCTCTCTCTCTCTCTCTCTCTCTCTCTCCCTCTGCCCCTCCCTCTCTTTAACTCCACCTTTCAAGTAAAATAAATAAATCTTTAAAAAAAATGAAAATAGGCTCGGCGCGCCGCTCGCAGCACGCAGTCGCCGCCCGCCCCTGGAAGCCCCTCGCGGCCTGCGTCCCATCCGGTAGTTACCGGCCCGCGGGCTATGGCCGCCGCGGGGTGCGCTCGGCTGCTGCGCGCTGCCTCCGCGGCCCTCGGCTGCCCGGCCCGCCGCTGGCTGCTGCTCGCCGGAGCTCGCGCGGGAGCCGGCGGCCAGCCCGGGAGCTGCGGGCCGAGCGGGAGGGCCGAGCCCGGCCGGGGCGGAGGCGCGGGAGCGGGCCGGCCGCTGAGCCTGTGGGCGCCGGCGCGGAGCAGCTCAGAAGATAAAGTAACAGTACATTTTATAAACCGTGATGGTGAAACATTAACAGCCAAAGGAAAAGTTGGTGACTCTCTGCTAGATGTTGTGGTTGAAAATAATCTAGATATTGATGGTTTTGGTGCTTGTGAGGGAACCTTGGCCTGCTCTACCTGCCACCTCATCTTTGAAGAACACATATATGACAAGTTACAGCCAGTCACTGATGAGGAGAATGACATGCTTGACCTGGCGTTTGGACTCACAGACAGATCACGGTTGGGCTGCCAAATCTGTTTGACAAAATCTATGGACAATATGACTGTTCGAGTACCTGATGCAGTGTCGGATGCCAGACAATCTGTTGATGTGGGCAAGAACTCCTAAGCTAGAATAAATAGAAACTTTTTACACAATTGTACCTATTTTTATAATTATTATGTCTTTAATAATGGATGAGTGGATTTATTATTATGACTAGCTTTGCTGCTTTAATTTGCCTTATGACTACTGAAATTCATAATTCTGAAAATAAGCAGTTTTTATTTTAAACTACAAAAATGTCTGTGAAAAATGAGAAAATAGCCAATAGGATAGAAACTTGACCTATTTTCCTTCTGTATGTGTTGATCTGTGTCTGCTTACCTAGGAGGCGGGTTAATGAAGGGTTACCCTTGTTTGGTGTGAATGAAGGCAGAGACCCAGAGTAGCTTGTCTAGAACCACACAGCTGATGATGGAGTGTGTGCTGGAATCTGGATCTTGTTCCTGCAAGTCGTGTTCACCCTGGAACAGGGAAGTTACAGATGTCCTGTTTATACAGTAATTAACAGTAAGTGTGTATGGAAATATTTAACTGCTCAGTAAGCTGCCTAATTTCAAAGATAGTTATTAACTTTATAAATAAAGATTTCAAAATTTTGATTTGGTGAGCAGTCTAATTTTGAATATGGGCATTATAATACTGTCAAAACTTGATCTCCATTCTGACTAAACTAGAGAAATGAACTAAAATTAGACGACTTTATTCTCTTCTAAGCAGAATTGTCTGTCTTTGTAATCTTTAAAAAATAATGCCAATATATAAATCTCTGCCTATGGCAATAGAAATCTTGTGAATTGGGTTTCTCTGTCCTGACCTGCAGAAGAGAGTGAGCTGCCAGCCACACAGCACATCCCCAAGAAATACCATTCCGTCACCCAGGACCGGAGCTGGGTGTGCACTGTGAAGCTGTCTGAACACTGTTGGTTACCAGTTATGTATGGAAGGCATTTGTATACTTATTTTTACTATAAATAAATTTAAAAAAAAAATGAAAATAGTACCATGTTCCCAAACATCTAATTAAATACCATATAAAATACTCTTACCACATAATGTGAGTTAGTTATTTTTTAAATTTATTATTTTGTGTTTTCTGGTTTTGTCTAGGGTTAAATATAAGGTTAAAACAATCAGATATATTTTATTTGCATTAAGCTAATTCAATATGTGAACAGAGATGCAAATGTATATAAAATTCCAGGCTTAAATTTTCCTCAGACAGGAATTATAAAACTTTGTAAAGAAAAAGTGAATGCCATATTTATTATAGAAAGAAGTATGTATGTGTAAGATTTTATATTTAAAAGATTAAATAAAACTATCCAACCCAGATTGATTTGTAACATAAGATGATTCTATAAACTGTAATGTATTTTTATCTTATAGAGCAAGTCATAATAGTAGTTTTGAAACTAAAAACAAAGTTTTTGATACTAAAACAATGTTTTCAGAATTCCAAGGGAAAAAACTACTATTTTACAGGACAACTTATGTTCTTGACTGCTTCAGAAAACTGGAATTTGTTTCATTCAATGATTTTTTTTTCTCTCTCATCCATGTTTTGAGTACTTGCTGCATAGACAAAAGAATTGAGACATTAAATACTCATGGCATTTTAAAATTGAATCAGTGGGGCCAGCATTGTGACATGCTGGGTAAAGCCACAGCCTGTGATGCCAGCAACCCACATAGGTGCAGATTTGAGTCCTGGCTGCTCCACTTCAGATCCAGCTCCCTGTTAATGTGCCTGGGAAAGCAGCAGAAGATGGTCCATGCCCTGGGGCCCTTGCCACCCTTGTGGGAGACCCAGAAGAAGCATCTGGATACTGGCCTGAGCTGGGCTGACCTGAAGCCAGGAGCCAGAGCTTCTTCCAGGTCTCCTACGTAGATTCAGGGGCTCAACCATTGGGCCATCATCCACTGCTTTCCCAAGTGCACCAGCAGGGAGCTGGATTGGAAGTGTAGCAGTTGGTGCTGTAGGCTGTGGCTTTTCTGGCTTTGCAATAGTGCAGGCCTTCCACTAGGAAGTAAAGAGTATGTTCTATTTGTTAATTTTTAGGTTTATTATAGGGCATAAAATAAAATTTGAGATGAAAAATAAGAATTCTAAATAAAATGTATCACACTGTCCAAACATAGAAGACAATGAATTTATCCAGATCAATATTAAAGTTAAATTTGTGATTTTGCAATAACTAATCTCACAGAAATGGGCATCTTACTAGATTTGAGGTGAGCAATGATAGGAAAATATTTATCAACGAGACATAGCTATAGTAGCCATCATACAGGAAAGGCATCAAAGATTGCCCAGGCTGATATAACAAAACAACATAAACTGAGTGGTTCACAAATAACAAAATTTAGAATTCTGGAGGCTAGGTAGTCCATGATCAATGTGCCAGAAGACTCACTTCTTCACAAATGATTGTCTTTTTCCTGTAACATACATAGTTGATGGGGAGAGGGAGCCTTCTGGGTTCACTTCTATAAGGTATTCATCCCACTCATGAAAGCTTAACCTTAAGGGGCAGTTTTCAGAATACGAATTCAGTCTACAATGGCATGGGAGAGAAAATCTGAAAATGTAGAATCTCAGAAATTTTATGACACGATATATATATATATATATATATACACATATATATATATATATTTGTACATTCTACTAAAAGTTAAAAAAAACTTAAACAGACTAACAATCTTTCTTAAGCTGCAAATTCACGTTCAAAAATGAGATTTAAGAAAAATGAGATTTATTGGCTCAAATAACTTAAAGATCCACTTGTTGAATTAAAGCAGAATTTGGTGGTAAGGCTCAATGAAAATAATTATAATGTTTTTAACTCAAATTTTTCCCAATTTTTTAAAAGATTCTATTTTTTGTTTATTTTAAAGACAGAGTTACAGAGAGAGGTAGAGACAGAGAGAGAGGTCTTCATCCACTGGTTCACTACCTAGATGGCCGCAACGCCCAGAACTACGCGGATCTGAAGCCAGGAGCCAGGAGTTTCTTCCGGGTCTTCCACCTGGGTGCAGGAGCCCAAAGACTTGGGCCATCTTCCACTGCTGTCCCAGGCCATAGCAGAAAGCTGAATTGGAAGAGGAGCAGCTTGGACTAGAAGCAGTGCTCACATAGACTGTGAACATTTTAGGCCAGGGCTTTTACCCACTGTGCCGCAGCACCAGCCCCCCTAATGTTTTTTAATATTGGCTTATTTTCAGGCTAATTTTTAAAATATTGGCTTATTTTCAGGCTGTAGTAGTTCCAGGCTAACATCATTGTCATTTGTCTGATGCACAATAGAGATGTTTTTTTGTAAATAGAGTGATGCCATCCTTATCTACTGTTTCAGTTTCCAGACTTTCAGTTACCTAGTTACCTGTGGTCAACCAAAGTCCACAAATATTAAATGGAAAATTCCAGAAGTCAGCCATTCAATTCTTAAGTCTCATACCACCTTGATTTGTCCCTTTAATCCTTTGACAAGTGAATCCATCCTGTGTGTTACCTTCCCTTTGGTCACTTAGTAACCTCGTAGAGATGTCTGTGATGACTGGAATGGCACTGTAGTACTTGTGTCAAGCAACTCTTATTCTGCATAATAATTATGCCAAAGCATGAGAAAAAGTGATGTTGCACATTTGGATATGCCAAAGAAAAACCATAAAGTGCTTTGTTTAGGTGAAAATGCAGAATGTGCTTGAAGGAAAGGAAAAAAGTTGTATACAGTGGTTGCTTACATCTGCAATAAAAGCAAATCTATCCATGAAATTGTGTATAAAGAAAAATAAGTTTGTGTTAGTTTTTCTGTCACACCTCAAACTGGGAAAGTTATGGCTATGGGGCATGAAAGATCTTTTGTCATTCACCTCACTTTCGACTTTCACTCATTGACTTTGTTTCATTGCATTTCATCATAAGAGGGATGAGGATAATACATTGGGTATTTTGAAAGGAAGAAGATCATTTTTATATAACTTTTACTACAGTATATTGTTATAATTGTTATATTTTATTGTTAGTCTTTTACTTTGCATAACATACATTAAAATTCATCATAGGCATATTTATATGAGGAAAAGTATATTTAAAATAGGATTTGGTAGAACATGTGATTTCAGACATCCAGTGAATATCTTGGAACATATCACACACAGATAAGAAGGGACCATAGTAACTTCCAAGGAATAGTTAGAGTTTATTTGCTTGTATTAACTTGAGGCAAACACTCTTCTCTGGACTAACCTCCATAGCCTAGAGTACACACTTGTGCTAACTGGCTAACTGGGGTCACACGATCCATCAATAGAGACTGTTTTCAAAGGAATACTGACAATTGTAGCTATAATGATTAATTTTGAAAGTCATTTGAATTGATTAACTCAAATTGAAAGGTAATCTTCAGGAAACAAATGTAGTATAGTGTGACATGTAAAGAACTCAGTATGATAGTTTATGAACATAAATAGAGTAATAAGGAAGGAATGATGTGTGTGTTTCAAAATGTAATGCTAAATAAAAAGGGGAAGATTAGTTTCCTTTTTTCTTTACATCTATCACACAGATCTGTGTCTTTTTTTAAAAAGAGATTCTATTTATTTGAGAGGTGAGAGGGAGAGACAGAGAGAAAGGTCTTGCATTGGCTGGTTTACTCCCAAAATGGCTGCAGTGGCCGGAGCTGAGCAAATCCAAAGCCAGGAGCGAGGAGCTTCTGCTGGATTTCCCACGTTGGGCCATCTTCTACTGTTTTCCTAGGTCACAGCAGAGAGCTGGATCAGAAGAGGAGCAGCCGAACTAGAACCAGTGCCCATATGGGATGTTGGCGTCACAGGCAGAGATTAACCTACTGTGCCTCAGCGCCGGCCCCTTGTGTATTAATATCTTATCTGTTCCCTCCGCCTTCAGTCTTTTTCACAGATTCTGTTTTTCTCCCTGAGCAGCCAAGTCGAAATATGCTACAAAGGAGGGAGTCTTAGGGAAACATCCTTACTACATTGTACTTTATTCTACCTCCTCTCTATTCAATGCTCTATTGCTGATCAGTTCAATTTTCTACCTTGTCTCCACCCTTTAAAAAGATCAGCACTAATCAAGGAGGCCATACCATTGGAAGATTCATTAGGACCTGAGGATTAGGGACTTCAGAGGAGATAACCGCCCATCTTCACAATAGATTTTGTTTATCCTAATCAAATCTTTGAAAGTCATAACTTTTGTCTAAAACTGTATCCCAGTTCTGTAGTCTTTTCTGTCTACATATGATTGAACTTTCTATTCACAGATGAAATTGGCCTTAAAGGTAGAATATCTTTTTTTTTTTTTTTTTTTTTTTTTGACAGGCAGAGTGGACAGTGAGAGCAGTGAGAGACAGAAACAGAGAGAAAGGTCTTCCTTTTTGCCGTTGGTTCACCTTCCAATGGCCGCCGCAGCTGGCGCACTGCGGCCGGCGCACCACGCTGATCCGAAGGCAGGAGCCAGGTGCTTCTCCTGGTCTCCCATGGGTTCAGGGCCCAAGCACTTGGGCCATCCTCCACTGCACTCCCTGGCCACAGCAGAGAGCTGGCCTGGAAGAGGGGCAACCGGGACAGAATCCAGTGCCCCGACCGGGACTAGAACCCGGTGTGCCGGCACCGCAATGCGGAGGATTAGCCTATTGAGCCATGGCACCGGCCGGAATATCTTCTTAATATCCCAATTTGCTACTGAAATTGGATACCAAACCTAAGCAACTTATTTTCAAGTAGACTAGACAGTCTAAAAACTATGAGTGTAATGTTAAGGGTGTGTCCAAGTGCTCTAGAAGATCTTCACTAACCTCCACTTATGAGAAGATACCTGAGCTAAACTTTTTCAGATTTTATTTGGGGTCAGAGCTGTGACTTAATGGGTAAAGCCGCCACCTGCAGTGCAGGCGTCCCATATGTGTAATGGTTCAAGTCCTGGCTGCTCCACTTCTGATCCAGCTCTCTGCTATGGCCTGGGAAAGCAGTGGAAGATGGCCCAAGTCCTTGGGCCCCTGGACCCATGTCGGAGAGCTAGAAGGAGCTCCTGGCTCCTGTCTTCGGATCAGTGCAGCTCCAGCCATTGCAGCCAGTTAGAGAGTGAAGCAATGGATGGAAGACTTCTCTGCCCCTCCTTCTCTCTCTGTGTAACTCTGCCTCTCAAGTAAATAAGTAAATAAACCTGTGCCATCTTCCACTGCTTTCCCAGGCCATTAGCAGAGCACTGGATCAGAAGGGGAGCAACCGGGACACAAACCAGCACCCATATGGATGCTGGTGCTGCAGAAGGAGGCTTAGCTTACTATGCCGCGACACCAGCCCCCTGAGCTAAATTTTCAGGCCAAAGTTAAGCTGCACTGATCACGGAGCTGGTGCTGAATAGATGTCAAAAGGAACAAGTATGATCTGTCACACCACAATGAGGATGGCGGACATAAGCATTTTAAGCAAAGGTAAGGGATGTAAGAATTGAGATGTGGCTACAAAGGCATGATGAAAAATATGAAAAAACATATTCAAGGAAATGATAGATATTCTTTTTTTATTGAGGAGTACAAAGAAAAGGTGGAATCATGAAACAATAAAATACACAATAAAATATCTTTGTGCATTCATTTAACAAGATCCATTACTTGACAATAAGGTATTTATGGGGCCATGATGCAGGCACAGGCCAGGTTAGCTGGAATAAAGAAAGAATGTAAATACAGATGTGTCTAATCATGTAACTAGAAAGAAAAAATCATCTCCACCATTTGCAAAAATGGTTTTCATTTCTCAGTATCCTTTGTGTCAACTGGAGCAATCCAGTTTTTCAAGCTTGTTTGACAAAGCAAGAGTCAGGTTAAGAATGGGAATTAGGTGGGAATTGCAGTGGAATATATTTATCTACTTCTCACCTTTCAATTAAAGATCTGTGTTTTCCTTCATTGCCTTTTTTTTTAGTATATTTGTCATGTAGATAACTATGTAAACCAAATTAATCAATGAAAGGATTTTAAGGGAATCCTAGGCTCTAGATAAGATGAACTTTTCTTGTATAAAATTAGGTACCATAAAAATCATGTACCTCTGAATTTTCTAAAATTCATCTTTTCTACCATTTGGGAAGAAACTGCAGATATATAGCAAATACATACACAGAGAGAGCTGTGAGGTAGAATTGAAGTTCAAATTACTAAAGGTAGAGTTTGAGCACCTTACATCTAACAAAGCCAAAGATTTACATTGTGAGTCATCAAGTGAGACTGCAATTTATATTATATGGAACTAAAAGATTGTTGATAAAAAGTAGATATTTATATACCAAAGGAAATATTTTAAATGACTACGAAAAAAATTGCTCCTCATATTGAAAGCCATCAAATCTTTTATTTTTGCTGAAACTCCCTTTCCATTCTACCTTCCTAGTGACTGTGTTACATAAGTGATTTTCTGCACTTGTTCTCTTTTATGTTTTGCTTTTGTAATAGTTTTATTGAAATATCATGCACATGAAAGGAACAAAACATAAAACTACAACTCAGTAACTTACCACACTGTGAAAAATCATATAACCTTTTTTTCTACAAAAAATAGTCACCACACTGATTTTCTCACCACATGTTTGATTTTGCCTGTTTGTGAACTTTTTATAAATAGAATTGCATCCTGTGAATTCTTTATGTCTATGTATTACTTGTTAGTGACCCAGATATTTAGACTACTCCAATTCTTAGTTTCCATGCATTTGGGATAATTCTGTCCAGCAAGCTTCCATCAGAATATCACATCAGAGCTGAGCTTTTAAATTGATAACATAGAATATGGCAGCATTCTATTTGTGATGGACCATGGAGATTCCTGTAGTAAACAGAAAGTAGAAAGTTTTGGTAAACACTTAAATGTTGGAGTAGTTTATTTGTATGAGTTGGTCTTTGAAAGGAAGGAATCTCCATGTAAGAGTAAGGCTTCATTAGGACGATCTTTGTACGGGGTTCCAGACTGGGGCTGCAGGTCTGGGAACAGCTTCAGTAAGACTTATTCTGCATAGAAAAGTAGAGGATACAAGGTTTTTACTTTTGCATATCACAAGGTGTTGAGGATCAGGATGTTGTGTTACATGATTCTGTTCTTTCAGAAGAGGCTATTGGAAAGGCTGGTGATTGCATTTAGACTTCATGGCTGGAGCGGGCTGCCAGGCGGACAGACAGGACAGCTTCCGTGAGAACAGACTCAAGATAGCACCCAAGCGGTTTGCTATCCCATGACCAGTGGTGTTAATTAATGTGTTCATGGGATGATTCTTTCTATACTTTCACTATCACGCTTATTGTATTTTCCTATTTTGTTTTAATTACAAGAAACAAATTAATAGATTATCCATTTATGATTTTTAAAAATTATTTTTGTGATGTTTTATAGTTTCCACCCTGTAAGTATTGATTCATCATGGAAATATGTATATATTATGGTTGTTTCCCCTAAGGGACACTGATTCTAATTACAAATTCTTAGGAAAAGTCTACCTTTGAGTCTAATATGTGAAATATATTAAACAAATATAATTGTAAAAGTTTGAAACAAATATAGCTAAGATAGAGTGTTCAGCATATTTTTTTTTTCCTGAGAGAAATGAATTTGGTGCTTTTTAACTCCCCTATCTAACATTATATTGCCTCCTCCCTGAGCTATATAACTTTATGTAAGAGGCATCACCTCTCCCCTACAAATTTCCCTGAGGAACCAGGGACAGCTATTCTAATTTTGTTAACTTTACTTTGGCCTCTTTTTCAGTGTCTTAATCTTGAACAAGCTGTACTGGCTTCCAAAAGTGTAATGTTTAGATGATTACAGACATAACAGAATTGAATTAAAACAAAATAAAAGAAGATATGTGGCCAGTTTTAAAAAAATAACTAATTAATTAATTAATTAATTAAATTGACAAAGAGACAGTGAGAGGCAGAGAGAGAAACCTGCTTCCCAAGATCTGCATTAGCAGAAAGCTAAAATCAGTACCCATGCTGGAAATGGAACTGATACACTGTGATATGGTCCAAAGGCATCTCAAACACTATGCACATGCTGAACTCCTAAATTAATTTTATGCCTGATGATAATAATTCACCATTGCCAATGAATGAGTTTTAAAAAATCATGAATATATCTCAAGATCAAATCTTAAAATAACAGTATTGTGAGGCATCAGGTAGGTTAATAGGCAAGCTGGTCCCAGTGGACACTGAGGGTGCAAAATGCTTTCTTTCCCTAAAAGTTATCTTTAGCAAAGTTGAAAGCAATTGCTCCACTCCTTTGGAGCTTCCAGTCTGATCACGAGAATAGCAAGGGAGCGATAACTCCACCTTCTGAGCTCCCGGTTACTGTAAAGCAAATTAGGTATCCCACCTTCTGATGGCTCTTCTGAGCAACCCACACAGGCTGAAAAGATTACAAATCAAATCTTTTGATGGGTTTGTCCCTGCATTGTACTGATTGGCAGTTTTTTGGTTTTTTTTTTCCAAAATTTCCTTAAAATTCCACTACCACCAGCTCCTTTGGGTTTTGCCCCCTTTCTGGCCACTCTGCCCAGAGGTCTCTGATTTATATACATCTTACTTTTAAGTATGTCTTGCTTTTCTCTCTGCCTTGTCTGTTTGGAAGTTCTCCCATGTGAGACAAAGAACTGAGATAACCTTTTCTCCACCACAGTTTAACCCCTAACAGTATCTTTTTTATTTATTTATTTATTTATTTATTTATTTTATTTTATTTTTTAGACAGGCACAGTTAGACAGTGAGAAAGAGACAGAGAGAAAGGTCTTCCTTTTTCTGTTGGTTCACCCCCAAAGTGGCCAGGAGCCAGGTGCTTCCTCCTGGTCTCCCATGCGGGTGCAGGTCCCAAGCACTCGGGCCATCCTCCACTGCCTTCCCCGGGTCACAGCAGAGAGCTGGACTGGAAGAGGGGCAACTGGGACAGAATCCGGCATCCCAACCGGGACTAGAACCCAGGGTTCTGGCACCGCAGGCGGAGGATTAGCCTAGTAAGCCGCGGTGCCGGCCTCCCTAACAGTATCTTGAAGATATAAAAGTAATATCATGGATAAAACTTCCGGAGGTATGATATATACCATCTTTAAAAGCTAAGATGGCAGGCTGGTGTTGTGGTGTAGTGAGTAAAGCCACTGCATCCCGTAGAGCTGTGCTTTTGTGTCTTGCTTACTCCTTTCTCATCCAGATCCCTGCTAATGATCTCAGAGAGGCAGCAAAGATGCGCCCAGTGTTTGCTTTGGGCCTCTGCCACCCACATGGGAGACTAGAATAGAGTTCCAGGCAACTGATTCAACAATGCCCAATTTTTGTCTTTGTAGCCATCTGGGAAGTGAACCAGTGAATGAAAGATTTCTGACTCTGTCTCTCCCTCTCTGTAACTCTTTGAGTTTCAGATAAATAAATAAGTCTATGAAAAAACAAAAACAAAAACAAAAAACTAAGATGGCTGTAAATATCACATGCTTTGGAAAAATGTTCTATGACCTGAAAGTTAGGACTGGTAATATAGAAGGCAATGTCAAAGATTTATGCAATACTTTGTGTAAAATTTTTACATGAAATCTGATTGATAATATTGCTAAATATGTATGTAAATCACACTCTATATGTACTTTACATAGACAGATATTTCTAAATTTAAAACTAAGTTCTCATAGAAATTTTCCCTACTATTGTGTTTTCCAAAATTTTATATAATAAATGTCCTAAAATAGTGTTTTTTTTAATTTTTTTAAGATTTCTATTTATTTATTTGACAGGCAGAGCTACAGACAGTGAGAGAGACAGAGAGAAAAGTCTTCCCTCCGTTGGTTCACTCCCCAAATGGCCGCAAGGGCCGGGCTATGCTGATCGGAAGCCATGAGCCAGGTGCCTCCTCCCAGACTCCCATGAAGGTGCAGGGGTCCAAGCACTTGGACCATCCTCCACTGTCCTCCCAGGCCACAGCAGAGAGCTAGACTGGAAGAAGAGCAACTGGGACTAGAACCGGTGCCCATATGGGATGCTGGCACCAAAGGTGGAGGATTAACATAGTGCACCGTGGTGCTGGCCCCTAAAATATTGTTTTAAAAATGAATCCGATTGAGAAAATGAAGAATGAACTCTCTTCAGTTAGGGCATTTTTTTATTCCAAATATATATTTATTGTATTTCTGTACTTAAGTGGAGTATTAAGACACCTTAGATCATTCAATAATGTATAAAAGTAATGATTCACACAATAACTAATTTAAATACCTCCCTCAGCTTTTCAAGTAGGTGAAACTAAGAAAAAAAAATGGAAGAAAATGGCTATCATATTAAGAATACCTAAGCAGTCACTTTGTAAGATCTGTCTGCTACACTATGAAAGAGATCATGCTATATTAAGTGTAGGGCCATCAGGAAGCACATCAAACACCGGAGTGAGAAGAAAGGTGTGTTATCAGGTGGGGGAAGCTCGACAGCCCTGGGCGAGATAGTAATAGAGAGAGTGATCCTGAGAGAGAGCACCTGCATGAGAAATAGGTCCTGTTATACCTTTGCAAGGGAGTGGGAAATAGGAACAGCAAATCCCATTGAGGGGATGGAGTTGATGCCTGTGGTTGGGCCATCTGGTCACCTGGCTTCCAGCAATAGCAGAGGGGGCTAGAGTCTAGGATGGTGTCCAGGATGTAGATGCCACAGATAAGACCTGCACTTTTTTACTAACATTAAGCATCTCCTCCCTGTAGATTAAGATAGGCAAATACTGTATTTGTCTTTCAATTGATGTCTCACTTATTTTATTTTTAACTGATACACAAAATTGAACATATTTACTATATGAAGTTTCAATATATGAATATATTGAGTAATGTCCAACTAAGAGTACACATTTCTTTATCATGTTTTCCAGTGTCTTAATTGTTTCTAAAGCTCATTTATTTGATTGATTTAAAAGGAATGTGGGGAGAGAAAGAGTTAAAAAACAGTATCTCCCACCCATCCACTAGTTCACTCCCCGAATACCAACAGCAGCCAAGGCTGAGCCAGGCAAATGCCAGAACTGAGGAAATCAGTCTGGGTCTCCCACATGAATGACAGGGACCGAACCACTTACTGCCTCCCACAGTGCACATAAGCAGAGAGTTTGAATTGGTAGCACAGCCAGGACTCGAACTCACTCATTCTAATATGGGATTCGGACATCCCAAGTCACATCTTTTTTTTTTTTTTTTTTTTTTTTTTTTGACAGGCAGAGTGGACAGTGAGAGAGAGACAGAGAGAAAGGTCTTCCTTTTGCCGTTGGTTCACCCTCCAATGGCCGCCGCGGTAGCGCGCTGCGGCCAGCGCACCGCGCTGTTCCGATGGCAGGAGCCAGGTGCTTATCCTGGTCTCCCATGGGGTGCAGAGCCCAAACACTTGGGCCATCCTCCACTGCACTCCCTGGCCACAGCAGAGAGCTGGCCTGGAAGAGGGGCAACCGGGACAGGATCGGTGCCCCGACCGGGACTAGAACCCGGTGTGCCGGCGCCGCAAGATGGAGGATTAGCCTGTTGAGCCACGGCGCCGGCTCCCAAGTCACATCTTAACCACTGCACCAAACACCCAACCAATGTCTCATTTTTGATGATAGAATTTCTTTATTTTAGCTTACTTGAGGGAACCTTTATGGAGTAAAGTCTATCAATTCTGTGATTTCAAAAAAGGGATAGTGTTACATAAATTATATTTTTTTCTATAAGAATAAGGTTTCCAGAGCAAATGTGCTCAAGGCTGCAGATATATTTGTTCCGTTTTAGGTCTCATTATGAGATTCATGACTTCTCTCTTCAGGAGGTCAAATGCCCTCTAACACATCAAAATTAATCAAATGTACATGTTTGATTAGTTCCACTCTCATAGCTGCAGGGCATCTACCTCACCACTGCACAACCATGAAAATGCAGGTATCATACAGTTTGTCCTTTAATTCTTTCTGTGCCATGACCTCACTTTTGCCTTTTGGGGAGTCTAAAATAGCAATTCCACTGCCCGAGTCTTCCAAATAGCAACATATTTCTTCCATGCTGGGTGTGGTATTATTCCATTACAAATTATTTTTAATATGATTCACTTTTTCAATATTAGATTGTTCTCCTAGCTCAATTGTCTTAAATGTACTGACTTTTATTTATAAATAAGCAACTATAAAAAATAAAGTTTTAAAATATCCTTATTTTCTTTGTTTGAAGTACTAATTTGCTGTGACAGTTTATGACATAGACGTCTTTCATTTTTATGGATTGGGGAGCTTTCTATTTTGGGCAGATCATAATTACAGCTCACATGTGTCTGACATTGCATCTCTATTTTCTGGGAACTGTAATTTTGCTGTTCACTTTTTATCAGTTTTTTTTTTTCTGTTTATTTATGTGTTTGCTGCCCTTTGTTATAAAACTGCTTGGTTTCTTCTGGATGGAGGTGCTCTCATTTATATGATTTGAAAGATGTCATCCACTCTGTGTTAGAGTCTTCCTGGACATTGTGTACTGTTTTTAATATAAGATGATGGACAATCTCTGAGATGTCATCAAAACACCTCTTTCTCTATGTCTGGGTTTCCAGACAGCTATTTTTCACTTTAAAAAATCAAAGTTGTATTTTTGTTCACCCATATACAAGCATGCTCAGAAGAGCCACAGTGACATCAAATGATAATAGATAAGTGGATTATTACCGTTTTGATACCAATCACTCTTTTGTTTTCCCCTTTGGAAAGATTTGGGAAGCATGTAATTTTTATTTGTTAAACTTCGGTATTTTTTGTTAAAATATATTTTCACATGGCAAGGATTATAACTGTTTAGAAATGAATGCATGCACATTAAATAGAGTGACATAATAATTTTACATATATCTGCTAATTAGCGATAGCTATTTCAACTGTGACTACTAAAATATGCACACAGTATTTCATTTTTCTCTGTTTCTGTTTGATATCACTTACACTTCTGTCTTTCTCTTACTGTTTTTTTTTTTCACAAATAAACCTGAAAATTGCAATTCAGTTTAAAGAAGGCTAATACAATGTCCTAAGTATTGTCTTAAAAGATCGTGAGATTACAGTTGATATTCTCCTTTTTGATGGATAAAACGAATCTTCAGGAGTAAATGGTTGTATTTAAAAGCAATTGTCCAATAAAGAGTAATGGAGTTCCAAATTTAAAAACAGAAATTCCATTTTCCCCAAATCCCCTTCATCTATATGAACAGTGACTAGATTATCCTGTGTGAAGCTGGCAAGGTTGTAACCTGAGATGACTCAGGAGTTTCACTCTTGCCTGTAAGACACTGAATGTGTATTTGTTATGTTTGTTTCAATGTTTGAGTAACCAAATATTGCAACAAAAAATGATTAGGACAAATTATCCCGCATTCTAATAATATTTAGGACACAGATGTGTACCTCATACAGTTCAGTTGCAATTTTGAAAAATAAAATTTCTAAATATATCCCAGTTAACTCAGAATTTATAACTCAGCAAAGATGTATGAATTTTTGTTGATATAAGAAAGAAATTAATAAGAAAAATAAGAAATCATCTCCAGTCTTAATGAAAGATGTAAAAGAAAGAGTGATAACCAAAGGGAACATTTAATGTACTTTAGTTTGGTTTCACTAGTTCTTTTGCTGCACAATTTTAAGTGCAAAATGTAAAGCTAAAAACCTTGATTTTTCATAAATCTAAGAGCATTAGATTTCCCATAAATTTTACAATGTTTGAATTCTGGCTCTATGAAAACAATGATAATGCTAAACTCTTCCTGTGTGAGGAAATGCCATACAAATTAACATTATCAGCAGCTAAAGAAGAATTGAGCATTCTTCTTTAAAGAAATAAAAACAACAACAACAACAAAAAACCACTAATGCTATCCTCTGTGACTCAAAAAGTATTCAATTTCAATGACAAATAGTATTTATCATCTATATAGATGGTAGTAATAAAACCTAGAACAGATTATTTGAGAGGGAGAGAGAATCTCCAGTCCACTAATCCACTGGTTCTCTACTCAGGTGCTTTCAAAAGTAGGAAAACCAAAGCCAGGAGCCAGGAATGCAGTCTAGTTCTTGCACATTGTGGGGCAAGAACTCAGCTACCTGAGCCAGCTGGTATCTCCCAGTGTCTACATTCTGTTTGTGGACATAAAAAGTGTAGTATGTTAAAATTTTGCTAAATAAAGTTTTTGACTTCTGTCATGCTACTGCCTCCCAAGAAGTCACAATATTTTCTCATAATTATATAGGTTTGATGCAGTGACCAACTGTCACATAAAATATAAAAGTGCATTGTACAAAAATGCTATATATAGTATTCTGGTCTTCCTAGTAAAATTATCAAATATGATATGTACAATTAGTAAAGAACATCATAAAATTGGGAAACACATCTAAATAATCTTCACTCACCAATGACCAGAAGATTCAAGGACAACTTTTACGATAAGGATAGTGTCATATTGACTTGTCACTCTGGCTTAAAAAGGTCACCTATAGAAGGCACATTAATTGCATCTAAGACTGAAGAGAATGATTTTTTTATTCAAATCAAGCTTTAAACATGCACATCATGTTTTCAGTTTCACCATTAATTAGTCATAATTTAAGAATTTGTTAACCTAAAACAAGAAATGGCAATCTAATTCATTTGTTACTATATCATGTATTTTAAAATACAAAGCACGTAGTTTAAAGAATGGAAGGTATCGTATAAGTCTTTTAGGCCAATAATACTGTTTACCAATGGGAAAGCATAAGACCATCTTAGTTATTCAGGGGTATTCTATGCTGAGTAGTTAACAAGCAGCAGATATTTCTTTCTCACAATTTTTGAGACTGGGGAGTTCAAGATTAGGTCATCAGCATTTTTGAGTTCTGGAGGCAGCCCTCCTCCAGGTAACCGATGGCTGCCTTTTCACTGTGTTTTCACATGGGACATTCCCCATAATCATCTCCCAAATAATTATACCCCCAATAGCATCACTCTGGGGATTAGGATTTCAACATTTTAATTTGGGGAGACACAAACATTCGAACCACACACAAAAAAAAGAAAATTAATTAGTGATACAGACTGGAAACAGGACTCAAAGAAAATGAGATTAGATTAACTTGGAAGATGAGTATAAATTATGTAAAAGCAAGATGGGGGACAGGATAATGATTCACAAGTTCATGTGAAACAAAGTGTCTCCAAGACTCTGTTACCTGCTGTTCAGGGACTGTGGTAGCCAGAATAGTACACCCTCTTCCCCATCGTACCCTCAACTTATGAATATGCAGTTATGTGGCATAGAGCAGGGTTAGGATCTCAGATACAATTAAGATAATCACCACACTTTTAAATAGAGTGATTATCTTAGATTATCTTGGGGCGCCCCATACACTGATAAAATACACTAAAAGAGGAAGACAGAAGCATAAGAAGAAGAACCTGAGAGACGCCAGTGTGAGATTCCATCCACTCTTGCTGGACTTGAAGATGGAGCAAGGACACCACAAGCCAAGGACTGCAGGCAACCTCCAGAATTTGGAAAAGGCAACTGAACAGATTTTCCTGGAGAGCCTCCACAAAGGCACAGCCATGCTGATGCATTGATTTTAGCCCAGGGAGTCCAATTTTGGACGTCTGGCCTCCAAACTGTAAGACAATACATTTTTGCTGCATTATGCCCCACACAATGGTAGTGTGTTACACCATCGATAGAAAGCTCATACAGATGTGCATTCTATCCCAAATAGCTAATAGCTTCCTAAGTGAAGTGGCTGGCAAACAGTGTGAAAGAGGGCTTCTAAGCAAATTGTCTTGTAGCAGTTGGGATAAAGAAAAGAGAGCCAAATATAAACTTCCATCAATAAGTAAGTTTGACATGTTATTTAACTCAGACCTAAGTGTTAGAGGTAGAATACAGCTAGGGGCTTCCAAATATCATGGGGGTGATGAGTGAAGTGTCAAAAGTTCTACTTCTTTTAGGGAAAGAGAAGAAATGTATGGGAATTACAGCATGTAATTACAGGCCTGGAGACAGAGATATTTAAATCTGTATGCTCAACATCTATCTATCAATATCTCTAACTATGCGTCATATCTATCATTGATTTCTATCTATTGGCTAAATATGAGAACATGTGCTATTCCAAACAAGGAAAATGTCAACTAAATTATATTCAGATTTCTAATTCAAGCTTATAACTACTAATTTGTTTTCTAATACATTAACTACATGTTTTCTGTCTGCTCTTATTCCTAAAGGAAGTCATGATATTCATCCATAAGCCATTTAAATAAAATAAATAATAATAATTTAAAATAAATGTATGCCTAATTCAGTCATATATTTGTGTCTGAGAAAAACTCATATTGAACACTTGTATACTTAGAATTCCAAATGAAATGATTATAAAGAGTTATTTGGATATTTCAAATGAGGATGTGTCTAGTATTAAATTGAAACTTATATAATCTTCCCAATATGCCAACCTCAGTTTCACACATTTTTGTAAGTCATTTGCATGTATTAGAAGGTCCATGAATCTAAGTCCTGAACAGTTTACTTTGTGGAACAGTTCATATCACTAAATTTTGATAGTCTCACATACAAGAACAACGTCTTTTTCTATTGGACTTTCCCAAGGAATTTTTCTCTCCATCCACATAAAAATGCATTTTTTTATTATATAGAGAAGGTGGCAGCAATACATAAACTATGAAGGTTATTTTACATGTACAACTAAGATCCTCTTAGAATAAAGCAAATGTAAGCTGAAGAGTTGTATCAACTACTTTGACTAATTTCATATTTGTAAATAATTTTAAGAAGTTTAAGTCAGTATAACCTATTTTGTTTAAGGCAGCTTATGAAATGTTTTCTTAGCTAAGACATAAGACTTGTATACAAAGAGTGAAACTGAAGCATACTTTAGTACAACTATACCCTCTTTGGCCAGGTGTTTGGCACAGTGTTTATGATGCTGCTTAGGAGGCATATGTCCCATACAGGAATGCCTGAGTTTGAGGCCTGGCTCCTCTTGCAATTCCAGATTTCTATTAATGTGAACTCTTAGAGACAGTGAATGGTTGTTGAAGTATTGGGTTTCTGCCAACCATGTGGGAGACCCAGAATGAGTTCTAACATTCTGGCTTTAACCTTGCCAGGACCAAATTGTTACAGTTTGGAGAGTGAACCATCAAAGGGAAGATGTCTGTTGTCTGTCTGTCACTGCTTTGCCCTCTTCAACTACCTGGCTTTTAAATAAGTAAGTAAAGATAACATAGTCGGGGCTGGCACAATGGCGTAGCAGGTAAAGCCACCAACTGCAATGCCGGCATCCCATATGGGTGCTAGTTTGAGTCTCCGCTGCTCCACGTCTGATCAAGCTCTCTGTAATGGCCTGGGAAAGCAGTTGGAGATGGCCCAAGTCCTTGGGCCCCTGCACGCATCTGGAAGACCCAGAGGAAGCTCCTGGCTTCTGGCTTTGGATCAGCACAGCTCTGACCTTAGTGGCCAACTGGAGACTGAACCAGCGGATACAAGACCTCTCTCTCTCTCTCTGCCTCTCCTTTCTCTGTGTAACTCTGACTTTCAAACAAATAAATAAAGTACCTGAATTTTATGTGTTTTCTCCTTGTAAATAAGCCTGTCTTCCTATGCAAATTTTTTTGTGAATATACGTACTAACAATTAACTGCTTCTGCAGTTTTAACCCTGTATTATTTCTTCTATTCTGTTTTGTGTAAAAGGGGAAAAAATAAAAAATCTGGAATCTCAAAAATAAAAAAAAATAACATAGTTAGCAAAAACTGGTTAAATAGAACTGTGACCCCTTAAAAAGATTATTGAATTCATATTCTTATGTTTTTAATATAAGAAATGGAATCTATAGATTTTACAGTTTGCTCTTGTGAGAATTGAAACTTAAATCAGTAATATTGAAAAAGTCTTTACATAAACTAAGACATGTTCTCTAACTACACTAATTTATTGAATTATAGAAACCTGAAAAATATTTAAAATTAGTTTTCAAAGTGTGAAGATTTTGAACAAAGTAGCTCAGAGAGCAATTTGTTTTACATTGAATGCATAGGGAATATTTTAATAAAGAGATTTTTCAGTTATCTAGTGATAACATACAATCAATGATGGTTGAAATGATACTTAGGTTTGCCATCACCATTAAGGAAAAAAAAAGACATGAGGAAGGTGATATTTTCTTAGTAGAATGGAATAAAAAGAAACATAGGTGTGAAGCTATTCTAGCCTTAGTTTCAAACACAAGAAAGACATATATCGTGTATGGGATATAAATCTTCAATTTCATTCTTATAATATTCATTCTATCTTGTAAAAGGGAGCTTCCAAAATTGGCTCTGCCTACTTCCTGAGATAATTAAATATCATGAAATTAATCAGATGATTAAATAAACCTATCAAATATTGATAAATGCTCACTATGATTGTATTGACCAGATATATGACTATATCATTGGCCATTTTAATTGATCACTTCATATATATATAATAATACCAGCACTTATCATTTAGCATATGGTTATTAATATAATTAACTATTAAACAAGAAAAATAATACACAAGTTTTCATAAGGGTGGGAAATCTGTATGCTCTGATGAGATGCTCGTTCTGTGAAAAGTTCAACTGTCAGGGATATCCATTGAGTGCTCTTACCAAAGCTTCCATTGTCCACCGTCTGACGGTACCCTTGCAAAGGAGAAGTTCCTCTTCTCATCTAGATTGAGTGTAGCTAATCATTATTGAGAAAAAATAAAATGTTTAAGAAAGGCGTTACATTAATAGAGAGACGTTGACACTTTACTGGATTTACTCAAGCCTCAAATTACCAGAGGTAGTTAGGGAGCTAGGAAGAACTTATAGAGCGACTGGGAAAGACTTGAGTTCACAATTCAGTGTCAAGTTAAATCAATGTTTGTTACCAAGAGAAACAGCAGGGAAGAATCAGAGACATAATAGAATCCAGATGTTAATTACAACTTTAATATTTTAAGGTTATATCTGCCTTATTACATAATTCATCACACTAATTTTAAGTGTTATTTTCAAAAATCAGTTTTCATTGGGTAGAATTTAGTCTGAGGTGAGGTGCTCTGCATTTCATAATATCGCCATCTTATGGTAATAACCTAGAAGTACACCTCAGAGTCTGTTACCAAGATGCTGCATGGTTATTATACCCAGCATAAAAGAGGCACTGGTTCACAACTATTAATTAGAGCAGTATAGACAATTAACTGGCAAAATAGTGTTCTTGGTGTCTACTGTTCTATACACAAAAAGAATGCACTTGCTTGTTTTGAAATATGTTAAAAATATATATGGCTACTTTCCTACTTGATGGTACAACTGTGTAATATAGTAATAAGCATAATGGTTATATGAAAAGTTAATGGGGGTGGGGTTATCCAAAGATTAATTAAATCACAAAATAGGTCATTTATTGTTATTTGGAACTCATTACTTTTAAAACTAATTTTAAGTCTTTACATCCAAATAAATAATAAAGGAAAGGAAGTTTTGTTTATTTTTGATATTTTCTACTTCACACAGTTCATCGCCTATCCTGAGTCTTAGAAAATGTTGGGGGTGGGGCCGGCATTGTGGCATGGCTGGTTAAGCTGTTGCTTGCAGTACCTACATCCCATTTGGGTGCTGGTTCGAGTCCCGGCTGCTCCATTTCCCATCTAACTCTCTCCTATGGCCTGGGAAAGCAGTAGAAGATGGCCCAAGTACTTGGGCCCCTGCACTCATGTGGGAGACCCGGTAGAAACTCGAGGCTCCTGGCTTCAGGTCGGCCCAGCTCTGGAGTTGCGGCCATTGGGGAGTGAACCAGTGGATGGAGGAATTCTCCCTCCCTCACTGCTTCTGCTTCTCTGTAACTCTGCCTTTCAAATAAATAAATACATCTTTTAAAAAAAGAAGACAATGTCTGTATTTTCTCTACTGTCATCCACAGTCTTACATGAATTTAAGGAAAAATCATTAAAGAAATGTGTGGCTTCATGAACTAGTTATCATGATGAATACATGCTGTAATGTCTCAATGCAATCTTGAGTACTTGTGGCAATCCTTACAGATTTGTCTGGACACTTTCCGCCAGTTATTTATTTTACATTTCAAATTATGTTCACTCATCAAATTTTTTAAGATTTATTTGTTTATTTGAAAGTCAAAGTTACACAGAGGAGAAGCGGGGGGGGGGTCTTCTATCTGATGGTTCACTCCCCAGTTGGACACAACAGCTGGAACTGTGCCGATCTGAAGTCAGGAGCTATGAGCTTCCTCTGGGTCTCCCAGGTAGGTGCAGATGCCCAATGACTTGGGCCATCTTCTATTGCTTTCCTGGGCCACAGCAGAGATATGGATCAGAAGTGGAGCAGGCAGATCTTGAACCGGCACTTATATATGATGCTGGCACTGCAGGCTGCAGCTTTACCTACTACGCCACAAGTGCTGGTGCACTCATCAAATTTTTAAGCTTATCAGAGTGGTCTCAAAGCTCTAGCAATTAATATCTCTAGTCATCTGTATCTTAATTGGCTTCTTTCCTAAAATAAATATAGTCAAATATCCTTTTTTTAAAAAAAATATTTATTTATGTATTTGAAAGGCATAGTTGCAGAGAGATAGAGAGAGAGATAGAGGTCTTCCATCTGCTGGCTCAGTCTCCAGATGGCCACAATGGTCAGAGCTGTGCTGATCTGCAGCCAGGATCCAGGAGATTCTTCTGAGTCTCTCAGGTGGGTGCAAGAGCCCAAGCACTTGGACCATCTTCCACTGCTTTCCCAGGCAATAGCAGAGAGCTGGATCAGAAGTGGAGCAGCCGGGACTTGAACCGGTGCCCATATGGGATGCTGGTACTGCAGGCAATGGCTTTACCCGCTATGCCACAGTGCCGACACCCAAAAATCCTTTTAAATGTTTAATCTTTCTATCACCATTTCCCTTGTATCTCTTGTGGTTTTGACTTTTTTTTTTGTTTGTTTCCCTTGACTCCTATTGTTCTCCTCTTATGCACACCTCCATCCACAATGTTTTCAGTTTATGCAAGTCAGATTAGAGAAGTCCGTTATATCTCACGCATCCTCTACACATTTAAACCAAGTAGAGGTATTCTAATAGGTGATTCAAAAATCAATTGCTGGCCGGCGCCGTAGCTCAACAGGCTAATCCTCCGCCTTGCGGCGCCGGCACACCGGGTTCTAGTCCCGGTCGGGGCACCGATCCTGTCCCGGTTGCCCCTCTTCCAGGCCAGCTCTCTGCTGTGGCTAGGGAGTGCAGTGGAGGATGGCCCAAGTCCTTGGGTCCTGCACGCCATGGGAGACCAGGAGAAGCACCTGGCTCCTGCCATCGGAACAGCGCGGTGCGCCGGCCGCAGCGCGCTACCGCGGCGGCCATTGGAGGGTGAACCAACGGCAAAAGGAAGACCTTTCTCTCTGTCTCTCTCTCTCACTGTCCACTCTGCCTGTCAAAAAAAAAAAAATCAATTGCTTTCCATAATTTTTAAAATTTATTTTTATTGAGAGGAAGAGAAGAGACAGAAAGACATAAATGTATTTCATCTACCTGACACAGTCAAACCTGGGAGCCCAGAATTCAACCCAGGTTTTTCATGTGAGTGAAAATAACCTAATGACATGGGCCCTCACCACTGCCTCCCAGGACCTACATGAGCAGGAAGCCAGAGTCAGGCATCAAACCCAGGATCTCCGACATATGGTGCGGGCTTCAGTATCTTAACCATCAAGGCAACCACCTGCGCCTCCCCGTTCTTACCTTTCTTGAAACCACGGTCTGTTTCCTTTCTCCAGGACTCATATTCATGATTTAGTCCACATTATACAATGAATAAATTACTATTACAGGAAGTTCATTGCAATCCGAATAAACATTTCTTCATAAAGTAACCTAGCTAATATTATTGAAAACAACAGAGCCACAATTCCACTGGATGATATGAAATTATAAGTTTTGGCTATTACTGGCATAAGAGAGTGGGACAATTTTTTTAAAAAAGATAATGAGTCCCACATCAGAAACATAATGTTTATAGATATATTTTGAAACAAGGTACTGATGATCAATAATTACAATGTCTAATATTTCTAGTCTGCATGCATTTAGATGTAAGTTAAATGTTTCTAAGTGTAACCAGTTGCTTGTTGTCCACTGTGTATATGCTGACAGCATCAAAGAAACAATTCAATTTCTGAGCTCCTTTTAACTATTTGAAAGGCCATGGATGCCGCTTGACATGGTGGCACATCCTTCTACGAAGGAAAAAGACAAAAGTAAGGATGAGGTCAAAAATAATAAAGCAGATCTTAATATTCTCTGCACAGATAGAATACCCTTATTGCTAAAACCTCCAAACAACATAACTCATTCATTCAACATCTGAGAGATCACCAATGATCCCCAGTGAAGTCTCATCTTCTGTTATGAAGATTCTCATCTGTAACAGCAAAACGTAGCATTTAAAATGACATATAAGATAGTAGACTAGGATTCACATTCTGTGCAACACCAATGTGATTTTGTAGATCTTCCAGGGCTTGATTGAAGCTTGAGGTAGAATCATTAACTATTGATTCTCAATGAAAGAAAATTAAAACTCAATCTAATTAAACAATAAAGAGGTTTATTTATTATTTGACTCACTGAGGAGGTAGATGTACAAGGACACTTCAAAACATTTGTATAAAATTATAATTAAAAGATAAGTTGATTTTGATGTAAAAATTGAAGTCCACTCATAGACTTTGTAATATGCATTCCCCACGAAATTTTTGAAGATGACTTGCATGCTTGGATTTCAAAAATTCTGCACCAAAATAAATTTTTCTTTTAATCCTATTTTCCTTGTCTTTTTGTAGTACCTTTGTGCTTTGGCTAAGTGAATAAGGTAATTTTTTGTTTAATTGAAGGTCCTGGAGTTGCTAATATGACTCTAAGATAAGCATTTGCAAATAACTTCATATCTAAAAGAAAACAACACACATAGAAGAATATATGACTCTCTAAATTTTAGTACACACATCCCTGTATGCTGGGACTAATAATGAACATTATCTTTTTTTACCACTAAATTAAAGCTCTACTTACTAGATAAACTTTAGGAACTCTTTTAAGAATTATTTTTAGAAAGCTTAACAATAGAGAACTATATTCCTTTGTTTTTTAAGATCTATTTGTTGTTTGAAAGAAAGATTTACAGAGAAGGAGAAGCAGAGGGAGAGGAAGGGGATAGAGGGGGAGAGAGAGAGAAAGAGAGTTTCATCTCTGCTGGTTCATTTCCCAAATGGCTGCAATAGCCTGGGCTGGGTCAGACTAAAGTCAGGAGCCAGGAGTTTCTTCTGGGTCTTCCACATGCGTTCAGTGACCCAAGTACTTAGGCCATCTTCTGCTGCTTTCCAAGTACATTAGCAGGGAGCTGGGTGGGAAGTGGAGGCTGCAGGGAGTCAAACTGGTGCCCATATGCGATGCTGGCTCTCCAGACGGCCACTTAACCCACTATGTCACAGTGCTGACCCCAAGAACCATATTCTTAATGTTTACTTTGATGACACAAGTTACATAAAAAATACAGCCTATCCTAAATGTCACCTGAAATAAAATTGAGAATAAAGGTGATGCAATCTGAATTCAGTTCAAAACGTCCTAGAGAATTCTGGTGCTACTGAATTCATCTTACCCAATGAATTATGGAGAAATATTACGAATTTTGTCTATTTATAAAGTTTTCAAAATATAAATCATAGATCAATTTGAAAGATGTTAAACATGGGGCTGGCACTGTGGGGCAGTAGGTTAAAGTCCTGGCCTGAAGCACCAGCATCCCATACAGGTGCCGGTTCTAGTCCCAGCTGCTTCTCTTCCGATCCAGCTCTCTGCTGTGGCCTGGGAAAGCAGTAGATGATGGGAAGATGGCCCAAGTCCTTGGGCCCCTGTACCTACGTAGGGACCCAGAAGAAGCTCCTGACTCCTGGCTTTGGATCGGCACAGCTCTGGCCTTTGCGGTCAATTGGGGAGTGAACCATCAGATGGAAAATTCTCTCTCTCTCTGCCTCTCCTCTCCTGTGTAATTCTGACTTTCAAATAAATAAATAAAACTTTAAAAGATAAAAAAAAGAAAGATGTTAAACATATTTCCATGCTAATGACTTATCTCAAACAACAATTTTAAACTAAGGCTAAATGGCAAGTCTTTCTTAAAATTTAATCTGGGCAGGACTAATTTTATGTACATTCTTTATATACATTAGGTCTATGTATATATCTCATAAACAGGTCCAAGTATAAATTTTGTTTATATTATATATGCCTTTTATATATTGTATATATTGTATATATTTATATACATACACAATAGTGTCGGGAAAATGAAGTCAGTCAGCCTTCCTCACTGTGGTCGCGATCATGGAGCTCAAAAGCTGATAAAATTCTGCTTTGTGAATATTGGTGTGAACATTGGCCACCTGCAACTACTGTCTGCAACCATCTATTAGACGCTGGAGGCATAACTGAGTGCAGATCCTGTGTGCTCACCCACCCATGTGAGAATAAAGAGGTATGGATATGCAGCCCACCCCCCAGTCATTCCTTGGCCTTCTGAGACAGGCTCTGTGCTCCCTGGAGCTGAGCTCCTGCATTGCCAACAGATTTTTGTACCGTGGGAATAGCAGTAGTACCTCTCTCTATATTTACATATGTTTACATTTTAGTTAATTTAGTATGCTATGACAAAAATAGCAAACTAGCTAGCTTAGACAATAAACAGTTTTTCACAATTTTGGCCTGGGTTCAGATGAGAGTCCTGCTTCTGATTTTACCACATGACAGAGAAAAAGTGAGAGAATTTGTATCAATCCCAGGATGAGGGTTCCAGCTCATGATCCAGTTACCTCCCAGAGGCCCCTACTTTCTAACCCCATCACCCTAGGGGTTAAAATTCCAGCATGCCATTTTTGGGGTAGCATAAACGTTTTTTCACAGAAGTTTAAGTCCACAAGTTTCCTGGGAAGATGAATTTTAGCTTTCCTTAGATTTTAAAACAATCGTTGATCTCATTATGGTGAAGTCCTGTTATTTTAGAAGCTTCTAGTCCCCATATTCTCATTCCTCACATTTTAATTCCTTACATGAAGTCCCTTAGCTTACATTAAAGATCTAATTCAAGCCATTATTTTCCTCAAGAAGCCTTCTGAGAAACTTTCTATTCTGGTTTAGGGCTTCTTTGCATGTGTTGCCATCACAACTGTGAGGCTTGTACTGTCAAACACTTCTCACACCACACTGCAACTGCCTTTTAATTTCTTGTGTTTTATCCCTGATTGCCATGACAGTGAAGCGAGGGGTTGTGCCTCTCCTGTGCATATATTGATGACAGCGCTTAATGCAGCGTGAGCCATATAATTCATGATCAAAAACTATCTTTGGATATTAGAATCTGAGTTAAAAGTTTCCCAGTTTTTTTCTATTGTAAGAAATATTTTTTCCTCTTTGAAATGTATCTCCCTATTGAGAATTTAGGATTTTTAATATGATTTGAGTTAGGTTTCTATTCCATGAAATTTTTGTGCCAAAACATAACACTAACAGCCATGGAATAACTGCACTTTCCCACTGAAAATTGCTATCCTAAACTTGTTTTTTTGGGAAACTTGGTTGCTTAAAAGGCAATCACTTACCCCCAAAATTCTGGTTCTAGATATAGGTCTTACCATGTCTACTGGTCATAAATTTTTGGGCCATATAATTTACCCAACCCTATTTAGCACCCATCCCATTTTAAACATAAACCAAAATCAATAGAATTGAAATCCAAATTCTAATAATCCACTTTTTCTGGCAGCAAGTTTAATTAACTCAGCTTTGCTCTGACCAACAGATTGTTCTGGTTGAAGAAGAATTTTTGTGGTGTCAACAATCCACGTTACTGAGAAGTTAAGATTCTCATGAGAAGAATCCTTGTAACTTTGCTGTATTCCACTCTTTGACGTGTACATTTATGATAGATTATACATGATCATGGACACAACCATTGATTACCCGAGTTGTCTAACTGATTCTAATAGGTAATTCACTAACTATTGAAACATTTAAATTACATTTTAATACATCTGACCTATAGTTTACTTCTCATTGATTGATTTCTGGTAGCATATGGATTTGATCTTGAATGTACTTGTGCATCTGGATTTTTTTTTTTTTTTTTAAATCTCTTCTCTTAAGATGAGAGTAAAAATAAACACTAAAGTTGGATTTTCTTAATTTTATGGAGATGGGAGGTAGAATCTCATGCTGAGAATATAAGAATATATTTAGAATTTGAACATAATGAATGACATTGTAACATTTGCTATGTTTTTGCTCTACTTCAAAATAATTATGTGTTGCATATATTTAGTATTTAATTTGATAGGTGCAGATAAATCTAAATTTTGTGGCAAGAAAAGTAGATGAATTCCTGATAACTTGTTTACTTTTTTAACTTACAGCAAACTTATATTTACTCAAAACTGCAGAAAAGAAACTAATAATATAAATTTATGAAATTATGAGCATAAATTATTCTTCACTTTATTATTGAGTCACAATCGAAAATATCATTTTGATTTTGTTGTTTTTGAGGTAATACAGCTAAGACTTATTACAGCAAAAGACACAGAGCAAAAGCAACAAGAAAGTGACAGAAGTAGAGTTATGACCAGAATCTGATGGAGTAACCTGATTTCATTAGATCCAAATGACTTGGAGCTTGAGAGCTAATATGGATAATTGCTCAAAGACAGCAAAGCTGGAGAAAACTAAACACTGAGACTTATTCATTGCATTCTTCACGCTTTACCTCACAACTGCCAGTCCTGACTTCACTGGTCCTTCTCATCCACACTGTTTGTCACTCATCTGACTTCTACTTAGTGTGAATTTCATTTTGACAAGTAAATGCAACTTTCATGAGTTAGGTCTGTAGATCATGTATATTACATGAGTTCTGAACTTGGTTAACATTTTTCTGATTCTATTATGGAACATTTTATAGTTCATGTTGATAAAAAAATCAATTTTTAAAATGTCTGAATCCTGACCCTGAAACTCTATAACAGAACAAAGAATTAGTAGACTTAAGTGATTTCTACAACTTAAAATATATTTATTTAGGTACTAGATATTGGGCTGCTATGATATTTTGTGATTAAATATTTCCAGTAAGTACTGGAAACTGCCATATGAGACAGATGGTTTTTAGAAGTAAATGATCAGAGGTGGACATTTATCATAGTGGTTAAGATGCCTCTTGGGATGCTCACATTGTAGTGCCTAGGCTGGAGTTCCACCTCTGCTCCTGATTCTGGCTTACCACTGACATGCACCCTGAGTGCAAGAGGTGATGGTTCAAGTAATCTGGTCCTTGTTACCTATGTGGGCGACCCAGTCAAGCTCTCAATTGAGTTCCTGGTTTGGCCTGGCCACAGCCTTGGCTGATACATGCATTTGGGGCATGAATTGGTAAACGGCAGGTATCTGTGTTTCTGTCTCTGTGTATCTTTCCTTTTTTGTTTTTCAATTAAATAAAATTAAATAACTGAAATTAAATCTATCAATTGTATAGAACTCAGACATATAGTATTTCAGATAAACTATAATTTCTATGTTATTATGTAGTTATCTATGTTTTTCTACATTCAGCAAATGAAAGCACTAAGCTACAAGTTATCAAGTAGAGGGGTAATGTTACTATAATGTTTAGATACAAAGTCCAAAATCTAATAAACACAGTAATACAGGTGAGAATTCCATGTAAGGAGAATAAAGAGCACACTGATTCTAGAAACCTACACATCATCTGTATTAGAAGAGGCCGGATCTTAGGAGCCTGAGGTCTCTGTAGAACATATGTCATTAAGATGTATTCATTCCAGTGTGGACATTGTGGTACAATGGGTTAAACTGGTAAACTGGTTGGAGTATCACCTCCAGTTCCTTTCTTTTTTTTTTTAGATTTATTTTATTTATTTGAGAGACAGAGTTACAGAGAGAGTTAGACAGAAGGAGAGAGAGGTCTTCCATCCACTGGTTCACTTCCTAAATGGCCACAATGGCTAGAGCTGAGCTGATCTGAATCCAAGAGCCAGGAGCTTATTCTGGGTCTCCCACATGGGTGCAGAGGCCCAAGGGCTTGGGCCATCCTCTGCTGCTTTCCCAAGCACATTAGCAGAGAGCTGGATCAGAAGTGGAGGAGCACCCATGTGGGATGCTGGCGCTGCAGTCTGGCCCCTCACCTCCACTTCTGATCCAGTTTCCTTCTAATGTCACCCTGGAAAGACCATAGGTAATGACGCATGTGCTTGGGTCCCTGCCACCTAAGTGGAAGTTCTGGATGGAATTTTGGGTTCTTGAATTCGATCTGGAGAGTGAATCAGCAGACAAAAGATCTCTCTCTCTCCCTCCCTGCGTCCCTCTCTTTTTCACTCTGCCTTTTAAATAAAAATAAATAAATATATATTATAATACATAAATTCCCTTCCCTTTCCTTGATCTTTTTTGAGGCACACTGGGTATCATGGTTGTAGTCCTGAAGTGGAGTGACAGAACAGGTGCTAAAAGTACACTTTAGAAGACAAAAGGATTCATTTATTGCTTAGTTGACTAACAAAATGACAGAGAGAGGCAAGACAGACAGGGAGAAAGAGAAAGAGAGAGAGAGAGACATCTTCCATCCACTGATTAATTCCCCAAATGTCTGTAACAAGTGGTGTTGGACCAGGCTGAAATCAGTAGCCAAGAACTCCATCAGAATCTCCCATGTGGGTTTCAGAGTTCCAGCCACTGTAGTTGTCATTAGCTGTTTCCCAGGTGCATCTGAGATAACTGGATCAGGAGTGGAGTAGTTGTAACTGGAACCTGTGTTATGATATGGGATGAAGGCAACTCCAATGTTGGCTTATCCCGTGGTGCCTCAACAGGAGCAACACTCAAGAAAATCTTAACAAAATATTTTCAAAAATGCATTTGTTTGATCTCATCATGAGATCATTTATAAAAGCTTAAGAGTAGTACAAAACTTTAAATTAGTATTGCTTAGTAAATATATATAAAAAATTAAAATTAGATGTTTATGGTTTGAAAAATATTTAAATTTTATGAAGTAACTTTTACAAGGCTCACAGTACTAATTATTTATTGATATTTTCTATTTAAAGAAAATGTTTGTCCTAGAAATGCAGGAAAGAAGAGAATTCTGACTGGAAGTTGATTTTCCATTGTAGAACAAATCTTAATTATTTACTCAGCCATTTACACTGATTTAAAAATATTAATGGAGGTGTGTAGATGTCTACTACAAAGTTTTGTTGTTTTAGTATAACAAGCGTCATCCACACCTGAGAATAATGTAAGTAGAAAGATACGATTTTGTTCAAAACTGTGCTTGTACATTTATAGAAAATATGACATATATATTATAAGTACCTTGACATTAACTCAGAGGGTACAGATGTGATAAGGTATGTGTTAAGAGTTCACAGTTTCATATTTAAAAATAAGCACCACATGGAATAATAAGGAAGTCAGTGAAGGACAGAAGAGGGTGGAGGAGGGACTGAGAGAATGAGAACATATAGAGACACGTTTTAGTATTAGAAATTTCGGCCGGTGCCACGGCTGAATAGGCTAATCCTCTGCCTAGCAGCGCCGGCACACAGGGTTCTAGTCCCGGTTGGGCCCCGGATTCTGTCCTGGTTGCCCCTCTTCCAGGCCAGCTCTCTGCTATGGCCCAGGAGTGCAGTGGAGGATGGCCCAAGTGCTTGGACCATGGGAGACCAGGAGAAGCACCTGGCTCCTGCCTTCGGATCAGAGCGGTGCACCGGCCGCAGCGGCCATTGGAGGGTGAACCAACGGCAAAGAAAGACCTTTCTCTCTGTCTCTCTCCCTCTCACTGTCCACTCTGCCTGTAAAACAAATATATAGAAATTTAATACAGCTCAAAATGGATATTTGACAATTAAAGCTTCTTATATTACATTAAACTGACAGAAAAGATGCAATAACACAAAGAGTTCCTATAATCCACTCCCTGTAGCTCATTCTATTGTTCTATGTCACATATTACTATGGTACAGTTCCACAGCTCACGAACACCATTGGCTCCACAATATACAGTAAAGTCCATACATTCTTAGGATAGCCTTAGATTTTACGTAATAGTGTTTCCTATCCCAGAATCCCATCTCAGTCATGAGTCACATTCAGGTATCATGTCTTCCATATGCTAAAATGTAGTTTTGTAATTTTCAAATCCAAAATACAATAGACTACATTACACACTAAGACATCTAAAATACTGACACAAAACAACCATGTTACACAGGTGGAAAATGAATTATAAAAGTGATACTACATCTTCAAGATTACATTTGAGCTCTTGACAATATTGAGAATCAGACTTAAAAAGAAGTATAAAGTCCCTTCAGAAATACAAATATATGTCTAAGTTTATATAAAGTGTTTATTATACAATGATGCATTTTTAATTTTATCAAAGAAAACATCTATGTTTTTAATTGAATCTGTAAAACACATTCATTTAGAAAAAAGTTTCTAATGAATTTTAAAAGCCCTATAGTATTATTTGTTTAGTGAGAATGAAGCATATGAACCATCCTTAAATTTTCTCATCAGTAGAAATATACCAAAAACTAAAGAAAGTACATTCTTTATTCCTAAACTGTAATTTATATTTTGTTTTGGGTCATTATTTTTGTTGCCATTTACTAATTCAGAACATAATTAGGAACATGTCTGTGTCTAACAATGGTAATATTCATCAGTTATCTACTCTATGTCAAATGATTCTATACAGTCCACATATTTTTTTAATTTATGTTTGAGAGAGAGAGAGAGAAACAATCCTTATCTACTAAGTTTACTTTATAATGCCCGAAATGACCAAGACTCAGCTAGAAAAAGCAAAGCCCAGAGCCAAGAATTTAATCCAAGTTTCTCACTTGGATGCCAGGTATTCACTTAGTCATCTCAACTGCTTGCAAAGTTCTGCATTTGTAAGAAACTAGAATGGGGAGTTGGAGGCAGGGCTCTACCACAGAAACTCCTACATGAGCTGTGAACATCCCAATCAGCTTCTTAACTGCTAAGCCAAACACCTGCACCAAGCTCATTTTATCAATATTATAGCCTTATGAAGTAGGTATTGTTATCCTCATCTTAGTAGGGGGGAAACTGGTAAACACAGGAGACGGTAAATTGTCAGGCACTTCAGCTCTGCAGTATTTACAAGGGTTCTTCAAAAAGTTCATGACAAGTAGCATTACCTTTTACTTCCCTTTCTCCATGAACATTTTAAAGCCCCATCATATAATTGCAAAAAAGGCAATTCAAGTGTTCAGTCCACTTAAAAATCGATAAGATAGAAATCCTCATTCTTGTATGGCAACCTATGTTGTATGTCCTTGTGCACACATAAACTCACACTTGATTATGTGCTTCCTAGGTATGATAACTCAATATATTTCATGAAATATTACAGTAGCAAAAATTGCTATGTGTTTGAGGAGTATTTGTTGAAAGTAAACCTTTACATTCCTATGAAGTTATTCATAACTGAGAATGAAAAGATATTTTTCATTTCATTTGGTTGCCTATATAACACTACTAGAAGCTTCATTTTTTCATTCCTTATACGTAAGGTAAGATAATCATATATTTGAGCAGGGTTATGGCTTGATGTCATACATTCCTCATAGTATCAAGAGCAAAAAGAAACATTGGTGGGTTTTTATAAAATACATTTTAGCTTATTTTAAATTTATAAAATAAATTTTTTCAAAGTGATGATTTTATATATAACTTAATGACCCCTTGAAAAATGTGCCTTTAAAATGTTTTACAAATGTCTTAGCAGCATGAAAATCTTGTGAAGCAGTTTCACTCTATACTCATTACTAACTTTTCTGAGTCTCATGAGGTTGAGTCCAACCTCCCCTCCCCATACACATGAAACTCACACATGACAGGTGTATCACACAGATAGGTAACACGGATTCACTGTAGGTTGGTCTCCTGAGGCTCAGGAAAACTGCAGGGAATGGAGTTTTATTGGCATGTGTCCCATTTGTGCCATAGCTAAAGCATCTTGGAATGCAGCCCATCATAGGTTTTATCCCTGAGCACAATGGAACTCTCTTGATTTAAGTGTTGAACGATAACCTGTCTCTAGGTGGGGATCAAAGCAGACCCAGGCCAGCGCCGCAGCTCACTAGGCTAATCCTCCGCCTTGCGGCGCCAGCGCAGTGGGTTCTAGTCCCGGTCGGGGCGCCAGATTCTGTCCCGGTTGCCCCTCTTCCAGGCCAGCTCTCTGCTGTGGCCCGGGAATGCAGTGGAGGATGGCCCAAGTCCTTGGGCCCTGCACCCCATGGGAGACCAGGAGAAGCACCTGGCTCCTGCCTTTGGATCAGCACGGTGCACTGGCCGCAGCGTGCCAGCCGCGGCGGCCATTGGAGGGTGAACCAACGGCAAAGGAAGACCTTTCTCTCTGTCTCTCTCTCTCACTGTCCACTCTGCCCGTAAAAAAAAAAAAAAAAAAAAAAAAAAAAAAAAAAAAAAAAAACACCAGACCCAGACTGTCCCCACACATCCCTCCCTGTCTTAGAATTTGACATCCTGAACACATGCTACAGCTACTCTGGAAAACTACTTTCAAGAAAGGAGAATTGGGTTCGTTCAAGGCCACCTGGAGAACAACCCTGCTAACAACACCTCAATTGTTAGTGATGCAACACTGAAGATTCTAAGCATTACGAGGCTCACAATTGTGTGGCAAAAAGTGCATTAATGTGCATCAATGTGGCGATATCAACATTCCATCTCAGTCCCACTAAGTAACATTCTTCACTTGACCCTTTACTAGACCAAAATAGTGTATTAGAAGTACAGTGCCAGGCAAATATTTATTAAACATTTACCAGTCAATTAATCAAGTAAAAATCATATTTTATTAATTGAAATATCATGTACAACCTAACTCAATGCATGTCTATAAAGCATGTTTGTTTAACATGCAATCAATATGAAAATATTCTATGATGTAGTTTTACATTCTGGCTTGCTTATGCAGCCTCACAAATCTACTGTTTTGGGCATACAGCACGTGTCTACCCAGACTAGTCACATGCCAGTGTTCCTCGTACCTCGTACTATGTTATTGGGCAGTGCAGATTCCCTTCCTTTCTACTAAAATACTGATGCTGGTGCCTGAAGTATCACCATCAGTGGGGCATTTATGAGAATTACAGGATTTCAATCCTGTTTCCAAATTGACCAAATTGTAAAGGTACCTCCAGGAGATTCATGTGCACATTGAAAGTAAGCAGTTCTTCTCAATAGGTGGGCATATAAAGAATACTTCAGAAAATTCTTGCCACGGACTTTTGGTGACTACCGCTCCAGACAGGTGGACACACAAAACCTCAATGTGTAATTCAAGGAGCTAGCTCCCAAACAATGGTGCCTAAGGAAACAGAGGAAGCAGTTTACAGAAGCATGCTCAAAGATGTTTGCAGGTTTCTTCTAAACAAATGTCTCTGAAAATTTTGCAAGACTTTCTTGACACTCATTCCATAATGAATCACTGTGTGTGCACACATGTGTGTGCATTCATTTTGTTCTATTTTTCAATAATTTTAGGCTAATTTCTTTGATAAATATATGTTTTCTGTTTGAGCAGAATGTTTATTAACAGATTAGGCAAGAGATAAATAAACTCACTGTCCTGATTTAACTGTTACCCGCATATTAGATTCTGCAAATAATTCATGACTTCAATGACACAGTTCAGAGAACAGCTGGAACTTGAGTAATCAATTATAGATGCATGTCCCTCAGGCACATAAAGAGGGTGGGAATTTATTCCGTAGTGTTAAGGAATCTGAGTCCCTCAGCAACTATGCCATGTCAAATCTCATCTTTGACGTGGGGACTAAATTCCCAAGGTTATGGATGTTTCATGCATGCATAATCAGGCAGTCAAACTTTTATCTGGGTGACTCTTTAGTGGTTACTTTTATAGTTGAAATAACTCTACATGTCTTTTAATGAAAAAGTAAATTTAAGTTCAAGGAATAAAAGTAGTTTATTATTGTATTTCCTTTTCTAGTATTTGTTAAAAGGATGATTAAATGAATTTCTACCTGAGATCAGGAGCTTTTTGATCAGCCAGGTCTGGTCTCACTTCCTGTATCTTTTGTTCCCTACCTCAGTTTGAACAGATTAAATAGTATCTCTGAGCCTCCTTTTTCTCACACATAAAATGAAAATGATCAATTTATTGATTTATTTCAGAATTAAGTGAAGTAAAATCCTCCATGTAATAAATACGTGTTTAGTAGTTCCTAAAACATGTTGGATTTCACAATGTCAAATTATGGGAAAGAAAGCCTCCATTAGCTATCTGTTACTCTTACCAAAAGAGGAAGCCCTTTATTTTCCAGCACTATTTTCTCTTTTGTAGTTAACTCTAAAATGCAAAATTCTGTAGCCCCTGAAGCAGCTGCAGTGGCATAATCCTTTTCATCATCATCATTTTATCATTGTCATCATTGCTATCTTATTTCACATTTAATGGAACATCCTACCAAGAGTCTTAAGTGAGTTTTCTTATTCATATTTCTTAAAAATTCTGCAAAGTAGATATGGATAATATCTTAAAAGAGGAGCTTTAGAAAGGTCGGGTAACTTCTCCACATTCACACTGTGTGATGGCAGGGAATCAACTCCGGACTAGTAAAACCAAAGGCAGCTCATTGATATAAGAGTATTCAATAAATGATTAGAGATTTGACTAAGTCATCTAAACACTTTTAATGCAGAAGATAAGATTTTAAAACACAGCTATTTACTTCAGAAAATTCTAGCGATTTAATGAATGTGCAATTTATTTACCCGAGTTAACATCTTATTTATCAGTGTTATGGGTTGAAATGTGTTTTCTTAAAATCATGTCAGAATCTTAACTTCCAATAACTTAGAATGTGACTCGAGAGACAGGATATTTAAATACGCAATTAAGGATAAATGACATTGCAAGAATAGATGGTAATCTGATACTATTGAGATCTTTTTAAGAAAATGAGATTGGCACACACACACACACACACAGAGAGAGAGAGAGAGAGCAGTATATGAAGACACTAGGAGAAGACAGTCATCTACAAACCAAGTAGAGAGATCCTGGAAGAATTTAATTCTGCCAATACCTTGATATCAGACATCTAGTACACATAATTATGAGAAACCAAAATTTTAGATCTCTACTTTATGATCTATTTTTTCTGGCAGCCTTAGCTAATCAACATTTACTTACCATTTCAAGAACATTTTGTGCACTAATTTTGAATATGATGGCTTGGATTGTGTCCAATCCCAATCAGTTTTCTATTTGGAAAGACCTTCTTTAAACTCTTTGAAACCAGTCCCCTAAAAGCTGATTTCAGAGATAGGAAGTTGGACAAACATTACCATTACTGATTTGCGCAATTCTTATTTTACTATAAATTTTATTATAAATCTGTTTATTCTCCCTCTATACCATAGAACTACAATATGTGAGCATACATACTATAATACTAATGAATGAATATATAATCTAAAGTCACAACTTCATCCAGAATAATTCAGAATTTTAAGCATTTTTGACATGAATAATTTTTTTTAATGTAAGGAGGAGGAAGGGTGGGCATAAGGGTGGGAAGTATCATTATGTTCCTAAATCTGTTTACATGATACACATGAAATTTGTACACATTAAATAAATTTTTAAAAATAAAATAATAATAATATCCATAAAAAGTAATTCAGGAATGAAAGAAAAAAAATGAAATAGTTCATAATCTAAACTTGGTGGAGTGAAATTAAGACTTTTCCAAAATAAATCAAATTTCTAAAATTCTTTTCTTTAGCAACCTATATAAATATATGAAAATCTTAAGCCTGTTTTGTATTGGCTGCTCCAAGCAAAACTGGACTCTAATGGTTATGTCACTTTCTCTTAACATATTCTTTTTTTTTAAAGATTTATTTATTTATTTGAAAGTCAGAGTTACATAGAGAGAAGGAGAGTCAGAGACAGAGAGAGAGAGACAGTCAGAGAGAGAGAGAAAGAGAGAGGTCTTCATTCTGATGGTTCACTCCCCAATTGGCAGCAATGGCCGGAACTGCCGATCCAAAGCCAGGAGCCAGGAGCTTCTTCCTGGTCTCCCATTTGGGTGCAGGGGCCCAAGGACTTGGGCCATCTTCTACTGCCTTCCCAGGCCTTAGCAGACAGCTGGATCAGAAGTGGAGTAGCTGGGACTTGAACTGACACCCATATGGGATGCCTGTACTGCAGGCGGCAGTTTTACCTGCTACATTACAACACTGGCCCCTTAACATATTCTTTAAAAGTGACTCTAGCTACTATCCTCTACCTGGCTTAATTTCTTTTTTTTATGGCTCCACAGATACTTAGCAGACTAATTTTCCACTTAAGGTTAAGCCTGTTTCAGAACTGAGGAAGAACCTAAAGGCTGATGTTAAAAATGTAGTCTTCTGTACTTAGAACCATCATCAAAGTCTTTCCATGCCTAGAAAATATACACAGAAAAACATAACAGAGGGACTCATAATGCTCTCTGGAATAAATAATCCACTACTCACAAATCTATAGCTATTGGTTAGTATGTAAGGGGAATCTCAAGCTAGAAAATATATAGAAAGAAAAGGATGAACGAGGAGACAAATGGTGACTTAAGGTAGTCAATATTATAAGAAGCAAGCGGGATTGAGAAAACGCTTGAATCTTGCATGAGATATTTTGGAAGCCATTTCCAACATTTTCTCATGAAAGTAGACTTGAACCCTAACAAGGCTGCATGTTAGGTAGGGGGATCCTAAGAGGGAATTGCAAGAATTATTTTCTTAGCTTCTCTAGACAGTATCTACTAGTACATTCTAAAGATGTGACTCCAGCTCTCTGTTCAGTCTTTTAAAATAGATTTTAGCCAACATCAGAATTAATTTGCTCAGAAAAACCGAATCATGAAATGGCTCCCCCAAAAATCACAGAATATTTCTCAAAAGCAAAGGCCAGGCCAGCGCCATGGCTCAATAGGCTAATACTCCACCTGTGGCACCAGCACCTCGGGTTCTAGTCCAGGTCGGGGCACCGATCCTGTCCCAGTTGCCCCTCTTCCAGTCCAGCTCTCTGCTGTGGCCCGGGAAGGCAGTGGAGGATGGCCCAGGTCCTTGGGCCCTGCACTCACATGGGAGACCAGGAGGAAGCACCTGGCTCCTGGCTTCGGATCAGCGCAGCTCACTGTCCACAATGCTCTGGCTGTAGCGGCCACACTGCGGGGGTGAACCAATGGAAAAAGGAAGGCCTTTCTCTCTGTCTCTTTCTCTCTGACTGTCCAATTCTGCCTGTCAGAAATAAAAACTAACTAACTAACTAAATAAATAAATAAAGCAAAGGCCAAACTGATGGAGTTGACCATAAAGTAAATGACACTATTGTAGCCATTAGGCCTATTAAGTATCTTGTTAAAGAAATCTCTTGGATGCAATGAACGGAAAGGACACTGTAAAAACAACTCAATTATTCTAGCTGAGAACTGATAGACAAAGTGGCTGTCAAAGTGATTTTAGTTGGTATTTTCCCATTATATTCTTAAATTGAAAAGGAGCTAGTTCTCTAAACAGGTATGCATAAACTTGTAATTTTTATTGATGTAGGATTTATAATATCAGTCACAAATTTTCCACCTTTTCTCTGTGTCCTTTAAACTCAACAGTCTAGCATATCTGGTAATCCAAAGATACTCTCCCTCCCTCAGTTGGTGAGTATACATGGACTCTCAACAGAGGAACATTATTTTTTCCTTCATGTCACTGCATCTGGTACCATAATATATATGTGTTTATGTGTTAATTAAGTGGAAATTGCAAATTTAATGATCTTCAATAACCTTTAACATGATACTGGAGGACTCCCTTAGTCATGAGACCTTAGTTTTTTTGCACATTGATTTATTATCTTTGCATTTGAATTAATTTAAAATATAAAAGTTTAATTTCCTAAACAAAAGTAAACTGATGCAACGATCTCTTGAAAAGACAAACCACTTAAAATATAATGATCTTTTTAAAAAAAAGATTTATTTATTTATTTGAAAGGCAGAGTTACAAAGGAGAGACAGAGAGAAAGAGAGATCTTCCATCCTATGGTTTCCTCCTCAAATGTTTGCAACAGCCAGGGCTGGGCCAGGCTGAAGCCAGAAGCCAGTAGTTTCATCTGGGTCTCCTATGTTAGTGCAGGGGTCCAAGCACTTGGACCATCTTTTGCTGATTTTCTAGGTACATTAGCCAGGAGCTGGATGAGAAGTGGAACAGCCGAGACTCAACTGGATGCCAGTATGGGATGCTGGCACTGCAGGTGGCAGCTGAACCCATTATGCCACAGCATAGGCCCCCAGTGATCCTTTTTTAAAGCACACACTAGCAGCCACCAATGTTGTGGCACAGCATATTAAGCAGCCAAGTGCAATCTACACACTGCACATCAGAGTGCCAGTTCTAACCATGGCTGCTCTACTTTCCCATCTACCTTCCTACTAATGTACCAGAGAAGACAGCAGAAAATTCCCCAAGTACTTGGTCTCCTGTCAGTCATGGGGGAGACCAGGATGCTTCAGGCAGGGATGCAAAATTACTGCCAAGGCACCATGAGACACATTCTCTTGTTATCCACAGTACAAAGTTTTCTTTAACAGATTCCACAACCACCTAAATATGAAGTCTTTGTCTTTTGGAAAAAGAAAAACCTCAAAGGGCAGAAGGGCCTTGTATCCAGATTAAAAGTTGCCTTATTATGTATGTTTCACCACTGGTACATAGTTCCTGTCCCTACCCAGTGCTCAGGGATGATTCAAGACCCCCAGTGAATTCCTGAAACAGTTGATAGTGCCAAATCCTATAAATACTGGTAGAGTTTCACTTCTACTCTTTTTTGAAGATTTATTTATTTATTTGAAAGGTAGAATTACAAAGACACACACACACACACACATTGAGAGAGAGAGAGAGAGAGAGAGAGAGAGAGAGAGAGAGAGATTGAGATTCCCATCTGTGGGTTCACTTCCCAAATGGCCACAATGGCTGGGGAAGAGCCAGGCTGAAGCCAGGAGCCAGAAGTTTCTTCCAGGTCTCCCACTTGGATGCAGGGGTCCAAGCACTTGGGCCATCTCTCCACTGCTATCCCATGTGCATTAGCAGGGAGCTGGATTGGAAGTGGGATAGCCAGGACAATGGCTTCACCTGCTATGCCACAGCGTCAGCCCCTCACTTCTACTCTTGCAGGAAGAATTTCCATGATCACTACATTAGGTCTTACACGTCATTATTATGTAAAACAAGGGTTACATGAACACAGAACTGCAACAGAACTATAGTCTATTTGATAACCAAGAGTGCTGAGTGAGGAATGAGGTAGTAGTATACACAGTGTGGAAACACTGGACAAGCAAATGATTCATGTACCAGGCAGAAAGAAGTGGGGTGGCATAAGATTTCATCATGCTACACAAAACACCACACAATTTAAACTCATGAATGATTTATTTCAGGAATTTTGCATGTAATATTGCTGCACCATATTTGACTGCAATAATTAAAGCCAGTAAAAGTAAAACAGTGCATTAGAAGTTACTATCCTACATTTAGTTTTGAGGATATGCATGCCTGGATGTGTGTCTTCATGCTGATAAAAAAATAAACACAACAAAGCAAGAAAACCTCTGTAATTTTAATGGACATTCCCCTGGAAGACTTACAAATAAATATTCTTAGGAATAGTTCAGAAGCATAGCATCTTTATAAAAGGCAGTTCCCACAAAAGATGCTGAATTAAAGCAATAATTGCATGAGATATATGACTTTTACACAAACCCTTAACAAAGTCTGGATGACTGCAGCCACAGATTGTAATGCCTTAACATTTATTCTGTGTTTTAATACCTTATTTTTAAAGTTGTGTTCTGTCCTTTTAATTCTTTAACATTCTATACTACAAAAAACTAGAAAAGGCTGTTTGATTATTCACTTTTTTGTGTATATGGTTCCTGTCTTTTATAACTGCTTTATGAAACCTTAGTCATTTATTGAAATTTGTCCAATATCTAAAGAACAAAAACAAGCCAACTATTGGTTTTGTATATATTTTATTCTATGTGCCAACCATCTATGGCTTGAATGGACCCCTTAAAATGAAACATTTGGTTTCATAAATATTGGATTCCAACACAGAAAGACATTTTATCTGAGTGATAGACCAAGCCATTCAATGTTTCTATAATCACCTACCACACTCTATTGTATGAAGGAAATTTGTGTTTTAATTGAAACAACAGCTAAAAATAATTTCTAGGGTTTAGACTAGAAAATTTCAAAATGATAAGTCTCAAACTTTCAAAAAGTTAAGTCTTAGAAGGGAATCACAAAAAGAGACGGCATGCTTTCAAATTCTGTCTCATGTGTACTGACTTTCCTGCAAAGGTGAAGCTTTTCATTCTGTGCATAGTTATTTATCTATCTTCTAATGCCGTCACTTCATGTTCTTCACATGCATTGATCTCAACGGACCAGCCATGGCACAATATTATTTAACAATTCTATACTGTAACGTTGTTCACGTGTAATAAAATATTACTTTTGTAATATAAAAGACTAGTGATTACTCTTAGCCAGCTAACAGTAGGACTTCCTTTTTTAGTAAACTCATGACAGTCTTTAGGACAGTTCCAGAGGACATTCTGGGTCCATTTGGTCCATTATTTGCACTGCTTGCAAAAACTGACTACTGTATAACTAGATTAAAGAAGGATGAAAATTCAAGAAGTGTTTAGGATACAAGTCCTGACCTACTTGAAGTGATCCTGAATAAGTATCTTCAATCGCAAATATCTATACTTTACAAGAAGAAAGTAGAAAAATATCCTTTTGGTGTAATATATCATTGAATCTAAATAAAGCTAAATGTGAGAATAAAATAATTTCTCCCATGAGAAATATAGAGTTCAGAACATTACAAAGGTTCAAACTAGGGCGGCCCTAGCCCTGCTGTTAACCTTTAAAGAAGGTGCATGACTTATTATATATAAAGAATGATGTACCTAAACTTTACAGAACATTTTTGAGATCTTTAGTATTTTTAAAGCTTTATTTTGCTTATTTGAAAGGCAGCGTTAGAAGACAGAGAGAGAAATTTCCATCTGCTGGTTTACTTTGCAAATGGCTAAAGCCAGAAGCCAGGAGCTTCACACTGGTCTCCCATATGAGAACAGGGACCCAAGCACTCGGACTTTCTTCCACTGCTTTTGCCAAGTGCATTAACAGGGAGCTGGAATGCAAGTGGAGCAGCCAAGATTCAAACCTGTTCCCATGTGGAATTGATGGTGGTATTGCAAGCTTCACCCGCTGCACCACAGTGTTGGCATTGAGATCTTTACTATTACTAAGGCAATCTGGAAAGCAAGTCAAGAAGGAATTAGAATTGGTCATTTTACTCCTTATTTCATCTGTGGGATCTTCAGATAAAGAATGGCATCTGTGCTGCTGGTTTGGAAGTGAACTAAAATGGACGTGGAATCAAGATGGTAGCTAACTATCTCCAGCAATCATCTTCCCACAATGACCCCAGTATGAATAACTATACACACACCAATTTGCCTCTACAAAAGCTACAGAGGACAGATTGGAGATCACAATGCCTCCTCTTGTTATACTCAAAGAAATGTCACATTGAAGAAAGCAAGAAGAAAATAATTGCCTGTGTCACTTTTCCTCCAGCTCCAAGGGCACAATGCACAAAGATACTTACCGCTCAGGAGAGGGATCGTGAACTGAATGCCAGTGCAAATAGAATTCAATTGGACTGAGCTCTCTGGCCTGTGCCATAGCTCTGTGCCTGTAAAATAATTATGTTGAGTCTCCACAGTCAAGTAGCCCCTGCAGCCCCGCCTCTAACCACTGGCAGAAAGTAAAACTCAGGACCACAGAGGTGCCAGGAGAAGAGGCTTAGTATCACGCATTTTAACTCAGAGCCAGGCCTTCTACACAGAGAGCAAGCACCTGATAAAAATCCAAAGGCCTATGGTCCCCAGCTGGAGCTCATAGACTGCTTTTAGACTTGACTAGCATCAGGCAAACACCTGTGCTCTGGGTTGTCACACCCATTTTGGTGTGTGTCGCTTCCAGCCTCTAGTAGGTTTGGTTGACACCCCCAAGACTTTATGAGTATTTATGAATGTGGATCCTGCTGTGACCAGTCTGGGGCCAGCCTGAGTCACCAGAGGGCTTTTTTTTTTACCACTCCCCTACAAACTTTAGCAGATATTGAAGGACTACAGGATGGTGTCTTGACACTCAGAGCCAGAATGGTAAAGCCCAATGCTGGGCAGACCTTAAGAGTTTTCATACTTTTGCAGTTTCTGTGGATGAAGTCTCTGGACTTGTCCCAGTATCTGGCATAGATCTACTCCATAGAGTCAGGTTTATTTTGTGTTGCATCACCACCAGTCCCTTGCTGGCCTGGTGTGTACCCCAAAAATTGCCCAGGGTCTGGTGACTGTAAGAACCAGGTGTAAACCACCTAGGTCTTTCATGAGTAGCTTTAGACCTGCCTCTATCATTATCCCTGCAACCTTGGGCAGATAGCAAGGAATCAACTGACTGGGGACTTAGTTACAAGCTGCTACATTGAGCAGATCCTAGTGGTCCCTGTTTTTAGGTCAGTGCCTCACACAGAGTGTCTGCACCTGCTTTAAACCAATTGGTACTCTGTGGCAATAACTAAGTAGCCACATACCCCAGACAAGATCAAATGTAGCTTGTCTGTGCAGCATTGGGCAGTGTGCTTACCTCAGCTATAGACAGACCATAGAATTGTATACTTTCAATCAACAGGGTCCTATCAACAGGGTGCACTGGCATTGGGGTTTTGAGGGCACCAAATATTATGGAGACTATTCTTTAAAGATGATTTATGTATTTATTTTATTTGTAAGGTAGAGTGATGGGGTAGAGAGAGAGAGAGCGGGAGAGAGAGAATTTTCTAACTGTGGATTCACTCACCAAATGACAACAACAGCCAGGTGAGGGCTAGGCCAAAATTAGGAGCCAAGAATCCCATCCTGGTCTCCCCCAGTACTTGGACCATCTTCCACTGCCTTCCAAGATGCATTAGCAAGAAGCTGTACTGGAAAGTGGAGGGAGCACTCTGATATGGGTGCCAGCATCACAAATGATGGCTTAGCCCATTGGGCCCCCGATCTAGCATCTTGTTATTCATGGACACAAGACTAGGAGTCTGACCACAGCTCAGCAGAGCTTTGTATGGGTGGACTACCACATTTTAAGAACTTCCCCAGATCCTACTGAACAACAAATGAACTGTTAACTTGAAAAAAAAAATGAGTTTGGGGAGTATTAGAAGACTGAATCAGTAAAAATATATCAACAATATATCAACAATTTACCTGGAGCAAATGATAACTTAAGGTGCTATCTAATGCTGAAAGAGCAGAAGGAATACCCGTAGGCTCAGTGAAAATACAGAAACTGCTTGGAATTTCTAGAAGGATAGCCATAAAGGAAACCAAGTGACTATACCTAGTGCTTCAATGTGCAGATAATGTTGTACACCAATAAGCATCAAGATCTTCCTGGGAATTGTGATTTCCACTGAAGAGTAAAATAAGGTGCCAGAAGTCCACCATTTAGGGTTTGAAAATCTAAACGCTGTGTTGGAAGATTTCAAAATAGCTCTTCTATGGGAACTCAAGAAAATTCACGAGAACACAGATAAAAATTTGAAATTCTAACAGAGAGTTTTGATAAAGTAATTCAAAAAATTAAATATCAAGTCCTACAAGTTAAATGTACACTAAGTGAAGTCAACTGTGCAATAAAATTCATCAATAGCAGAGTAGATGAAACAGAAGAAAGAACTACTAAGTTCAAAGATAGGTAGGAGAAAAAAGAAGACTCAATAGGAATGAAGAAATGTTATGGGAAATATGGGATAGCATGAAAAGAGCAAATATTTAGGTTTTTGATGTTCAAGAAGGACTTGAGAATGCAAAAGTATAAACACCTAATCACCCTGACCAAGTCTACATTGAGACATACATTATATCAAGCAACTGAATATTATAGATAAAGAGAATATTCTTAAAGATGCAAGAGACTACAGGGCAGTTGTTATCAAAACAGCATGGTACTGGTACAGAAACAAATGGATAGACCAATGGAACAGAATAGAAACACCAGAAATCAATCCAAACATCTACAGCCAACTTATATTTGACCAAAGATCCAAATCTAATCCCTGGAATAAGGACAGTCTATTCAATAAATGGTGCTGGGAAAATTGGATTTCCATGTGCAGAAGCTTGAAGCAAGACCCATACCTATCACCTTACACAAAAATTCACTCAACATGGATTAAAGACTTAAATCTATGACCAGAAACCATCAAATTATTAGACAGCATTGGAGAAACCCTGCAGGATATAGGCACAGGCAAAGACTTCCTGGAAAATACTCCAACAGCACAGGCAGTCAAAACCAAAATTAACATTTGGGACTGCATCAAATTGCGAAGTTTCTGTACTTCAAAAGAAACAGTCAGGAAAGTGAAGAGGCAACCAACAGAATGGGAAAAAATATTCGCAAACTATACTACAGATAAAGGATTGATAACCAGAATCTACAAAGAAATCAAGAAAATCCACAACAACAAAACAAACAACCCACTTAAAAGATGGGCCAAGGACCTCAATAGACATTTTTCGAAAGAGGAAATCCAAATGGCTAACAGACACATGAAAAAATGTTCAAGATCACTAGCAATCAGAGAAATGCAAATCAAAACCACAATGAGGTTCCATCTCACCCCGGTTAGAATGGCTCACATTCAGAAATCTACCAACAACAGATGCTGGAGAGGATGTGGGGAAAAAGGGACACTAATCCACTGTTGGTGGGAATGCAAACTGGTTAAGCCACTATGGAAGTCTGTCTGGAGATTCCTCAGAAACCTGAACATAACCCTACCATACAACCCAGCCATCCCACTCCTTGGAATTTAACCAAAGGAAATTAATTTGGCAAATAAAAAAGCCATCTGCACATTAATGTTTATTGCAGCTCAATTCACAATAGCTAAGACCTGGAACCAACCCAAATGCGCATCAACAGTAGACTGGATAAAGAAATTATGGGACATGTACTCCATAGAATACTATACAGCAGTAAGAAACAACGAAACCCAGTCATTTGCAACAAGATGGAGCAATCTGGAAAACATCATGCTGAGTGAATTAAGCCAGTCCCAAAGAGAAAAATATCATTTGTTTTCCCTGATCGGTGACAACTGAGCGCCAAAGGGGAAACCTGTTAAGTGAAATGGACACTATAAGCAACAATGAACTGATCAGCTCCTGTCCTGACTTTAGATGTACAATGTAATACTTTATCCTTTTTAGTATTTGTTGTTGTTGTTGTGGTTCTAGTACTATTGGTTGAACTCAGTAATTAACACACAATTATTCTTAGGTGTTTAAATTTTAACTGAAAAGTGATCCCTGTTAAATCTAAGAGTGGAAAAAGAGAGGGAGGAGATGAAGAGCTATGGGTTATTTAACTATGTGCTTATTTTCAAAGACTTGAATAATCACCTTGTAACAATGATCAGATTTGGTCTATGTTATGTCATGATTTTAAGGAATCTTATTTCAACCAGATATTTTGGATTTTGATATTGGTCTATTATGCTATGTTATATGTGCGTACATATTGTATGTCCACATGGGGAAATTTTATTAAGAGTTTTATTTTAAATGGCTTATAGATAAGATTGTCCATAAATTTAAGCTGCTAAAATCAATCAAAGATACATTTTAATTTGTGTGACCTGAATCTCTGTATCATATGTTTTAAACTTGTTGGTAGAAAGAAACTAAAAACATTTTATATGGTTGTGCTTAAGTTTACTGGTTAAACAAACTACACCATGTTAGATATTTAAGACGTGTTTTCAAATACATGATTCTTAAAATTTATAGAAGACATTGGACCTTCTGGTAAATGTTTTATTAAGTTCTTATCTAAGGGTTGAAACGGTTTGCTAAGTATTCATGTAATATTGCTATTGTCAGCAAGTGATCAAGGACTTGCTCCCTCATTTCTCTATTCTAAGCCCAACTTGTTCTTTCACTTCTCTATTCTCTTCAAGGTAGGGAACTAATTCTATTATGAAGGAATCTGTAGGATGCACAATTTAATCTTTAGACCTTATAAGAGATGGCTAACATTTTTCTGTAATAGCATAGCCAAAATAAGAACTTAACTAATAATCTCATAGCTAGATTCACATCGCCATCAGCGAAGTATACAGTAAGTAAAAAAAAAAAAAACCTCCCTTTCAGACCAAAGGGAAAGAAAGTTTTAAAGTGAGAATATAATTTTCCTCATGGGCATTGTCTACCTTAGAAAAACTACTACAGAACATGCCTGTGACTATAGACTTGTAGTTCAGGCCACCAAAGATTAGAGATGGGACACGGGCACTCCCTTGACTTGCATCGTCTGGCCTGCTTTAACACAAACCAGGAGGAAAAGAAAGCTAGGCATCAGAAGCAATGGGTGGCAGGCCTATTAATGGCTGATCTGTACAGTGATCTGCCCTCAAGGAGACCCAACAGGCCAGTCCACTGCAGTGGCTTTCCATGAGGTAAGCCTGGGCTTCAGCAGAAGTCAGCTTATGAAGAGCCCTGGCAGCTCTGCCAAGAGTTGGATCACTGGAAATGGACCTGCCCTGGAATCGAAGGATGCCCAGGTCAGAGCCACAGATCTTATTGGCTCCAAGCTGAAAAGCCCTTCACTCAGCCCAACTTCCAAAGTGACTACTGCAGTTGAGGGGACAGCCAAGTAGGGTCAGCAACATTGCAGGCAGAACTGTAAATTTCTTGTTAGAGATGCCCCCTGCCTTTAACTGGCCAGCTCTCCTCCCAGGCCAGCCAAGTAATGAAAGTCAACAGAGTGCCTTCCCCTAGGAGGTTCACACCTCCCTTAGGATATACCCCATGTGAAGAGATAGATAGGTCTGGGCCTCTTAACTTACAAGGCCTAAAGCCCACCAGATTATTATCAAGCCCCTTCTATCAGGTTCTATTTGCCTCTCAATCAGAAAAATTACTTGTAGCTTAGACAGCACCTTTCTTAGCTCCTCTAATAATGACTCTGTCCTTTGTTCTAGACCCTGTCTAGTCCACTTGGGCCTCATTCCTTTGTAATCATAACCTCTACTCTACCACCAATGGCTCTACTCCCAACCTGTGTGTACTGATGGTCCTCTTCCCCACTTAATGCTGTATAATTGTTCAAACCTGGTAAATGCCACTCTTAGGATCATTGGTTACTATCCTCACTTTGTCTTTTAGGACCTTGTCTAAATATGATCAGAGTCGGCAAACTTGGAAGGCTTCCATAGCCTTGGCAACTCATGACGACAGCCTAGGATGGTTACTGGCACCATAAACTAGAGTGTCAATTTGTTGGGTCGACAACAGGAGCCACCGTGCGCTTGCTCCTGATGTGGGATCTCTGTCCTTAATGTGCTGTACATTTTGATTTAATGCTATAACTAGTACTCAAACAGTATGTTTCACTTTGTGTTTCTATGTGGGTGCAAACTGTTGAAGTATTTATACTAAATTGATCTTCTGTATATAAATAGAATTGAAAATGAATCTTGATGTGAATGGAAAGGGAGAGGGAGCGGGAGAGGGGAGGGTTGTGGGTGGGAGGGAAATTATGGGAAGGGGAAGCCATTGTAATCCATAAGCTGTATACTGGAAATTTATATTCATTAAATAAAAGTTAAAAAAAAAAGAAAAAAAAAGATGCAAGAGAAAAGAGTAAAAAAAAATACATAAAGAGTTCCCCATTCATCTGACTGTACACTCAGTAGAAACCTTATAGGTCAGGAGGGAGTAGAGTTAGACTCTCATTGAACTAAAGAAAAACAACAACAACAACAAAATGCCAGCCAAGAAGTATCCAGACAAGCTGTCCTTCAGATAAGAAGAAATGATAAAGACAGAAACTGAGAGAATCTGTCACTACCAGACCTGTGTTAAAAGTAATAAGGGATTTCTCTACTCTGGAAGTAAGAGATGCCAGCAAGTAAGCAGAAAATATCAGAAGGTAGAAAATGCACGGGTAAGAGTAATTCTAATATTGTAAACGTGTAAGTTATTTGTATTCTTACTGTTAAGAATAGTAAAGATTAGATCACTGAATTACAATGTTAATAGAGATGATATTGAAAGAGGGAAAATGTAAACCCAAAAATTCAAAATGCGGGTAGGAATGGAGCACAACCATAGATTTTTTTTTTTTTTTTTTTTTTTTTTAGGATTTCTTACCTCTTTTTAGTTTTTTGGTTTGTTTGTTTGTTTGTTTGTCTCTTTCTGTATCTTTACAATTGACACTAATTGTTATTATTTCCAGATTGCATGTTAATGAAATCCAAAAGATAGAAGGAATAAGTATATTTCCATCAGAAAAAAATAGACTTTATATCAAAATAAGTCAAAGAGGCCACTACATAATGATAAAGGGCTCAATTCACTAAGAGCTTCCTCTTACAAATACATGTACTCAATATTTTTGTGATCTATTACATGATCTATACTAGAAAACGTTCCTTTTGCTGTCAAGAAGCATGTATATTTTTCAGCTGTTGGATGGGAAGTTCTGTAGATATCTGTTAAGTGCTATTTGTCTAGGATGCAATTTAACTCTGCTGATTCTTTGTTGATTTTCTGTCTAGATGATTTGTCCATTTCTGAATGTGAATGTTAAAGACCCCTACAATAATTGTATTGCAGCCTAACTCCCCCTTTATACCTATTTTTTGCTTTGCATATTTAAGTGCTCCAATATTGAATGAAGAAAAGCTGAAGGAAATAATTCTAATATCTGGAACAAGAAACAATGCCTGCTTTTACCACTTTTACTCAGCATAGTATGAAAAGCCCTAGCTAGAGAAACGGATTGAGAACACCAAACTTAAAAAGTTGAGAGTCAAGTTTTGACTGAAGATTAGATGATTTTTAGATAGAAAATCTTGAAGTTCCTATAATATAGGATATTGGTATAATAAGCCAATCACAGAAAGACAACTATCACATGATCTCACTCATAAGTGGAGCCTAAAATATGAGTAGATTTTATAGATGTTAATGTTATAAAGGTAGTTACCAGATGCTAGAGAGGGAAGTGAAGAGGCAACAATGGGGAAAGTTTCTATTACAAAGTACTATGACTATAGGAATGTTGATGTACTGTAATTCCTTCAACTGAAAGAAAATTTAGAGGATAGATTTTTATAAGCTTTCATTATAAAGAAATGTTAAATGCTTAAAAATATAAAATATTTACCCTAATTATATATTACACAAGTGTACATATAGCAAAACATCACATATTATGCCATAAACATGAAAATATTTACACAAGTTAAATTTTTAAAAACTCAAAAAACTAAAAGTAAATAAAATAATACATAAGTCTTCCATCCAAAAATGTTAAAATTTATGACTTTCTTAGTTTGAGATGTTGCTGCATAGTTCTCTTATTAAATGATCCAACAATAAATCATTAAACCAAAACTCTTAAAAAACTGATGCATACAGTAATTAAAATGATCACCATCAGAAACAGAATGTACAGTTATGACTCTTCAAACAGCAGTGTAAATATGGAATAGCAAACACCTAGGTCATTATCCTTCTACTTGGATTTGAATGAATATAAAGAGGAAACTCAGAATTGTGAGCACCTGGGCCAACATTTCTTAGTCATGAAATACTTGCCAGTAAAGTTTAGAATGCATACCAATGAATAACTATACTGTCTCAGGAATTTCCTTGAGATCAAATTATCTTCAGCAAGAATTGCTTTCCCAAAGAGCTTACAATCCCACAATCATTTATCTAGATTCTCTTCAAATTGCTCATCTCATTTTGCCCACCAATCTTAAAAATTTATGTAGTGAACATTGCCCAATCTAAGCCAATGCCATTTTGTTGGATATACTTTAAACCACTTAAGCCCAGATCTCAGGACCTTATAAGTACCTATTTTTTTGTTCCTTAATTCTGAGAGATTACTAAAATCCATTAAGATTGCTTTCAGTTATGACTATGATCTCTAATTATTTTAATTTTTTGAGTTAGCTTGTTATCTATGATATAGGGAGGAATTCAACTGTCACAGAGTTTTATAATGGAAAGATCTAGAAACGTTGGAATAAAAGACTTTGGTTGGATTCATTATGCTATAGCTAACTGAGGCATGCACAAAAAATTGCCTAACGTTGTCAAGCAATAAATGTTTAATGAATTAACTTCCTGCATTGGAATGTTCTTTTTTTAAAGATTATTTATTTTATTTGAAAGGCAGAGTTACAGAGGCAGAGAGAGAGGTCTTCCATCCATTGGTTCACTCCCCAAATGGCCATAATGCCCGAAGCTGAGCCGATATGAAGCCAGGAGCCAGGATCTTCTTCTGGGTCTCCCATGTGGGTGCAAGGGCCCAAGGATTTGAATCATCTTCCACTACCTCCCCAGACCATGGTAGGGCTGAATTGGAGATGGAGCAGCTGGGATTCAAACCGATGCCCATGTTGGATGCCAGCACTGCGGGTGGCAGCTTTACGCACTGTGCCAGAGCCGGCCCCTGGAATGTTCTTAATAAGATAATATAAGGACAAGATTGTAATACCTTTTGTAAATAGTGAGTGACTATATAGATATGAAACTTTGCTTAGGAATAATCTGAAGTTTGCTAAAATTGACCACTTAGGTCAAGGCACTTTAGAGAGTGAAGGTGACGCTACATTTAAAACGATTCAAGACCCTCATGACAAATAGAAAATGTCCCAGGAAAAATTGTGTGCAACATTCCACAGTCATCAGTGTAAATCCAGATCTAACATTTGTTCATGTGTTGCACTTCACCACCACTACTAAATACAAAACAATTTTCTTTGAGAAGGTCCTCAAGGCAACCAAATCTTAAGTTTAGTGAAACAAAACTTGCTTTAAAAAAGCACATGATTGACTGAAGTAAGATTTTGATGATTCATGTCTCCTGACATTGCATAGGTTTTGTTTTGCTTTGTTTGTTATTTTCTGAGTATCTTGGACAAGTAAGACAAATAGATATATAAGTAAAATTTAGCCACTGATATTTGTTTGGACTCTGCCTCTGCACTAAACATATAAACAGAGAAGTTTAAAAAATAATTAAATATAATAAAGTACTCAAGTGAGTATGAAAAAAATGAGCAGTGAAAAAGAAGCCATGTACAGTAAATGATTTACATTCCAGATAACAGTCCCTTGACAAATAGAGTTTCCATTTTATTTTGTTTTCATTATTTCAATGTGAATAATTTAAAAATTGAGTTCACTTTGTCACACACCCGGATACTTAATCTTCTTTAAAATGACATTGTTGAACAGTATCATATTTCAGGTGGAAATTGAAACCTGGCAATGGCAAAATAACACTCATCATGAAAATGTTAATCACAAAATATCTTCCAAACTCTAGAATTTAAAATGAAGGCAAATAGAACAAGGACTAAAATAACTTTGTTACATTCTGATACATTTTATGTCTCTCTATTTTTAAATACTAATTGTCTTTATTTTTAATTTTTAACTTCAAGTTTAAGCAGGGCAATAAAATAATTATATAAAGGAAACAGCCAAGGTTTTTGTGTATTGTTGAATTGTAGTGCTTTTTAAATAAATAAGTTAGCAGTAAAATAAACTAACTAGCATATTTATTTCATATTCTTGTACTTTAATAAAGGGCTAAACACAGATGCTTCAATTTACTTTTTGACTTCATGATAGTGCAAAACACTAGGCTAGCTGCTATACACATGGTGAGATTTATGTACTGACAATTAACTGTACAGTAGAGTCTCTTATCCAAGACATAATTTCCATGGTTTCAATCACCCATATTCAACTGTGTTCCAAAAATATTACATGTAAAATTCTAGAAATAAACAATTCATCAGTTTTAAGTTGCATGGTCTTTTGTTGTAACATAATGAAATCTCACCCCACCAAACTTCATCCTGTCTGGGACGTTATCATCTCTTTGTCAAGGACATCCACCCTGTGAATGCTACTTCTTCATCAGCCACTTAGCAAGCCCTCTTGGTTATCAATGTACTATGGTGCTATTGCAGTGCTTGTGCTCAAGTTGCCATTATTTTATGTAATAGCTAAGTGAAAGTGTGGGGATAGATAAGCTGGCAGTTTGGATATGTCAGAGGTAAGGTGTAAAGTATTTCTTTTGAATAAAAACATAAATTTATCATAGATACATATATATATATATATATATATATATATATGGGGAAGCATAGTATCTATAGGGTTGTCATTATCAGGCATTCGCTGGATGCTCTGAACATATTGCCCATGCGTGGGAGTAAGGGAAGCTCTGTATACCACGGTCTGCATGTACCTAGTAAGGAACTTTCCAAACTGAATGCAAGACACTTAATCATAAACATCTTTTTTTTCAAAAGGCAAAGGACCTTTGTACAGGTTTTTGTGGAGTGTATGATGGACAGGATGCCTGTGCCGTGGGTGACAACAGAAAACATTACATGGCCCCTTGGCAATAATTTCCCTTCTCTGCCTGAAGGAAGGCAGAATCCAAATTGGGGAAAAATACGCAAGCCAATATGAAAAAAAAAAAAAAGTTCATATGATTCGAGTTGCTGAGTGCTGGAGGATGTGGATCTTAAGCACATGAAAGTCTCAAATAGCATTATCAGTCTAGAAATTTCAACAGGACCTCAGCCTTGTGATGCTAGGCAGTGCAGGGAGTCATAGTTCTCAATCAGGCACCAGATCACTAGGACAGATAACCCAGATTCTGTATACAGTATACAATACTCTCCCTTTATCCAAGACTGTGTATTCCAAGACCCCATGGGTACCGAAAAGACTAGTATAATACCAAATTGCATTTTCCTATTCATGGATGATTATGGTAAGCTTTCATTAATAAATTAGGCAAAATAAGACATTAACATAACAATAATAACTGATAATAAAATAGAAAAAAGATCACAGCATACTTTGATAAAAGCTATGTGAATGTATTTTCTATTGCTTAAAGAAATTAAAAGAAATACAATTATCAGATCATGATTGGATGCAAATTACTGAACCTGCAGAAAACAAAAATTGAGGTTAAGTGACAACTACTATACTATGTTACTAAGTCATGATTCTCTGTAGGTTAGATGTATTAAATTCATTTAGTACTTATACTTTCCAATCACAATGAGTTTTTCGGTATGTAACGTCTTGGTAAATCAAGAATCATCTTATTATTAGAATAAAAAATAGAGGCTATTTGCAGAACATAAAATGTAAACAATAAAATAATTTCATAAGCAAAATATTTAGGGTGAGTTATAAAAATTTTGTGAGATCATTAGCTCCTACACAAAAATAGTGAGTCATCAAAAAAAAAAAAAAAAGAATAAAACTTCTTAAATTAGATCCAGAGAGGAAGGAAGAGAAGCCACCTAGGAGATTAGAAGAAATGGTTGAAATGTGATAAATTCTAAGCTAAATAATATAATAAATTAGCTATTTTGCTATATTTAGTAATAATTCATGTTTTGTAAATGAATTATTGAAAGTTAAACATATTTTTCCTATAATTAAGTATGGTAGAAAATTTGTCTCCCCACAAAATATACTTTGAATACATTTTCCTATTTAACTTCACACTTCTGTATCAAAATTAGGTTAATATACATTTTATCTTTGTTATTTGTCAAAATGTATTTGTCAGATTAATGAAAAGAAATTTTATTGACACTCCTCACTCCTGTTTCTCCCTTGAGCATACAGCATATCAATTCAATCTTTCTTTAAAAATATATTCCTTTCACAATTCCAAAAGCTAGGGGAAATACTATTTGGCAAAAATATTTAACTAGATTGTATGATTGAACCACAAGCAATTGTATTTAGAATACACAGAAAGCATGTAAAATTTATCTAAACTCTAAGACATAATTGAAACACCTACATGCAACTCTTATTCATGTAATGAAAGAGAATTACCATTCCCTCTGTTTGGCTGGCTGATATGACTCTTTTAAAAGTTTGTAAACCAAACTACCTCTTTTAACAATGCTGATTGCATTATTTGTTGTATGAAAATCAAAACAAAGAACCATTTTTGTCAACCCGCAGCCAAAAATATTTTTAAAAGGCAATTATGCAGAACACTGGAGCATTATGGAAATGTCACTGGAGAATTTAAAGTTTGAAAACATGTTGAAAAACAATTCATATTTTCTAATTGTGTGATAATATAAAATTCAGCCATAAAACAGATTTGTATTAAAATACAGATTTTTCTTCTGTTTGTTTTTAATTAAGATTTAGTAATAAACTTCCCTAAATAATGGAAATAATATTTTCTTCTGTGATATATTTTAGAATAAATAAAATATATTTAATTATTTCTTAAAATAAACCACAAGTTGAGAAGGAAGTAAAGACCCTCTCTTTTTTATACACTAAAATGCAATAGGGAGGCAGCTTCCCAAGAAAGTGCTTCAAAGAGAATAGACATGGAAAGGTATTACTAAAGCTTTGCATAGGCAGAGCTACATTGATGAATACTCACAGAAAATCAGAGAAAATAAATTCCTGCAAAGTTTCTATTAAGATGCCATGGGCATTTTCAGAAGGAGAAATGGGTGATGTGCAAAAATAAAATCCCCTGTCATGTTGTGGGGAAGAGGGGTTTGGCTGTTATTTCTCAGTAACTCACATTTAACTCAGGTTCAAGTGGCACTATGTGGGGGCTATGGAAAATTCTTAGGAGAATATGGAAATTCAAAATACTTCAAGAAGAATCATTACTATGTTGAATCAACTTAACAATTATCTTTTTGAGCACAGTACAAAAACTCATAACTTTTGAATCCAGACCTCCATCAGTATTTAGAGAAGGCCATACGCAAAATGGAAGTTCTTGCCTCCATTCTAATGGGGAAGAGATGAAACTATATTGTGGTTTTGATTCATATTTCTCAGATGGCTAGTGATCCTGAGTGTTTTTTTTTCATGTGTCTGTTGGCCATTTGGATTTCCTCGTTTTTTTAAAAAAAGATTTATTTATTTTATTTGAAAGGCAGAGTTACATAGAGGCAGAAGCAGAGAAGCAGAGAGAGGGAGAGAGAGAGAGATTTTGCATCTGCTGGTTCACTCCCCAGATGGCCACAATGGCTGGAGCTGTGCCAATCCAAAGCCAGGTGCTTCTTCCAGGTTTCCCGCATGGCTGCAGGGGCCCAATGATTTGGGCCATCCTCCACTGCTTCCCCAGAGCATAGCAGAGAGTTGGACTGAGTGGAGCAGCTGGGACTCAAACTGGCACCCTTAAGGGATGTGAGCACTGCATGTGGCAGCTTTACCTGCTATGCCACAGCACCGGCCCCTGGATTTCTTCTTTTGAAAAAGCCCACCAGATTATTATCAAGCCCCTTCTATCAGGTTCTATTTGCCTCTCAATCAGAAAACTTAATTGTAGCTTAGACAGCACCTTTCTTAGCTCCTCTAATAATGACTCTGTCCTTTGTTCTAGGCCCTGTCTAGTGCACTTGGGCCTCATTCCTTTGTAATCATAACCTCTACTCTACCACCAATGGCTCTACTCCCAACATGTGTGTACTGATGGTCCTCTTCCCCACTTAATGCTGTATAATTGTTCAAACCTGGTAAATGCCACTCTTAGGATCATTGGTTACTATCCTCACTCTGTCTTTTAGGACCTTGTCTAAATATGATCAGAGTCGGCAAACTTGGAAGGCTTCCATAGCCTTAGCAACTCATGACGACAGCCTAGGATGGTTACTGGCGCCATAAACTAGAGTGTCAATTTGTTGGGTCAACAACAGGAGCCACTGTGCACTTGCTCCTCATGTGGGATCTCTGTCCTTAATGTGCTGTACATTTTGATTTAATGCTATAACTAGTACTCAAACAGTATGTTTCACTTTGTGTTTCTATGTGGGTGCAAACTGTTGAAATCTTTATACTAAATTGATCTTCTGTATATAAAGAGAATTGAAAATGAATCTTGATGCAAATGGAAGGGGAGAGGGAGCGGGAGAGGGGAGGGTTGCGGGTGGGAGGGAAGTTATGGGAGGGGGAAGCCATTGTAATCCATAAGCTGTACACTGGAAATTTATATTCATTAAATAAAAGTTAAAAAAAATGTAGCAAAATAGAAGCAAAAAAAAAATGTCTGTTTAATTAATAACTATATATTTTGGTTTTTGTTGTTGTTGTTGTTGAGTTCCTTGATCTCTTTACATATTCTGGTAATTAATCCTTTATCAATTCCTGTTGAATTGATCCTTTATTCATTCCATAGTGCCCTTCTTTGTCTCTTTTAACTGTTTTTATATTAAAGTCTATTTTGTCAGATATTAGTATGGCTACACCAGCTCTTTTTTTTGGTTTCTATTTTCATGAAATATCTTTTCCCATCCTTTCACTTTCAGTCTGCTGGTATCTTTCATGGTGAGATGAATTTCTTGTAGGCATCAAGTAGATTTTTTTTTTTAATCTATTCAATCAGTCTGTGTTTTTTAACTGGAGAATTGAGGCCATTTGCATTCAAGGTGACTGCTGATAAGTAATGACTTGGCCCTGCCATTTTTCCAGAAATATTCCTATTGTTTACTTTGGATTTCCTCTGTACTTTTTCTGAGAGATTTTCTTCCTTCACCTTCTTTCATAGTGATGACCATGTTTCTGTGTAACACATCCTGAAGCATCTTTTGCAGGCCTGAATGGGTGGTAACAAGTTTCTTTCTTTCTTTCTTTCTTTCTTTCTTTCTTTCTTTCTTTCTTTCTTTCTTTCTTTCTTTCTTTCTTTCTTTTCTCTTCTCTTCTTTTCTTTTTCTTTTTCTTTTTCTTTTTCTTTTTTGACAGGCAGAGTTAGACAGTGAGAGAGAGAGAGACAGAGAGAAAGGTCTTTTCCTTTTCCATTGGTTCACCTCCCAAGTGGCCACTTTGGCCAGCGCACTGTGCAAATCTGAACCCAGGAACCAGGTGTTTCCTCCTGGTCTCTCATGTAGGTGCAAGTCCCAAGGACCTGAGCCATCCTCCATTGCACTCCCGGGCCACAGAGAGAGCTGGACTGGAAGAGGAGCAACCGGGACAGAATCCAGCACCCCAACCGGGACTAGAACCCAGGGTGCCGGAGCTGCAGGTGGAGGATTAGCCTAGTGAGCCATGGCGCCAGCCAACAAATTCTTTCAATTTCTGTTTGTTATGGGAGGTCCTTATTTCACCTTCATCCCTAAATGAGAACTTCTCAGGGTACAGTATTCTGGGTTGACAGTTTTATTCTCTTAAGACTTAGAATATATCTTGCCATCCTCTCCTAGCCTAAGGTTTCTGATCAGAAGTCTTCTGTGAGTCTAAAAGGAGAGACTCTGCAAATAATCTGACATTTCTTTCATGCACAGTTTGCAATTTTTCTTTAGGTTTTACTGTGGAGAGTTTGACTACAATATGTTGTGGTGAAGGTCTTTTCTGGTCATGTCTATTGTGAGTTTTATGTGCTTCCTGTACTGGATGTCCCTTTCTTTTTCCAAATTAGGGATATTTTCTCTTATTATTTCACTAAAAATACCTTTCTTTCTTTCCATGCCTTCAGGGACTCCTAAGATCCGTACTGTGGGTCATTTTTATAATATCCTGTAGATTTACAACAGTATTTTTTAGTTTTCTAATTTCTTCTTGTTGTTTTTGGTCTGACTGTAAAGTTTGTCTTCTTTCTTCTGCTTCGCCAACTCTGTTGTTAAGGCTTTCCACTGCATTTTTTATTTGATTTTGAATTCTTCATTTCTACAATTTCATTTTGATTTCTTTTTAAGATATCAATTTCATGGGAAAAATTTTCATTCATATGATATATAGTTTTCTTTAGTTCATGAATTTTCTTCTTTTTGTTTTTGAGTAATCTGATGATTAGGTTTTTTGAATTCCATTTCTGGCATTTCCTCAAGCTATTCATCTTCACATTCTTTGTTTTTTTATAGATTTTTTAATTTATTTATTTGAGAGGTAGAGTTACAGACATTGAGAGGGAGATACAGAGAGAAAGGTCTTCTATCCGTTGGTTCACTTCCCAATTGGCCGCAACAGCTGGAGCTGCGCCGATCTGAAGCCAGGAGCCAGGGGCTTCTTCCCAGTCTCCCATTTGAGTGCAGGGGCCCAAGGACTTGGGCCACCTTCTGCTGCTTTCCCAGGCCACAGCAGAGAGCTGGACTGGAAGAAGAGCAGCTGGGACTAGAACCAGCACCCATATGAGATGCCGGCGCCACAGGCAGAGAATTAACCTACTGTGCCATGGTGCTGACCCCCGATATTCACATTCTAATATTGAAATATTGTATTTGGGGGGACTCATAGTGTCTTACCTGTTCCTATTTTTTGAATCTTTGCCTTTATTTTTTGGCACTTGTTGAATTTCTTTCTTTCTTTTTTCTTTTCTTTTCTTTTTTTTTTTTTTGTCTGATGCCTTTTATCTTTGATCTGTGTCTGTGGTTTATTGGGACTTCTACACTTTCAGTGAATACTAAGAGATGTGTGTTGTGTATGGCCAGGGTGCTCTGTTCAGTATCCCAGGGTTGGGTGAGTATTCAGGATAAGACCCCAGTTGGGCATGGCAGCTTTCCTTCAGTTGACTGGATTGAGAGGAATGGTCACCTCTGTGGTGGGAGTAGCTCTTATCTTCCTAGCCATGGAATGCCCAGGTGTTATTCCCCTGTGTGCTCAGCACTCATCCACACTGCTTTATGAACTGCCCATTTGATCTGTGGAGTCTTTCCTGTGAGTATGGTTCCCTCTGCTATGAGCTGCTATAGGCAACCGTGGAACTTAGAGAGTACAGAGAAGTGCTTTGTGTTGCCCAGAGCCTAGCTATGCTCTGGCTCTTCTTATGTAGTCATTGTTTTCTGAGAATCAGCTCTCAGGGCTGTCTAGGTGGTGGGGTGCCAGTGGGGCCTCTTTGGCTATAAGGAAACTGGCTATAAGGAAACTAAGGTATTCCCAGAGTAGCAGTCCTTGTGTGGTCCTCCTAACCTGATTTAGTATCAGTGGGGAATGCAAGTTTGTCCTTCTGGTTAGATCTGTGGTTCACACGTACAAAGCTACTCACCTGCTGCAGCCCAGCTCATTTCTCAGTTGTGCTGGGTGGTTAGGAGAGTCCTTCAGGCAGTAATTCCCCTCCACTTCCATTGCCAGTCAATCAGTGAGGTGCTCCTCCTAGGCTTCCTTGGAATTGCTGGGTGGAGGGCGACTCCGGCTGTTGCAGAATGCCTGCACAGGGGCTGGGTTGGCTGCCACCTGCCTGTGTCCAAAAATAGTATCAGATCTCCCCCTGCTGGCCCCAGGTCTCTGCTGTAGCAGGTGGTAGAGGGAGAGAGGGAGGGAGAGAGATGTGTCACCTTTTTTTTTCCCCCTACTTCTGGGCTTTTGGTCATCTACTATCATGGGGGATGCACATGGAACTCCAAAAGCAGTTTACAAAGCTCTCCCTCCCATTGTATTAGTAGCGCCGTGGGCCCATTGAGTTCTCTCTCACCTGGTTGCAGGGTGGAGTCCTTCTGCCCAGATCCAAGTCAATGGGTCTTCTGTTGTGTTTTTGCTCCCTCAGCACGGGTCAGGACTACCTCCACTGTTCTGGCAGGGTCTCTCACTGTGGCTGGGAGTGCTGTTTTCAATCAGTCGTGGTTTCTCTTCTTCCAATCCAACATCTTACTAATGTGCCTGGGAAGGCAGTAGATGATGCCCAAGTACCTGGTGTGGGAAACTGCAGGCTGGCCACCTGTGGGAACTTCCTCATTTCTGTATCTACATAGCTTGCAGCAACTGGTCGAGAAAAACAACTCCAGGAAGTGCCTACCACAAGTCCTACTCAAACAACCAAGTTGAAACAGGATGGACTCTGCACAAACAACTAGGAGGAACTAGATGAAACAGATGAACTTTCGACCTGAGGCTCTACGAGCCCTTCCATCGGATTGGACCACATCAGCATAATCTGCACGTGAACAGAACCACTATTGGCTGTGGAGTGCATGCTCCTAGGGACTTGGGATATAAAGGAACATTGGGATCTGGGCGGGGGCCCCCTCCTCCTCCTTTCTCCTCTCCCCTTGCCCTTTCCTTCTGTCTCCACGAATAAAGTTCCTTGAGAACCGAGAAACAGTGACCGTGTCGTGACTGCGTTGGATACTTGCTGGCAAGGGTTCAACAACCTGGGGTCCAAATACCCATGTGTGAGTCCTGGATGCAATTCCCTGATGCCTGGCTTTAGCCTGGTCCACACCTGGCTGTTGCAGTCATTTAAGGAGTGAATCAACCAGTGAATGGACTATCTATTTTAGTGTCTCCTTATTTCTTTGTCACTCTGCCATTCAAAAAAATATACCTTTAGTAAAAAGATGTTGAGAAAATGAGTACACATACCCTGATGCCATGAATGTCAAGCAGTAGGACCTACATGGAAACCAAGTAGCTAAAGAATAAAGTGATTATTGTGATTACTTATGTCTGTTTTATTCAAGCAGGAGGATTTGTGGAAAAGAGAACTTAAGAAGATTGTGACTTCTTTCTTACTAGGTGACTCATTTCTTTATTGGATTTGACAAAACCATTGGCAATGTTACAGAGGCCTTTAAAAGGTGCAGAATGTGCAACCTCAAAACAGACCACTTCAATACAAAATTAGAAGCAGATACACAGGAAAAAGAAAAAAAGAAAAGGCTCTATACTTCTTCTTCCCACTATATCATTGAATTTGCCTAAAATCAGGACGCACATGTCCAGATGTATCTCTACTTACCTCTCTAACAGCAGGAAATAAATTTGATTATGAAAGATACCATTTGAGTTTTACCACCTAGAGACAGCAGTGGAGAAATCTATATGATAAACTCTGTCCAGGATCCTTATCGGGGTGGGGAACATTTTTTCTGCTAAGGGCCATTTGGATATCATAACAACATCCATGGGCCATACAAAATTATCAATTTAAAAATTAGCTTGCTGTAGATTTATTGAATTTTGAGTTCTGCCTGCATTTACTTTGGCAGTACCAGACCAAATGATTTCACAGGCCTTATAGGGCTCACTGGTCAGCCAATCCACAACCCTGCTTTAGAACCATCGTGAGCCATGCATTTATCTCCCGCAACTTGCTGCCCCTGGAGGCTTAAGGTCCTGCTCTTTTGCTTTGTGTCTTCTCTGAAAATGTATTGGTCTTTGTTGAAGATGCTGTATAAGTCACAGAAGTAAGCCACTTCTTTGAGAATGACTTATTCCTTGGGTATCTATCATGTATAGATGACATTTATAAAGGGACTTCAAAAAGTTCATGAAAATGCAAGTTTATTTGGATTCAAATGGTTTTTGAAAGTCACACATAAATATTTTCATTACACATGTTTTTCTTGTAGTCTTTGAGAACCCCTTTTCTTTTCTTTTGCTTCTTTTAATCTATTTTTAGTTATGGGCTCCCAGTTAAGAACTCAGAAGGGGGAAATATATGTTTTATCCTCTATCGTACACCACCTAACAGGGAGCTAACTGTGGCCTCTGAATACCTAGCTAGAAAGCAATGCTCTCAGTCCAATAATCAAAAACAATTCAATTCTAGTTTCCCAGCTGAGCCTTGAGGTGAAGATAATCCTGCTGTCAACCTGATTACAGTCTTGTAGGAGACCCTGAGCCAGGAGACATATCAAGACTACACCTACAGAGACTGTGAGATATTAAATGTGTGTGTTTTCAACTAAGTAAACACTTGGGAATCTGTTCAATGCAAACAGATAGCTAACAATACAGATTTTTATATAGAACCAATAATAATTTTACAATACCATTACAACTTTTATATATCAATTTTTATACAACATCAATAGCAATTGTGATATGGCAGGGATGCTTGGGTTTATTTTTGGGAGAAAAAGAGTCAGGAGGAATCAAGCACCATGCAGAGTAAACAAGGCAAGGACATGAGCAGCAGCGACATTTCTGTGGCAGAGCTAAGTGGCTTATGCTGTGGGAGTTGGTACTCCAAGAAGATTTCAGGTGGAAAATAATGAAACAGTAAAAATCCAGAACATGGACATGGGCCATCTTCTACTGCTTTCCCAGGCCATAGCAGAGAACTGGATCAGAAGTGGAGCAGTCAGGACTCTAACCGGCACCCATATGGGATGTCAGCACTCTTATGCCACAGTGCCAGCCCCAGGACATAGATTTTTAATTATTGTCATGTGAGAGTCATGTGAGATGGGGAACAAACAAAAGTTTCTCAATAATTTAGATAGATCCTTCATGAAAAAGGAAAGGAAAGATTTTAGGTCAAGTAGATGAGTAATATTTTAGTAATAGCTCATGTGTAATTAGACACTTGTGAGACACCAACTCTTCTGCCTCATTTGGAAGCCTGACTCACACTTCAGAATCTCCTCTACCTCACTGAACATCCAGAAGCCTCCTCCTTCCGTTTTATTTGTGATGGTTTCTAATATGAGAGATTTAAAGTAAATAAAACTTAGAATCATGAACGATACATAGCAGGAAAAATTCTGTCAAGACCTAAACACAATCATACGTGCCCCTGAATCCATGTGCTGTCCTATGTGTTGGCATCAGAAACTACTACAGTAACAGAGTTGTCTGCTTTCAGAAATGCCCATGATGAAAGCATCTTTTCCACTTCCACCTACATGACTTCCTGCTTATCCACCTGCTGCTTCTCTGGTGACAATAAGTGAGGTCTGCCCCTGATTCTTTTCTCAGTTCTGTCTTCTTTCACTGCAAGTATTCTTTCTGTCAAACTTTTCTCTGAATCGCCAGTGTTTCCTCTCCTATTCAACCATGAAGAAGAAGCTAACGTGCTAACAATCTATCGTGTTTAGTATCCCAATTTAAAAATAAAAAATGTATATTGCAAACTGAGACCAGAGCTTGAATACAAATTACACCTGAAAACAAACCTCCTACGACCACTCATTGCTGAAAATTACTGTTTGTTCTAGATCACTCAAAGCACACTGTGCAGATATAACTCCAATTCATCCAACTCCCATTTCGCTGTTCTTGTGCTTCAAGTGTCATGTCGGGGATTTACACTCCACTTGAAACTCTGTGGCATTTACATAACCTTACAATGGCCTTACTTTATTGGTAAAATAAAGAAGATAATATTACTTCATCAGACTATTGATAATATATGAAGAGTTTGGCATAGCTTCTGGCATAATGGAAATAATCTAGCTATGACTTTAATTAGGTACATGAGCATCACTCTCAATTAACTGAGGTATCCTCTCTATTAATACAAAGTGGAAGGCAATCATGTTTCCTCTTTGTTGAACAACTTCTTACAATGCCTATTGTGCAGAATTCAGCAGCTGAACAAAGCAAGGTCAGAAGAAAATATGAGAGAACTGGGCTAAAATGAACACTAACAAAAATGAACCTGGTTGACAATATAGATTTTTTAAAAAAGCTGTATCTCTTAGGGAGACAATATTAATACCTTTGCACAATTTAGATTTAATTCTAATTCTCCATGCCTTGATGTTTTGCTGGCATATTTTTGCTTTTAAATATTTATATTTATATATTTAAATATCTTACAATGAACAACAGAAAAGTGTCACATTCATAGCCATAGCAGTGCAAACCACATTGAGGTTTAAGAGTGCCCATGTGAGTAAATTTTATTTTTATTTAATCATAATAATCTTTTTTAAAGATTCATTTATTTATTTGAAAGTCAGAGTTATACAGAGAGAGAAGGAGAGGCATAAAGAGAGAGAGGGAGAGAGAGAGTGAGGGAAAGAGAGAGAGAGAGGTCTTCTATCCGCTGGTTGACACCCCAGTTGGCCGCAACGGTTGTAGCTGCACCAATCTGAAGCCAAGAGCCAGGAGCTTCTTCCGGGTCTCCCACGTGGGTGCAGGGGCCCAAGGACTTGGGCCATCTTCTACTGCTTTTCCAGGCCATAGTAGGGAGCTGGATCAGAAATAGAGCAGCCTGGACTTAAACCGGCACCTATATTGGATACCAGCACTGCAGGCGGCAGCTTTACCTGCTACGCCACAGCACCAGCCCCATAATCATAATAATCTTAAAAACTTTTTCTTTTACTTTTACTTTTACATTTCACATATCATGTAAGTGATGCCCTAGTCTACCAGAGGTATATACCTTAAGGTTAGCATATGTCATAAGCTTTTGAGCAAAATAAGTAAATGCATGCATAAGTTAAATTGCCCTACTATCTATTTTTTTAAGTTTGATTTATTTATTTGAAAGCAGAGTTACAGAGAGGCTGAGGCAGAGAGAGAGAAAGAGAGAAGTCTTCCATCCGCTGGCTCACTCCCAACAGTGAGCCACAATGGCCACAATGGCCGGAGCTGGGCTGATCCACAGCCAGGAGACAGGAGCTTCTTTCGGCTATCTCATGCGGATGCAGGGGTCCAAGGACTTGGGCCATCTTCCACTGCTTTCCCAGGCCATAGCAGAGAGCTGGGTTGGAGGGTCGGAAGTGGAGCAACCAGGACTTGAACCGGTTCCCATATGGGGTACTGGCACTGCAGGCGATGGCTTTACCCACTATACCACAACACTAGCCCCAAATTGCCCTACTCTTTAAAGATGATGAGCAAAGAATTGGGCAGGAAGCATTAAGTAAGGGGGCCTGCAAAAGCTTTGCATTTGGTACAGAGGATAAAATAAAATAATTTTTATGAGACTTATTGTTAGGTAAAACTGTGGATGATATGATGTGAATATGATCGATAATTTCTTGATTTGCTGGTGTCAACCTTATAGGGAATATTGATGATTATAAGCAGGACATTAATTTCAACACACACTTCCTGGAAACCTGTGTGTAAATGGAACATAGGAAAGACAAATAATAGCTTCACATACTTTTAGAGCAAGGGCATACTCTCACAAGGAAACTAATTATTATAAAATCTCTGATTACATCTTTCTGTTTAGGCACAAACCAACACGGTTGGATTATTGCTTTAAAGCATATTTTAGCAGGAATCAAATGCATAATCTTCCAATTTTAGATAAAAATTACTTCAAAAAAGATAAACATTACCCAATTTTTCATGTTTAATAATTCACAATTTTATTTTTCATTGTCTGTTTGTGCGAACCATTTTATCTTGCCTGCTTACATTGAGTTTTTGAACTCTGAAATTAATATACATTTGTAACTTCAAGTTAAAAAGTACAGAGATATACAAGAAAATAAAATCCAGATTTCTTCCCTGCATATAAACATGGTCTAATAATCTCTCAAAATAAATCAAGTGAAGAGTTTTGCTTTTTTCCTTTATGCTGAGAGCCACCAGTTCAGTTAATTACTAACAGTGCTTTCACTTGCAGTATTTGTTTCACTTGCCACTCTTAACTTAAATCTATTAGCAAAATGCATTAAAACTTAAAGTCATAGCACAAACTTTGTAGTACATATTGACTTTCTACTCTTTTTTGGGGGGTAGGGAGAGAAGCTCAGGAAGCCTAGCCAACATCAGAGACAAGAGAATAAAAAACACCTGGTAAATAAATACCTGCGCAATACTGCTAATTCCCCATTGAAGACTTCTGCAATCCAATGTCTGCTGTGATGAGTAAGGGAAGGAAGATTCTTGAATATTCAGTTCGCTTTTTCAGTTAGGACCCTGCCAGCAAGCTAAGTAGCAACTGTGCAATACCCATGGAGACCCTACTCTGTCTACCCAGAATCATTCCCTCCTATTCATAGCCCAGGGCCAACTGCACTTCTGTGTGGACTGCACATACTGCTTTCAAACTCCTCCCCTGCACTTGGTCTTGACATGGAGCTAGTTAGACTGCAGGTCACTCTTCCCTCACTCCAGGATGGCTGTGTGGGAGGAATCAGTGTGCAGAAGGGATCTCACCAGCCTGTGTTCTGGTTGGCTGAAATCCCCTTCAGTTATGGGCCGACTTGTCATGAGATGGCAAGAATGGGATTTCAATGCAATCTCTTTTGCTTAATCTTCCATAGTAGCATAACCACACGAACAGGTTTTATTGAAACAGCCAATGTGACACATTTTAACTCTATGTTAGTGCACATTACAGATAGAATTGTCCATACTTTATTAACACATTTTACCTGTTAGGTGTATTATATCTTTTATATTATCAACCATTTCTATTATTTCTGTTAAATACACATCACATATAAGATCTGACAGTTTATTATATATTTCCATCTGGGATCATTTTTAACTACATGCTAAACATTTAATATTTGGCCTATATAGTCTTCCAAATTAAGGAAATAAATTTCCCATTTAAACAAAATTGCCTGTAACTAAATAAAGAAGATAATGTTTCTTCTCATTCATTTTAATTACAACTTTCCTTTTCCCTATTAAAATCAATTTATGACTTCAGAATGTCAGTAACATTATCATGATGTGTCATTATATAGGTGATTCCCACTAATGGTAAATTTAAATCAAATCATCAAAATTATATTTATATGGGTAGTATCATATCCGAAACCATGATTTATTAATTTATGTTCCAAATGCTTCCTCAATATTTTTTAGCTTTCTATTTTAGAGGGAATCTTCATAGCTTTGTTATTTTAATGTTGCTATGCACTTTGCAAATACCCACTGTTTGGAAAAAATAACATTATGAAACTTTAACCAGTATTTGTTTTTGCACTGCTAGGTAACTTTCATACAACTTATTAATGTCAAAAATTTAAAAATAAAACAATATCAGTGTCTCATTGTGCCATGAAATATTTTGGATTCCTAGACTTCCAACATATGGCCTAAAAGTACATAAATTATTATTATTTTGAATTTTTAATTACATTTTTATTTATTAATACAGAGAGCAACTGGAATATTTCTGGGGCCAAATAGTGAGGTGAGAAAGACTGCTGGAAAATGAAATTTAAAGGACAAATCAAAGAGATCAAGAAACTTCACAACAACAAAACAACCTACTTAAGAGATGAGCCAAGGAACTCAATAGACATTTCTCAAAAGAGGAAATCAAATGGCCAACAGGCACATGAAGATATGTTCAGGATCACTAGCCATCAGGGAAATGCAAATCAAAACCACAATGAAGTTTCACCTCACCCAGGTTAAAATGGCTTACATACAGAAATCAACTAACAACAGATGCTGGTGAGGATGTGGGGAAAAAGGGACACTAATCCACTATTGGTGGGAATGTGCACTGCTTAAGCCACTGTGGAAGTCATTTTGGAGATTGCTCAGAAACCTGAATATAGCCCTACAATACAACCCAGCCATCCCACTCCTTGGAATTTACCTAAAGGAAATTAAATTGGCAAATAAAAGAGCTGCCTGCACCTCAATGTTTATTGCAGCTCAATTCATAAGAGCTAAGACATGGAATCAACCTAAATGCCCATCAACAGAAGGCTGGATAAAGAAATTATGGGATATGTACTCTATACAATACTGTACAGCAGTAAAAAAAAAAAAAATAAAGAAAAGAAAAAAGAAATCCAGTCATTTGAAACAAAATGGAGGAATCTAGAAAGCATCATGCTGAGTGAAATAAGCCAGTCCCAAAGGGATAAATATCATATGTTCTCCCTGATCGGTGACAACTAACTGAGCACCAAAGGGGAAACCTGTTGAAGTGAAATGGATACTATGAGAAACAATGACTTGATCAGCCCTTGTCCTGACTGTCATGGAACAATTTACTATTTTATTCCTTTTAGTATTTTTTTGTTCTACTTAATACCATTGGTCTCACTCTTTAATTAACACACAATTATTCTTAGTCATTTAAATTTAACTGAAAAGTTATCCCTGTTAAATATAAGAGTGCAAATAAGAGAAGGAGTTCAGCACATGCTCACTCGGACTTACCACAGTGGTAGAGCTAGAAACGTACCAGGGGATTCCAGTTCAATTCCATCAAGGTGGAATGTACCAATTGCATCTCACTAGTCAAATTCATCTCACTAGATCAATTCATAATTGATCAAAAAGATGGGATTAAGAGTCAAATTGATCACATATACAAGACTACTGTCTGCTAATACTAACTGATAGAATTAAGAAGGAGAGAACAATCCAACATGGGAAGCGGGATACACAACAGACTCATAGAATGGCAGATGTCCTAAACAGCACTCTGGCCTCAGAATCAGCCCTTAAGGCATTCGGGTCTGGCTAGAAAGCCCATGAGAGTTTCGCAGGCATGGAAAGCCAATACACTCTGGCAAAAACAAACAAACAAACAAAAAAAAAACAAAAAAAAAAACCCTAAATGAAAGATCTCTGTGAGTGAGATCCCAGCGGAAAGAACGGGGCCATCAAAGAAGGAGGTACCTTTCTCTGAAGGAAGAAGAGAACTGCCACTTTGAATATGGCCTTGTCTAAATAAGTTTGGAGTTGGTGAAATCAGGATGCTTTCATGGCCTTGGCAGCTCATGACAAGAGCCTCGGGTGATTACTGACATCATAAATAAGAGTTTCAATTGTTAAATCAACAGCAGGAGTCACTGTGCACCTGCCCCCAATGTAGGACCTCTGCCGTTAGTGTGCTGGACTATGAGAATTAATGGTGAAACTACTACTCAAACAGTGCTCTATGCTTTGTGTGTCTTTGTGGGTGCAGTCTGTTTAAATCTTTACTTAGTATATATTAAATTTATCTTCTGTATATATAGATAATTGAAAATGGGATGGGTTGGGAGTGGGAGGTGGGATGGTTGCAGGTGGGAGGGAGGTTATGGGGGGAAAAGCTGCTATAATTCACAAGTTGTACTTTGGAAATTTATATTTATTAAATAAAAGTTGAAAAGAAAAAAAGAAACATAAATGCACGTCAAAACTTTTTAAAAAATGAGATATAAAGGACAAATCAATTTGCCTTTGCACAATGCAATTGGTTTATAGACACGAGTACCTTCTTCAAATCTTCTGTGCCTGGAATTGGAAATTAGGATGATTCATTCCTTTAATGGAGAAGACAAGTAAAAAGATACTGGTTTTACCTGCCCTCAGGTTTTTCCTTCTTTATTTATCATTTTATAACTAGGAGGTTTGTTTTCTTAATTCATTATTGCCTTGTGACACATTTAGAGGGAAATATATGTATATATATATATATATATATATATATACATACATATATATTTACAAATGTTGATGAATAGTTCTTGCAATATTAATCTGCTTTCTTGCAACTAGGTGTTATGCATTGGCTCTGGATATCTATCTTCATTTTGATGTTAAATATACCTAATGTTTTATACATATTTCACAGTAAGTGCTGTCACTGTTATTTGGTTTCAATGATGACAAAAGTATTTTATTTTTTGCTTATTTTATAATAATTCAGGAATCTTTGGGAAAGCAGGAAAAATTAGAAGCTAGTTCTTGCCATCTTAAGGTCCCAATCTTTACTCATTAAATGTGTCTCTAAGGTAGAATTCTCTTGCTAGTTTCAGAGGGGTGCATAAAAGTAAGAATTTAAAATCTACTGGGCCACATGACTGTTGAAGACATTTTCTACAGCCATTTGTTTCAAAATGCCCAGGTTGAAATATGATTCCTGAGCCGGCGCCACGGCTCACTTGGCTAATCCTCCGCCTACAGGGCCAGTACCCCGGGTTCTATTCTCAGTTGGGGCGCCAGGTACGAGTCCCAGTTGCTCCTCCTCCAGTCCAGCTCTCTGCTGTGGCCCAGGAAGGCAGTGGAGGATGGCCTAAGTGCTTGGGCCCTACACCCTCATGGGAGACCAGGAGGAAGCACCTGGCTCCTGGCTTTGGATCGGTGCAGTGTGCCGGCCATTTGGGGGGTGAACCAACGGAAAAAGGAAGGCCTTTCTCTCTGTCTCTCTCTCTCTCACTGTCTAACTCTGCCTGTCCAAAAAAAATATATATATATTCCTGAGTTAATTATGAGTGATAGATGTGAGATTATCTAAGGCATTAAAAAGCTTTCATTAATAAACATTACTTTTCATATTTAAAATATCTTCAACAGTATGGTGTTATGCTGCTTAGAGCATTCATTTCATAGTTTAATAAAATATGTTAATAAAAGAAATTGTGATCATCAAAATACATTTTATAAATATATTTAATTTGCCTTATTTCTATTAAAGGTTAAAAATTGAATTATCTCGGGGGCTGGCATTGTGGTGTAGCAAGTAAAGCAGGTGACTGTGACACCAGCATCCCATATGGGTATGGTTGGAGTCCCAGCTACTCCACTTTGAATCTTCTTCTCTGCTAATGGCCTGGGAAAAGCAGCGGGAGAAGGTCCAAGTGTTTTGCCCTCTACCACACATCTAGGAAACCCAGATGAGATTCCTGGCTCCTGGCTTTGGTCTGGTGCAGCCCTGGCTGTTGCAGCCATCTAAGGGAGTAAACCAGTGGATGGAAGATCCCTGTCTTCTTTGTTGCCTCTAACTCTGACTTTCAAATAACCTTTTTTTTAAGAGTTAAGTGAACTTAAATGTTTAATATTTGCCCCCATAAGGCAGATCTTACATAGCTAAACAATTTTCTACATTTCAGAATAGTAGTCACATTTCATCATGCCAGATATCTTTGCTTTGAGAAAAACACAAACTTGATTCTGGCCTAAATCGATTTTTTAAAAAAAAATCAACTTATAGAGTTTTACTTTTCCCAGACAATAATTTCCATCACCTGGATACGTTAATATAGACAAAGAAATCAAAGTCTAATGAGTACATAATTCCATTTTATGTGATTTGTAAACACTGATATCTCATTCAATTCTCATAATAACACATTATTTATCAGCAATGTAAGGTATAAATGATGTGGACAGAAATTAGATAACACATGCAATTTACAAGATCTCAGCTATGGGAAAGCTCTTTTTACTTAATAACATCGGATTGACTTAGCTGTACCTAAACTGCAACTGTAACAGATATGGACATAGCATTCCCGTGACACATTTTAGGAAGCAATTTGTCATAATAAGCCCACTAAGCTTAAAATATTTATTAAATATTGTTTTATAGAAAAAGTTTAGATGTATAAGTGCATTTTTTTTGTTTCTTTTTTGAACAGAATTTTCTACTAGAAGAAGACCTTATTTTATTTGTCATATCATCTGATAGTAGCTGGGAACAAAAATCACAAACCCAAATATGTCTCCCCTAGGAGAGTAGATATCAAATCCATATGAGGAAAATCTCTTTTATCACTGGACACATTCGAATTACCCAGGTTAGGTTATCTCATAATGGTGCTAAATAAATAAATTATCAGATATTCTTTTTAAAAAGTTATTATTTTTTCTAGGAAGTGAATTTAATGTACTTTTGAAAGTTTTTAATTATATATTGATTTGTTTATTTATTTGATAAGGAGGTAGGCGTAAAAGAGAGACAGAGAGCAGGTGCTCCCATCTGCTGGATCACTCCACAAACACTGACAACAGCAGGGCCTGGGTCTGGAAGCTGAGAGCCAGGAAAGCAATCAGTGTCTCTCACATGGCAGGCAGAGTCCCAGCTACCGAGTCTCCACTCTTGTGGTAAACACTAGCACGAAAGTGGAATCTGTAGCCAAGCAAGGACTTAAGCCCAAGGGTTCAGATAAAGGATGCAAGCTATCTAACAGGTGTTTTAACTTCTAGAACAAACATCTTCCCCTAATACACTTACTCTAATAGGCCATATTATACCTAAGGTATGTTATGTATATTTGTTTCCACAATCATCCAGTAATAAATATTTGTTCTTTTTGTTTGTTTGTTTGTTTTTTGACAGGCAGAGTTAGACAATGAGAGAGAGAGAGAGAGAGAGAGAGAGAGACAGAGATACAGTGAGAGAAAGAGAGAAAGGTCTTCCTTCCATTGGTTTGGTGCAGAGACCCAAGCACTTGGGCCATCCTCCATTGCCATCCCGGGCCACAGCAGAGAGCTGGAATGGAAGAGGAGCAACCGGGATTAGTATCCGGCACCCTGACCTGGACTGGAACCTTGGGTGCTGGCGCCGCAGGCAGAGGATTAGCCTAGTAAGCCATGGCGCCGGCTCAATACTTGTTCTTTTAAACTGGATATCCAAACTAAATCCTCCACCTATATTTTATTATTATACAATAGCATAAATATAAGTTATGCAAGTAAATTTAATGTTCTTAATCTGATACCTCTTGTTCACTATATACTTAACACTGCAAAGATAACTACTGTTTCGGAATCCATTGTAGGAATATGAATATGATTAGAATTGATAAGAATAGGGACATATAATTAAACCGTGATCAATTTGAGCCAAATCAGAATAAAGGAACATTATCCAGCAAGTTCTCGCTAATAATGTCTCAGAATATCGAATCTTGAAAATTGTAAAAATAGACAAAGTACATTTTGTGAAATCAACTTTTAATGATTGCAATAAAACCTCTTGCTGAGAATGATTTTAAATTTTATTCCACAATATACATGGGCTATCTACTAGTCAGAAATCATTAGTGATAAAAGGATCAGATTGACTCTTGTTTATGTAAGAAAGCAACAGGGGAGAGATACAATGTACAAAGAATACATGTTGATGCCTGGGAAATGGCAGGCATCCAACTCATTTCTAATAAAAGTCTAAATTCATCACAAATTATACTTAGCAAAGTTATGCTCATTACAAAGTACAAATTTTAGTTAAGATGGTAAACAACTCAATATAGTCCTGACACCTACAATAAATGACTGGGAACATGCTTAATTTTAGTTGTGTTTATCTTTGATCATAAAATAAAAGGTGAAATTCAGATTTAGTATGGTATTTGTTGTTCTGTCTTGCTCTGGACAGGAGCCAAAATTCCTAGCCTAAATTTTTTTTTTTTTTTGCCACAAAATGGCTTGGGCAGAATGGAGAGGTAGACACAAGGAGTGGACTGCACTGAATTTTCAATGCACTCATCTGAAGCTGATTTCCTTCTGTGACTGTGTTTCCAGCCAGAGTCAACATTTTCCCTTTAACTAGATGTTTTCCTCTATAAAAACCATCCCATCTCTACCTTGTTTGCTGTGTTCTGACCACTATCATTGCCGTCTACATGTACATGGAGAATGCTAGATTGCGCACATTCAAATTTGACTGTTTCTTCTGACTTTTGCCACTAATTTTGAGTTACCCTATCTGAACTTTGCCCACACAGTTCTTTCTTTTCAGGGATAAGGCTGTTTCCTACCAGGTATAAACTGTCCATATGAGAATGGTGAGAGTCTTCAAGCATTCTTATTTCTTGTCAACTCTCATTTTTCCAAAATGATTGTTGTGGATTGAAATCCAAATATTGAAATATTCACCACAATGTGATGGTAATAGGAGGTGAGGCCTTTTGGAGGTGATTAGTTTATGAGGTAGAGTACCTACGAATGGAATTAATGCCCTTATAAAAGTGACCACAGAGAGCTCTCTTACCCTTGTTCTGCAATGTGACAAAACAATGAACACACATAAAGATATAAATATATTGCTTTTTTTAGAAAACTTTTATTTAATAAATATAAATTTCAAAAAGTACAACTTTTGGATTATAGTGATTCTCCCTGCCCCCCACCATGGCCACCCTCCTACCCACAAACCATCCCATCTCCTATTCCCTCTCCCATCCCATTCTTCATTAAGATTCATTTTTAACCATCTTTATATACAGAAGATCAACTTACTTTACACTAAGTAAATATTTCAATAGACTGCACCCACAAAGACACACAAAGTATAGAGCATTGTTTGAGTAGTAGTTTCACCATTAATTCTCATAGTTCAACACACTAAGGGCAGAGGTCCTACATGGGGGAATAAGTGCACAGTGACTCCTGTTGATGATTTAACAATCGACACTCTTATTTTTGATGTCAGTAATCACCCGAGGCTCTTGTCATGAGCTGCCAAGGCTATGGGAGCCTCTTCAGTTCACAAACTCTGGCCCTATTTAGACAAGGCCATAATAAAAGCCAAAGTTCTCTCCTCCCTTCAGAGAAAGGTACGTCCTTCTTCGATGGCCTGTTCTTTCCACTTAAGTGTCAAAGGGATCACATAAATAAAATCAGTGTCTGCTAATAATGATAGAATTAAAAAGGAGAGAATGATCCAACATGGGAAGTGGTATGCACAGCAGACTCATAGAATGGCAAATGCCCTAAACAGCACTATGCCCTCAGAATCAGCCCTTAAGGCATTCGGTTCTGGCTAAAAAGCCCACGAGACTTTCTCAGGCATGGAAAGCCAAGACACTGTGGCAAAAAAAAAAAAATGACCTAAGAAGTAACCAGGGCCAATGCTGTGGCATAGTGGGTAAAGCCACTGCCTGCAATGCAAGCTCGAATCACAGCTGCTCCAGTACAATCCAGTTCTCTGGCCTGGGAATGCAGTGGAAGATGGCCCAAGTCCTTAGACCCCTGAATCCATGTGGGAGACCCAGAAGAAGCTCCTGGCTCCTGGCTTCAGATTGGTGCAGCTCTGGCCATTGTGGCCACTTGGGGAATGAACTGGTGGATGGAAGACCTTTCTCCGTCTCTGCCTCTCTGTAACTCTGACTTTCAAATTAATAAATAAATCTTTAAAAAAAAGAAGTAGTGAACATTTATTTTACTCTTCTGTTCCAATAGTCATTTTACAATTTCCATGTACATCCTTAGCCATTAAGTGTTATATGTATGTTTGCAAACAGGCATGTTTCCGTGGAGAATAGATTTTTTGGTGTGTATGTAAACTCACATAAAATTTAATAACTTGTAGACCCTGTTCTGTCTTATATATTTTACTCAATATATTTTTCATAATTGATTTGCTGTTATATAGGTATTTAATTAACTGTAGCAAAGCTTATTTTTATTCAAGTTATGTATTATCCACAAAGAAAGGAAGGGAAGGAGCATAGTGCTTTCTTTTAGTTATCTGGTTTTCTTTTTTCTGTTTTCACTGAGATTCTAGGTGGAATGGAAATAATATTAAGCACAACACACAGGACATAATTCTTTATATTTTATTAAATGGTTAAAAAATTAGTTGTTACTTATCTCCAAAAGTATCAAGCATTGTAGTTATTTGTCTTGTGTCTATCTACAAGGTGTGTGGCAAATGCATAAAAGTAATTTGTTGTAGAATCACCAAGGCTTGGGATAATTTTTATGTACTGGCGTGCATCACATGGAGGGATATATATTAGATTCAGACTAGAAATTCTGTGGACCCGGTCTCCTTCACAATTAAACTACAATCCTACCAACGATGTTCAGTATTCTTCATCTTATCAGAAATTCATCTGAGTGCCAACTTAAGGAATCAACACATATTTCATATTTCTCTACAATTATGTCATTGCAGATATATTGTAATACATATTTGAAGCATAGGCATATCTTTTCATTTGGCAAAGACAGAAGAGCTATAAAGAAAAAGTAACCAATTTCCCAGGTTTTTCACCAGGAAAGAATGGCTTATATATTTGAAGATTTTAATGTTGGGATATTATATTATAGTACTAATAACCTAAGTCACCTTTCATTTTCCTCAAATACCAATTTAACAATTTTATTATAGTAGGCTTATGTTACAATTAATTTTTTTCCTATTCTATTTTCCAATTGGATGCCATATGTGAAGGAGCATATTAAATTTTGAAAATCTTGTTTGCTTACAATTCAAGCCAAATGCAATTCTCACTAATTGCCTTAAACTATTCCACAATAAAGAGGTTTTAAAATGTTGGTCTCAATATGTGTTTAATGCAAAAAGTTAAAATGAAATTTTAATATAAGATATAGCTATAGTTCAAATCAAAAATAATTATCCCTTGATATTTGTAAGAACCAAACATAATTAACCCTAAAACGTAATTTCTGATTTAAAGAAAAGAATAATAAAAAAGTCAGTATTAGAAACAGTAAATCAAAGCTAATGAAGCAACATTAGCACTTTTATGTTGTAGGTTCTAATTAGAAAGTCTGTTAATGAAATTGGGGCATTTACTTAATTGCCTTGAACAATTATTTTCAAATTAAGCTTGGCAATTAAATAGCATGATTAAGCTCAGAGTAGTGGATTTAGGTAGCGGTATGTTAACTATTCTCCATGCTATATTATGTATGGCAGTTTAAACTCTGAGTATCTGCTGATTAGCAAATATAAATGGCATACAATGTTTTTGGTCTTGGTGATTTATGCAAAGAATTTTACTGTTGCCTTAAATACTTGCTTTGCACAGTAGCTTATATCTACTGGAACCCAAACCAAAAACCTGCCCCACTTAACTCAAATAGATTTTTTTTTCTTCCCATAAATGTCAAACTTCCTGAAATACACTTACACTTACAGGCTCTATTGGCTCCCTTTTCAGCTCTAATTCCTGCTTTCATTCTTCAATACCATTGCAAACAGCAATAAATTGTCACAGCACGAAGGCTTCAAATTGATTCAACATTAATAATTTGATCCCTATTATAACCTTTAAGTCTATTATTGGCATTTGTATTTTCCAGATACTACTGAGGCTCGGAAAGATATATTTTAAAAACTTCTCAAAAACGCATCCTTACAAAACGGCAAGGTGGAATTTGAAGTTAATGCAAACTCCCTGTGTCTTCTGCAGAACAGGGCTACTCCTCATAAGGTGCACTAATGCAGTTACTTCTAATTTCAACTAGAAGCGTGATAACTTTCATAATTCTCATTCTACCAGATTTCTCAGTAGTGGATACTTCTGACCATGCTCTCATTTTGAACTTCCCAGGAATTTCAAGTCAGCATTTTTTTTTTCCTGTTTCTGTTCTATTTCATTCATTTCTCTGCTCTATTTCTTTTGTAAGTCAGCTTCCTTATTCCACTTCTTCCTCAAGGCTGGCAAAGATCCTTTCTCATTCTTCAAATCTTCCATTTCAGAGTTCCGTTTGATCTTTGACTTTATTTGATGAAACCAAGTGATCATACAAATTTAACTTATTCTTTCTCCAACCACCACTTTTAATAACATCAACATCAGTAGCATTTATTGGTAAACTTTCATGGCTGCCAGTCTATCTTTCTCTGCTTCAGGGAACTCATAATCTTGTGCTGGGACTAGTGTACCAACTTCTATCCAATTCACTTTGTCCTATTTTCTACCACTTCCACAAAATCCTACTCATAACACATTCATTGACGTGCTGCTCTTGGAGGGACACATGAATTATTTTGAATCATCCCATCGCCGACTTATGCTACTTCACAGATGAGAGTGATCTTCCTTTCATTTCTTCCTAACAAAATAAAATTTTGCCTATGTGCATTGAGGCTGCTATAGTGAAACTTTTTTGGGGGTAGTTTATAAAGGTCAAAAATTCATTTTTCACGGCTCTTTTGGCTGGAAAGTCCTAAATCAAGGCACTAAGGTATTTGGCATATGAAGGCTGCTCTTTTAAAATGGTGCCATCTCTGAATTCTCAGACAAGGGAAGCAGAGGAGGTCCCTTTAAGTCTTTTTTAAAAGGCCACTAATCCCGTTCATGAGACAGGAGCTCTGATGACCTAAACATTTCCAAACGCCCAACCTGGTAATCGTCTCCCATCGATATTAGCTCCCAATGTATAAATCTGAAACACAGCAATATCCTTTAGTATCTGATAATTTTATGTGATGTGTCATAGCCAAAAAGTGTGTGTTATAGAATATTTCAATAAATTTAGCTATATAATTTTTTTAATAATGTAGCTTACTCCAAGTGGAAAATAATCTATAAAATGGCTTAATACATGCAGTTTATTTTTGAAATCAAAATTTGTTATATCTTACTTATTTTTTGGAAAAAAATATTTAAAATGTGGCCAAATTTCTCAATGCAGAAGAAAAACCACATGTGTCATGAAACAATAGATTGTCTGCTAATCTCTCAGGAATTCTGGCAAATTTTAAACTAAAAGTAAGTAAAATTGAATACTGTGCAATCATTTAGAAGATCTGAAAGCAAATAATTAGAATTTCAGTATTTTGCTTTTCCCTAATGATCTGTTGAATGTAAATTGATTTTTCTTTTCCTGTGTATCATAGGTTGAATTTACAAATGTCAGTGATCCTATGAAATTAACAATGCTTTTGTAAAACACATTTTATGTTAAAATAAATGCAGATATTTTAGATTTAGAATAAATAAATTTCATAGTAAAAAGAAATTCTTAGAATATTCTACATATCTAAAATGAGTTTATATGTAAAACAGAAAAAATAAAGTCAAAGAATACAGTGATTATTCATTCTAGACATTATTCTGTTTACACGTATTATTTGTAATTACCTAATTTTTAATGATATAGATCAGGGATCAGAAAGTATAGCCTGTGAACCAAATCCGGTCAAACTCTTTTTTTTTTTTTTAATGAATAATGTATCTGGAGAACAACCTTATTCACTTGCATGTATATTGTCCATGGCTACTTTTTTACTATAGTAGCCATGTTGATTAGTTACAATAGCACTGTATGGGCTGCAAAACATAAAATAGTGACTATCTTACCCTTGGATCAAAAATAGTTATTGACCTATGGACTTCAATAGTGCAAACAATGTAAGCTTTGGTTGATAAAAATAGATTTTTTTCTTTTGACAGGCTGTCAAAACCATGGATTTACATTTGAATACTTATTTGTGTGTCATAATCTGTGGCCATGTTACAATATAATTGGTGAATGTCTCTACAGTGATGACTTCCAAACCTCTTATTCTTTCCTTATCTCTCTTATCCTAATATGAGTTTTGTTCAGTGAATTACTGTGTGTGAATAGCTCACTGTGGTATTAAATCAAAATGTACCTTTGTTTTCCTCCCTGAAAGTGGAGTTTCATCCTTTAAATACTTTGTTGGTTGGAGTGAGTTTAAACTTTGCAGATAGAGACACTAGAGGAACTGTGAAGGAAGATTGGGTGTTTAAATTTCAAGGTGCAAATCCCAACAGATTCCTGCAGCACTCATTTCTCTACAAATGGCTTTTTCAGGACTTGGTTATTGTGTTCTTCATATAATTTTCTTATAAGCAACTCTGTAAACATCAATCCCCTGATGTAAGCAATAGTCATTTATATTAAAATTTCCTTCTTCAAAATATGAGTATGATGTTACTATCTTCCAGTAAGTCTCCAAAGACTTACCTATACATACCATAAACTGGTTAACAAGTTTAAAATTAAACATATAACCAAGACTTATGAAAGGAAATTTTTCTCTTATTTTCTCAATGGTCACACACACACACACACACGCTCCTATATTGGTGGGCATCTAGACTGATTTCAAATCTCTGCAATCATGAATAGTACTGCCTATCTTTTTTTATTATCTGCATTGTAGATGAAGTCCCTAGTAGCTATATTCTTATATAAAATGAATTTTTCACTTTTAGAATAATATTTATTTTCTTTTATTACTACTTCAATGTCTTCCCCCATACCTACACAATTCTTATCAGAATTTATATATTATTAAGTCTATTCCATTGTACAAGATAACAAAAATCATGGTCACCACCACCACCACCACACACTCAAAAGTTCATCTCCTTCATTCTCATTTAATGATCCCCATCTCAGCATAACTTGCGTCAAACTTGTTGATCAACCCAAAATTTGGGATTCTTCTCACATCTGCATAATTGTAGCCATTTGTGGAGTGAACTAGTGGGTGGAAGATCGATCTCCCGCTTTCTTATTTCTGTTTGTGAGTGTGTGTGGGAGAAGGTGTCTGCCACTATGCCTTTCATACACATATTTTTAAAAACATCACTGGAGATTTAATTATAAGGGCGTATTTATAGTCCATACCTCCAAGGATTCTGGTTACATGGGTCCGAGTGGTGTCTAGGTAGTATTCTCATAATTCTTTTAGAAAGGCTAATCTGGGGGCCGGTGCTGTGGCATAGCTGGTAAAGCCATCACTTGCAGTGTCCACATCCCATATTGGCACCAGTTTGAGTCCCAGCTGCTCCACTTCCGATCCAGCTCTCTGCTGTGGCCTGGGAAAGCAGTGGAAGATGGCCCAAGTGCTTGGGCCCCTGCACTCATGTGGGAGATTCAGAGGAAGCTCCTGGCTCTTGGCTTTGGATCCGTTTAGTTCCAGCTGTTGTGGCCAATTGGGCAGTGAACCAGCGGATGGAAGACCTCTCTCTCTCTCTCTTTCTCTCTCTCTCTCTCTCTCTCTCTCTCTCTCTGCCTCTCCTCCTCTCTCTGCGTAAGTCTGACTTTCAAATAAATGGGTAAATCTTAAAAAAAAATCTGAAAAATTAAATCTAAGTTCCCCTGAATGATCATTAATGCCCACTGTTGTTATTCATCATTGTTTTTTTGTGTGTGACACTCTATCCTGCTTTATACAGTTCTCCATAAATACCACACACTTTTCATGGGTTAATGTTCATGCTTTTCCATCTCAAAACTGGGGGCAGATATAGCAAAGTATGTCAACATTTTCAAATTTGTTTTCACCTTTAGAGAGATTTCACATGTGTAAGATCACAATGAAAGTCATATGCAAATATCATGAGTTCTACCCATGCCTACAATAGAAGACCATTCAGTTGACTTGTTTGACCAACATTATGTTCACCACCTGAATTTTAGCATTGACTCCACTCTCCAAAATGAATGACCTGACATTTCTATTATTTATTTTGGTATGTCTCTGCATTTACTGTATTATGTATATATCATCTGCTTTCATGTGCATGTGCCAATTCAAATATTTGCCACTTTAGATAAGAAAATTCATTTTATTCACGCGTAAGTTCCTAATATCAAACACAGCACTCAAACTATCATAAGACTCCAGTAAACTGCATTGATAGTTCACTAATATTTGCTATTATTTGTTATTTGCTCTCTAATATGGGCAGAATTATTGTTCATATAGTATCTTGTAACTTTCACCTCTTCATCAAGACATACACATGTAAATGACAGAAAAATTACAGCTTAGAAAGCTTTAAATTTCTGAATCTAAATTCAGATCTAGGCCCATCAGACTATAAATTCAAAGTATAAGTGATCATAGAAAATCTCTAATGCTTTATCTACTGCACCACTTAATCACCATACACTGTTACACAGGTACCAAAAGATATCTGTGCTTGTATCATATAAACTAACTGTTACTAAACATTCATTTACTTAAGTAATAGTATTATACATTATTAGTATAAAGATTTCATTTATCATCACTGTCAGGAATATAATGTTATCTTAGTTGATTTATTCTGCCATTAAAAATACTTGGAGTAATTTACAAATAATAGAAATTTCTTCTCATATTTCTAGAGTTTGGGGGTTCCAAGATCAAGGTGCCAATAGATGTGTGTCTGGGGAGGACTTCTCTTTACTTCAAAGTGGGCACCTTCTTACGTAGTCTTTACATGTCTCTACTTAGTGAAGGTGGGAGACAGAGGGCACGAGACTGAACTAATTCCCTGCAGCCCTTTTATAAAGTCAACAAACCAGTTCATGAAGACACACTTAATTACCTCCAATTGCTCCACCTCTTAACTATCAAAAGAAGATGAAAAAGATTTTAATCCTTCACAGATGCTGATAGCTATAACAAAATAATTAAAAAAAAACAGACATTTCTTGAAAATGAAGTTAGGATCAGTTATGGGGGCCCAATTACCAGGACATAGACAAGTAAATACTAATAGCAATTTAGTCCATCAAATTATACAATTCACTATTATACAATAAATTGCCTTTATTGCCTAAGAGGGTAAGAATCGAAATATTTACAGATCATAAGTCAGAAGGTGACTCAAAGACAGTTCTTGTTACTGCTCCTGGTTATTGTTAAGGCTCCTGTAGAGGTGCAACATCGGAGCTTCTTGTTCACAGAATTGTAAGACAGCTATTAAGGTTTATTCTGAAGTTCCCCTTGCCTTCCAGGTGCAGTTTCAGAGACACATATACACTGAGGATAAAAGGAGGGATCCCTGTGACTTCAGGGGACAAAACCCAAGCAAATTCATTACATAGGCTGCTGAAATTGAAGACAGGGGAGTGGAATCCTTGTTTAGAAGAATTACCACAGCTGCACTGTTTTGAAACTCTGCCATCCCTTCAGTCTGCGTAGACACCCTTAACATATTTGAAAAACTGAGTAAAGACTCTCAGAGGGTCTTCTCTCCCCTCCTCTCCCCTCCCCTCCCCTTTCCTCCCCTCCCCTTCCCTTCCCTTCTTCCCTCCCCTTCCCTCCCCTCCCCTCTCCTCTCTCCCCCTCCTCTCCCCTCCCCCCTCTTCCCTCCCCTCCCCTCTCTTCCCTCTCCTCTCCTCCCCTCCCCTTCCCTTCCCGTCTCTTCCCTTCTCTTCCTTTCTCTTCTCCTTCCCTCCCCTCCCCTGTCCTCTCTCCTTTCCCCTCCCCTCCCCTGTCCTCTCTCCTTTCCCCTCCCCTTCCCTTCCCTTCTTCCCTCCCCTTCCCTCCCCTCCCCTCTCCTCTCTCCCCTCTCCTCTCCTCTCCTCTCTCCCCTCTCCTCTCCCCTCCCCCCTCTTCCCTCCACTCCCCTCCCTTCCCTCTCATCCCCTCCCCTTCCCTTCCCATCTCTTCCCTTCCCTTCCCTTCTCTTCCTTTCTCTTCTTCTCTCCCCTCCCCTGTCCTCTCTCCTCTCCCCTCCCCTCCCCTTCCCTCCCCTCCCCTTCCCTTCCCTTCCCTTCCCTTCCCTTCCCTTCCCTTCCCTTTCCTTCCCTTCTCTTCCCTTCTCTTCTCCTTCCCTCTGCTCCCCTTCCCTCCCCTCTCCTCTCCCCTCCCCTTCCCTTACCTTCCCTCCCCTTCCCTCCCCTCCCCTCTCCTCTTCCCGACCCTCTCCCTTCCCCTTCCCTTACCTTCCCTCCCCTCACCTCTCCCTTCCCTCTCCTCCCCTCCCCTTCCCTCCCCTCTCCTCTCTCCTCTCCCCTCTCCCCTCCCCTCCTTTCCCTCTCCTCCCCTCCTCTCCTCTCTTTTTTCCCTTTCTAAGTCAGTTTTGGTTATTGTAAATAATATTGGCTCCTCCAAAGGAGATTTTCTTTTTTCTTTAAATTTATTTATTTTCATTTGATTTGAAAGGCAGAGAGAGAAGATGGAGAGAGGTAGAGAAGGGAACAGACACAGAAAGATCCTCAGTCCACTGTTTACTACCCAAATGACTGCAACAGCTGGTGCTGAGCCAGACTGGACCTACTAGCCTGCAACACAATCCAGGTCTCCCGTGTAGATGGCAGGGACATTAGTACTTGACTTATCATCTGCTCCTCTCAGGACATTCATTAGCAGAAAGCCATGTTAGAAGACAGTCAGAGCTCAAGCCCAGGAACTCCAATATGGAATGTGGGTGTACATCTTAATTACTGTGACAAAGGCCTTCAAAAAGTCATACAGCAAAAACTGATGTACTCTCCCAGACTAGGCTCACAATTCTGATGAAAGTGACCCCCAGGAGAATGAGAAACTGACTGTATGTTACTGCAATGGCTACCATTATAAAATGGCTCAGACTTTGAAGGTTTAAACTGTTGAAATTATCTCCAAATGCTGGAGATAAGAAGCTTCATATGATGGTACCAACCAGTTAGATATCTTGTGAGGTCTCTTTTCTTGGCCTGGACATCCACCTTTGCAGTGTCCTCACATAGCCTTTCCTTTGTGCATCTTAGAAGAAAAAGAGTTATCTGGGGTCTCTTTGTTTAAAGTCACTGATCCCATTGGACCAGAGTCACACCCTCAGTAGCTCACTTGACCTTAATAATTTCCTGGGGTTCCCTATCTCAAAAGATGAGAAGGTTAGGGCATCAACCTTTGAATTTTGGTCAAACACAAACATTCAGTCTGTAGCCTTGCCTCAAAGTGTTCAGTGATGTAGCCACAGAAAAATTGCTTCATCCTCATTTAAATTCACTCAAATATTTAAGGGGTGTTATCATGAAAATAGGACAGCAGATGTCCTAGATTAAGTTGGACACCATAAACAATGAAATCACTGTTGTACAAATCAAGCTCAAGTACCCAAAATTCAGCTGAGGCCTACCAGATGCAGAAAAATAAGTTATCTTTGCATAATGGTACACAGTCACTCCTTCTTTCCACCCACCATTGTCCATTTATTATTCTCTAATCTGAACACAGATTTGGTAAGAATAAAGATTATTAGTGTTGGAGTCAAGATTCTCTATCCATAGGTAGAATCAGAAGTCAAACAATTTGAGTATTTTGAGGACCTTCATGTAAGAGAGAAACAGAAACTTTTACAACTCTTTTGGATACAAGTACTCAAGTCAGCATCCTATTAGGTCCCTGGCTATGGGTGGACATGCACAAATTTATGAGAAGGGATTCGAGGAAAGTTCACAGCAGGGGCAAAAATGAAATCCTCCCAATCTAACATAAACACAGATGTGGGCGTTTTCAGACAAAGCAATGGAAAAGAATAGCTATTGCTTCTGAATGAATAATTGGTATTCATGTTTATACAGAAATTTTCACAATGTCTAGGCCATTGCCAAATCAGTAAGAACCTCATATAAAGATGCTTTCATAAACTATACTTTTAAAGTACTCTTCATACTCTTGCTGTTTTCCATCAGTGATTAGATCAGTATTAAATGCCAGTGCCCCAAATTAAACTGTTTCTCAGAACTTCCCAGAGGGAGTAGTGTTTTATTATTTATGTGCATCATATGGACAATTTTCCAAGTAAAGACGTTATCCAATTATACAGGATTGAATAAAATTTGTCTGGACTTTAGCTCAAGTGATCAAAACACCATCTTGACCCTGGAAGGCACTTGTGTCAACCTCTACCCACTGATCAGTGTAGTTGCAGATGATAAAATTTTCCTAGACATCCTTCTTTTCTTGTAATCACTAAAGCACCTGCTTTACCCAGATTAACATCTAGAAAGTAAAAATGTTCTGTATAAAAATTTAATGAGGATTCCATCAGATTTGTTAGGGCAACCCCTTGTGTTTGTGAAACTTGTTCAGTTTGTTGGAATTAGGACTTTGGGTTCTAAATGGGATGTATTTGAGGTCAGTACTGCAGGTTGTCCTCATCTTGTCATCTACAGTGTTATCGGTAATTAAATTATTCAAAGACTTTATGGGACAAACTGAATGGATTTGTCCTTGGGCTGTAGGACTAATCAGAGATGCCAATGTAACTGTGAAAAGTGAACTAGAAATTAAGATCATAAAGAATTAAGAGGTGAATATGTGCTGATAACAGTTCTCCATGGTCCTCAAATATTTCTACCCATTTGGAAGTAAAGGCATTAACTTCATTTGTTCAAGACTATATTTTCTTTTAAAATTTATTTATTTACCTGAAAAATAGAGTTGAGGGGAGGGGTCAGGAAGAGAGAGAAAAAAAAAATCTTCCATCTCGTGGTTTACTTGCCTAATGATGTCAAAGATCAGGACTGGATCAGTCCAAACCAGGAGCCAGAACCTTCATCCAGCTCTCCTACTTGGGTGTCAGGACCCAAGCACCTGTGCCATCTTCTGCTTTCCCAGGTGCATTCACAGGGAGCTGGATGGGAAGTCAAGTAGCTAGGACTCAAACCAGAGCTCATGTTGGGATACTACCAACACAGAGGGCAGCTTAACCCTCTGTACCACAGCCTAGGCCCAAGGAACTGCCTTGTCAACATTGTTCTTTAATAAAACTGCCTCAGAAAGTAAAAATAGTAACCCTTTACAGAGAAAGTGACAAGCTTCATACTGCTCGTGTTAAAAAACATCATGCTGACCATTGGAGTCAACATCATGCAGATTCGGTGTCTATATTTATGGTTCCCTAAATGAAGGACTTTTCCTGTAATACAATTCAATCCATGTGTGAATACCATATGGCGCTCTGCTTCAGCCATTGGGATTGAGTCTGAAAACTAGTGCAAATGCTGATACTCTGGCTACTGCTATTTCTGTAACATGTTGTCCTTGGTCAATATATTTGAGAAAGAAAATGCTTGTATCTTATTTGCAACACTCACAAAACTTAGGAAAACTAACTTTGGTTTGTTTATGAGAAAGGTGACATCTCACATATTCATGCCATAAATATATTGTCTAAAAGATGCGATTTTGAGATTACAAGATGGCAGCATAAGGAGGGAGCTTACTGCTCTAGTCTAGATGAACATTAAAAAAATGGAGGAAGTGGAATTTCAGAAAAGAGTTAAGGAGAAAACTGCAGAGGAAACTCCACACAAATTAGAGGGACACTGTGGATCTATGTGGAGGATGTGAACGTGCACAACCCCATCTGCCAAGAGCCTCAGCTCCAGCTTTGGAGAGTGAGATGAGACCCGACTGCAGCAACCCAAGCCACTGCAAATAAAGCTGCAGAAAAAGCCTGCTGTGAGTCCACCTTGGAGCCCTCTGGGGGACAGTGTACCTGCCAACGTAGAGGGGAAAGTGGGGGAATGTTCCCCTTTCCTGGCCACCTGGTACCAGAGTTCTGTAACTAGCTGGGAGAGAGTGGGAGCCATTTTGGACATGCATAACAGCTATGTCAGCTTGTGTCCATGTGCCTACAAACCAGCTCAGATGAGACACCTGAGTCTGGCTGAGATAATTGACAGGGGGCTGGGTGCTTGTGACTGTGGGAGCTTTGTGTGCTGGGACTGTGAAAGTGCTATGGCTGTGTGGGAGGGTGCAGGGTGTGGCTGGGTCTTTGGGCAGTCATTGTTGGTGGCTCAGGGCTCCCTGATTCCCTTGTGAGAGTAACTACTACGGGAACTGTGCTCACACCAAAGACTGCGTGAATCTTTTTGTGGTTCTTGTGGTAACACAGATGAAAATTGTATCCACTGTGGCTAGCGTCCAGGCATTTGTCTCTGTGGAGAAGAGCAAGTGAGCATGGGACTACTCCCACAGAGCTGATAAAACTTCCTCTCTTATTTAAAAAAGGTGTTGATTTACCATGTTCAACTTCAGTGTCACTTTGGACATTTCCTTCACCCTGGAGTATGGAAGAAAGCTCACTTGTCACGCCCAGCACATGCCCCTGGGTGTTCATTGAAAGAGCAGACACAGAGGCACAGTTCAAAGATAAAAACCATCACAGAAGAAGAAAAAAACCCAACAAGTATCTCCAAAAATGCCAAAAAATAAACACAGCAATTCAAAGAAAAATAAGGAAGATAATGCTATGCCTCCAAAAGAACACAACAATTCAATACTAGAATGTGAAGATGAAGAGATTGAAGAAATGTCAGAAACTAAATTCAAAAAATATCAGAGAAAATAGACTTTTACAACAAATTGTTAAGAGAAACGAAGGGCACTATGTAATGATTAAGGGATCAATTCAACAGGATGTGACTATAATAAATGTATATGCACCTAATTACAGGGCACTTGACTACTTAAAAGAATGTTAGTGGACCTAATTGGAGACATAGACTACAATACAATAGTCATGGGGGACTTTAATACCTTGCTTTCAGCAATGGACAGTTAAACCAAACAGAAAATCAGCAAGGAAACAACCGAGTTAATTGACACCGTAGACCAAATGGATCTAACAGTTATCTACAGAACTTTTCACCGTACAGTTGCAGAATTCATACAATTTTCACCAGTGCATGGAACTTTTTTCTAGGACAGACCACACGCTAGGCCATAAAGCAAGTCTCAGAAAATTTACAAAAATCAAAATCATACCATGCATCTTCTCGGACCACAGTGGAGTGAAACAAGACCAACAACCCCAGAATCTCTAGAACATATGCAAACACATGCAAACTGGGCAACATGCTCTTGAATGAACAATGAGCCAGAGAAGAAATCAAAAGGAAAATTAAAAATTTCTGTAAACACATGAAGACGATATGTACCCCTATGTTTATTGCAGCTCAATTAACAATAGTTGAGATATGGAATCAACCCAAATGCCCATCAACTAAAGACTGGAAAAAGAATTTCTGGAATATTTACACCATGGAATACTACACAGTGGTAAAGAAAATGAAATCCTTTTGTTTGCAACAAAATGGATGAAACAGGAAAACATCAATATACTTGTAAAATAAGTCAGTCCTAAAAGGACATATACCATATGTTCTCCTGATCTGTGATAAGTAACAAAACACCTAAAAGGTAATCTATAGAAGTGAAATTGACACTTTGAGGTGCAATGACTTTGAATAGCCCTTGTCTCAACTGTTGAGGAACAGGTTTTTTTTTTTATATACTATTTTTTGAATTCTTTACTTAGTATAGAGTTAACTGTATGTGTATAAAGTTAATTGAAACTATATATTAGCAAGAATATAAGGGGAATAGGAGCAGGAGGAGGAACAAGGGTTGTAGAGTGGGTGGGAGGGTGGGTACAGTGGGAAGAATCACTATGTTCCTAAAATTGTATTTATGAAATGCGTGAAGTTTTTATTTCTCAAATAAAAGGTTTCTGGAGAGGAATTTTAAACTTTTTCACTGTGTAGCATAAATAGTTGATATCAACATGGAATTTAAATTTCAGTTGCCTGAGATCTCATCTATTCATTAATTTTGTGATGTGGAACAAGTTTCATTCCCCCTTTTTGCTTTGTCTTTCAGAAAGGAAAGAAGCTAAGATGGCCCCCATGTTTTTTACCATTTGGTGTATACACATCCTGTTTTATCCCTTCCTTGAGTGTGAAAAAAAACTTGTCAATATAATGTGACTTTATTCCCATGACTATTTATCATCATTTTTATTAAGATTTATTTATTTATTTGAAATGCAGAGTTACAGAGAGAGAGGAGCAGAAATAGAGAAAAGGATCTTCTATTGGTTAGTTTGCTCCCCAAATGGCTGCAATAGCCAAGGCTGAACCAAACTGAGGCCAGTAGCCAGGAGTTTCACTTGGGTCTCCTACTTGAGTTCAGGGGCCCAAGCACTGGATCCATCTTCTGTTACTTTCCCAAGCCCATTAGCAGGGAGCTAGTTTGGAAGTGGATCAGCAGGAACTTGAATTAGCAACCATGTAGAAGACTGGTGTTAGGTGATGGTTTAACCTACTATGATACAACGCTGACCCTATTTATCATAATTTTAATCACAAACATTGTATAATTTATAGCATAAAACACTATGTTTTGTGATATATATTTATTGTAGAATGGCTAGATCAAATGACTTTTTTAAGATTTATTTATTTACTTGAAAGTCAGAGTTACATGGAGAGAGAAGGAGAGGCAGAGAGAGAGAGAAAGAGAGAGAGAGAGAATCTTCCATCCTCCGGTTCACTCCGCAGTTGGCCACAATGACTGGAGCTGAGCTGATCTGAAGCCAGGAGCTTCTTCCGGGTCTCCCACATGGATGCAGGGGCCCAAGGACTTTGGCCATCTTCAACTACTTTCCTAGGCCATAGTAGAGAACTGGATCAGAAGTGAAGCAGCCGGGACTAGAACCGGTGCCCATATGGGATGCTGCACTGCAGGCGGCAGTTTTACCCACTACGCCACAGTGCTGGCCTCTATATTATGGGACTAAAAATTTTATTTTCCCATATACAATTTTGAGGTAAAAAAACTTAAAATCTAACCTATTAATGATTTTCAAGTATTATAAACAGTATATTATGTTTAACTGTACTCACCATGATGCGTCATAGATCTCTAGAACTTTTTCTTCATAACTGAAAATTTGTGCCCTTTTGGAAATCATCTCCCCAGTTTCACCCTCTCACCTCTGTTAACCATCATATGGCTCTCATTTTTTATGAGTCTAACTTTTTTCAGTTCCAAACGTAAATGAGATTATGCTGTATTTGCCTTTCTGTGCCTGGCTTATTTAATTAACATAATGTCCTCCAGGGTCATCCATGTTGTCACAATAGTCGGGGTATCTTTCCTTTTTAAGACTGAATAGTAATTCATTATTTATTTATGCCAAGTTTTTGCTGTTCATTTATCTATTGGCAGACACTGAGGTTGATTCCACACATTGATTGTGGTATGTAGTGCTACATAAACATGGGGATGGAGATAACTCTTAAGCATACTGATTGCATATTCTTTGAACATATACTTAGTAGTAAGACTGATGTATTATATGGTAATTCTATTTTTATTTTTGCTACAATCTCCACACTGTATTGAATAATGGATGAACTAATTTATATTCCCACCAACATTGCAAGAGGATTCCCTTGTATTCACATCCTCACCAACACTATCGTTTCTGTTTTTGATAACAGTCTTTCTAACAAGTGTGAACTGATATGTATCTTGATTTTACTTGGCATTTCCCTGATGATTAGTGTTGTTGAGTACGTTTTCTTATACCTGTTGGCCTTTTGTTTGTCTCCTTTTGAGAAATGTCTCTTTAGGTCCTTAGCTAATTTTTAAATGAGGTTAATTGTTTTCTTACTATTGAGTTACTTGAGTGCCTACATGTTGTGAATATCACCCCATAATTAGATGTATTACATATAAATATTTTCTCTTATCCTACAGATAGTCTCTTTACTCTGTTGCTTCCTTTGTCTGCTGAACTGAAGGCTTTTAGTTCGAAGTAATAGCACTTGACTATATTTACTTTTGTTCCCTATGCTTTTAAGGCCATTTGACAAAACTCGTTGTTCATATCAATGTCATAAAGCTTTTCCCTTTTTTAATCTACCAGCTTTAAAACTCAGCTACCAAGCTACGGGAATCAAATAATAATGCTATTGTCATAAAAATAGACCCATAGTACAGAATTCAATCCATTAACGTCAATTGATTTTCAACTCAGAGGCCAAGAATGCACAGTGAGGAAAGTACAGTCTTTTCAATAAATGGTCTTGGGACCACTGGAAATACACTTGTGGCAGGATGAAATCAGGCTCTACCTCATACCAGGCAAACAAACTTAATATAGGATCTGACACTGTGAAACCACTCTGCCATGTGATTAGCTGAAATCACAAAGAGGTTGTCTAGGGTCATCAAAGCAGGCTCATCCTTGGTGGACCTGACCTACGGAGGTGAGCTCTTGTAAGGTTGGTCAAGAGGGCAGAAAAAAAAAAAAATCTGTCGGACTGAGTCACCGAGTCACTGCAGCAGATGTTCTCTTTGCAGGCTGGTAGAGGAGAGACAAACATCCGTGTTGCAACCTGTCAGGGGCAGCCAACAGGAGCAAAAGTTCTCAGCTCTAGAACCCAAAGAATAGCCTTCAATCAACAACCGAAGGAGCTCAGAAGGGGACTGTGCTCTGACGGAGAACCGCATCATTACAGACACCTTGATATTAACCATGTGAGGCCCTGAGCATTGCAGTCAGCCAGGGCTTCAGAAACCGTGATATACTACATTCACACTTTCAGGATGTGAAATATGTGGTAGTTCGTCGTGCAGCACAGAACAGAGTGTGGATTTTATGTTGTGAGATGTGGTTAAAAACAGAATTTGCCTCAAAGCTTCCCTTGGAAATTAAATGAATAAATACACATCCAAATGATCTCAAGAGTACCTGGTCCAGAGTAACAGCTAAATAAAACCTGGGTCTTAGAATATGCATTCTTTGTTGCTTTAGCTAGCAGATTTGTTTTTACATCCCAATAATTCTAATGGACAGGATTGGGCACCAGGATATATCAGTTTTTTAATTACATAACAAAATAATCATAACTTCTCAAAATCATTTATAATACACTGTGAAGACGTTTGGCTACATGGAAAAATGTTAAGTGGAAAAACTATTTTTACTTCTTGCAAGTTTCCTGGAACCCTGCAAAGCAAGCACATGCTGAACATGGCCCAATGCAAACTGTGAAGTAGGCAAAGCTGCTCCTTTAGTTTCCAGACCTCCACATTTGCCTCACCACCTTTTTATAGGCTTTTTATATAGATGTATTCCCACACATTTGCATAATTTTAAATATATGCATATATGATCAAATGTAGATGTTTTTCATTACAATCTAGTTTAACTCTTCTGGTTTGGGGTTTGGCCTTTCCCTTCCTGTAACTTTGCAACCTCCCCTAAGTGACACAACCTTCTTAAACATGCATTTAACTGAAACTACAAAACATGTAATACAGATCCTATTATATACACACACCTACACACACAAATAAGTGTGTGTCCTGACATGGTCGTAAGACCATGCCCAAAATTTTTGATATGCCCAAATTATTGATATGAAACATTTTATAAAATAAATGAATGTATATACATATTTATGTACATATGAATATGTATTAGGCTCATACACAAACACATGTGTGCATGTGTTTTCTTTTGTGATTAAACAATACCTCATGGAAGTGCCTTCATACCACCTTGATATTCACCCTCTATGCCCCCATGACCCATTTATAATCTCCACTGCTACTCTTCAATAAATACACTCTATCCTTCTTTTGATTGGTCTCTTGGGCCATATATATCAGGTGAATGGGGGCAGTTGCCTTCCGGGAGGTAGTAGGGAATGGGGAATGTTGGGTAAGAGCACCTGTGGAGATCCGTGGGCTGTGCTTGCATCTCTCTACAAGTCACAGTCTCCAGAAAAGCACCAGGATGTTTTCAGTTCAGGCTCATGTGTGCCCTGGAGGCCTTCTGTAGACAACAGTTGTACAAGTGATGAAGTCTGTGGTATACACGGTCTTTCTGCAGCCCCGGATCTCTTACCTGTCCAGTCTGTGACTCTGCTTTCTGGATCTAATCTCAGTGTAGGAGTTTAGGCACAGTTTTCTAGTAACATCTGCACTGTGAAAACATATGTTAGAGCTTTTTGTATTTTTTTCTGTCTAGGTAAAGCAGCAACATAAAAGCTGAAATATCATTTTTCGATTGAGGTGTATTAATCTGAGATCAACTTCCTATTCCTATTTCAAATCTTTCTAAATGTCACATGAGATTATAAAGAAATTATTTAAAATTGTTTTCTATGTGACCTAAGAGAGCAATTGCAAGAAGGAGGTTATAAGAGTGAATAGGGACCTTCATCTCAGAGTTAGAGGTGGCAATAGTTACCGACTGAATTATATTCCTCCAAATTCCTAAATAGAAGTCCTAATTCCCAATACCATAGAACATGAATATATTCACTGATAGGGTCTTTACAAAGATGATCAATTAAAATGGAGTTTTTAAGGTAGACCCTAATCCAATATGATGGATACTTTATAACGAGAGGAAATCTGAAGACAAAGAAACACATAGGAAGAGCACTATCGAAAGAGATTCAGGGGAAAGATAACTCCCAAAAGCTAAGGAGGATGGCTTGTATCAATTTCTTCCCTTATAGCCCTCAAAATAAAATGATTACAGTGACATATTGATCTTGGCCTCTAGATTGTGCACTTTGTTAAAGAAGTTTAACAAACTACTACTGCAATTCATAGCTCACAAACAATATATGTGTATCTGGGCTTTTTATAAGATTTTATAAAAAATAGCTATTTATGTACATATTGCCCATGACTAGTTGTATTCTAACTTGAACAACTGAGTAGTTGGAAACTGAGACCGTGTGGTCAGCATCCTAAAATATATATTTTCTTTCTTTTTACACAGATCTAATCACATCAATTTCTCTGATGCAGAAGTCCCAGCCTCCCAGATTATTCATCCTCAGCCAGACCCATGCCCCCCAATCTCCTAGGGTAACTTCAATTTCTCTCCAGCTTCTTCTCCATAAATTTCCAAAGATGCTCCCTAACTCCCACATCGGCCATTTAGAGCAATCTCCTATTATATCAAAATCTTCTTTGGATGCTTCTTTATCTTCTACATAATGGCCAGTTGTCAAAGTCTTCTGTAATTTTCCCAAATATTAATGAATGTATACTATTGCCAAATGGTATTCTAAATATTCTGTAGGCATTGCAGAACATATTATTCACCAAAGCTTATAAGATGGTACTGCTACTGACTCCAGTTTTCATATGAAAAATCTAATGCACAGCAACTTTACTTTTGGTAACAGACAATACCATGCTGTGTGAAAAAGCCTAGCTACAAATCCAGGCTGCAGTTCCTGATGCTATACTCTGATATATTTTATATATTTTTCCATTTTTTTCTCCTATGCCACATGTCATGCAGTATCTGGAAGTAGAATAGTTATGCTACTCTCTCATTGCTAGAGATAGACTAGTTATCTCTTCTTACCACCCTCCTCCATCCTCTAATCATTTCTTCTTAAGATTTACATACTATCAGACTTTACCACTGGTGCCCCTTTTATATTCTGTCCTCATCTGACCTCCTTGTCCCTATCCTGCTTTTCTCACCCCAATCTCTGTTTGTAATTTTCATGAATAACTACAGAATGCTCTGGGAACGCAGTATTGTGATATAAGTGGGAAATTTCTAGAGTCTGCATTGTTCCTGTCATTTCCACAAAATGTGAGATTTTGAGATAGAGTGGAACTGTCCAAGACAGTGTAAGCATGGCTTTTCTCTCCTGGAAGTAGGATATCCTTCAAAGTTCACCCAAATCTCCTGGACCCTGAAATATAAAACTCAGGGCTTCCTTTCAGGGTCCATCAGCTATGGGGCAATGGGAGCATGCACAGTAAACATTCATTGTAGTAAGCTTTCCCAAGTCTTTGGGAAGCAGCACACAATGGATCTAAGGCTTCACTGGTTTCTCTTTGCCTGTCTGTAAGCAATAGACCCACTTCACAAAACTTGTTGCATGGGAGTATGGCCTGTGTCAGTGGACTCGGCAGCAAGGGTAACTTGTGCATAGTGAACCTGCTTCACATTTAAAAATCTACCACTCAAAAATAAAATGCTCATTTTGAAGAGCTATATTAAATTTACTTATTTCCGGTATTAACTTTTAATATTAACTAGTTCTGATCATCTGTAATAAAATAAAGGAATATAAGAATGTGTTTTCTTGATGATAATTAAGATTTCATTGAGAGACTTTTTCATGTCTGGAAACACTGAGGTAGCAACTGGGAAAATCAGAGTTTACTTTGTTTCCACTTTTCCTTTATTGTGTGATCTATACAAGCTATTTTATCCCCCTAAAGTTCATTTTGTTTCTCAGTGAGATTAAACTGAACTCTTAAATTAACTCCACTGAAAACCTTTAAAGATTTCTAATGAATGAGTATTCCGAATTTTGGTTTCATTTTAGCTGTACAGTTACATTGCAGTATTTCAAAGAAGAATAAATACCAGTTTAGTTTACATATGTGAAGATGTTTTGATGAATGTTACTTAATGAAAGATACAAATTACAAAACATTAAATATTTTATTTAATATAAAATAAAATAGCATGATGTAAACAAACACAAACATAGACTTAAAACATACATAAATATCAATGAAAATATCTTAAACAAATGCTTTCTGTTACTGATATTTTAGTGCATGCAAGCCAAATTCAATACATTTATTTCAAAAATATATTGTTATAGTGTACTTAAATGTTTAGTAATTATTAAAATTATTTTATCTGTTCCTTTCCATTTTAAAATAAGTTGTTTTCCCGTAGAACTAATCAATATTTGGGTTCTCAGCTCTTCTCATAAAGAAGAGATAATTTTGAAAGAAATAGCAACAAGAAGAACGAAGCCTGGGTCTTCAAGAATGAATTGTAAGAAGATTTACAAAAATAAATCCTAGAGAACAATTGCTACAATCACGAGTCCTTAGGACAAGATTATCGTTAAAGTCCTGCAGCTGAGTAAAGGGCAAGCAGCCCTCACTCTGAGTGGGTTTTATCCTTTCAAGGGTATCTCTTGAGAAACAAAGGATAACTGTGTAGTAAAAACACAAGGAAAACGTGTCTTGGGCAGCGACCTCCACGTGCAGAAGCTTCTCCATTTCCCTACTGGTCAAGTAAATCCCATCGCTCTTCATTTTTACCATCAAGACTGCCTTGTTCCCACCAAGACTTCCTTCTACAGACCTCATGGTTCACACCATGCTGGCACTTCCTCCTGTTTCTTTTTCTGTACCCCATTTACCCCAACTTAGTCTTGCTTGCCAGGGGCTGTTTATGAAAATGATTGTTGTCCTAAGTTTAAAGCCATAAATTTCAGTCAATTTTTGAGTCACAACCCCCAATTGTTCTTCCGTCAATCAAGAAGGGTGCCACTCCAGGAGGCCTTTTACATTTCTTGATGTTTACTAAAAAGACAGGCAATGTGTGTCAATTTGCCCCAAAATATTATTAAACCTAGCTAAATGGAAAACAAATCACATATTCACAAATGGGCATGGTCTGTCTTTGGATGAAAATAATACTCCAGCTTCTGTGAATATGGGCCAGACATGGAGGGTATGGAGAAAAAGCACTTGTTTTACAGCTTGTAAAACAAGTATTTGTAGCCAAATAAGAACATAGGTTCTGGGTACCAGATACCAATGCAGAAACTGAAAATTCCTCTGGGATTGCAGAGGAGTTGGAAGTTAAGCAAGAGAAAGAAGTACCAAAAGCAGTACTGTTCTAAACCTGGCCAGGAGTGTGCCCTGTCACTTGGAACATGAGTTTTAGAGTCTGCTCTGGACTTCCCACATCCTGGGGATAGTTTACCACCCTCCCCCCCCCACACACACACACAGATCTTGGACCTAGTGTTTGGAAACATTCACAGCCAAACTTTAAGGCCCATGCAAAAGTAAATACAAATAAAGGCGGAGGGGGGTACCTCACTATGTTGAAAATAAGCAAAAGGGCATCCTCTCCCCGTTCTTAGCAAAATCACATTAGAAAACTTGTGACTGTAGTTTCTTAGTTTGTTTCTTTGCAATGAGTGTAAACCTGTGTAAAAGCTGAGTTTCTTGTCAACATCATGGTCTGGGGATGTCTTTCTGGACAAACCAGGACCAAATGGTTGAACTGTAACCATGGAGGCGATGCACACCTGTCTCTGGGTTTCTGTGGAATGGGAAGAGCCTCACTTTGGTGGGCACTTTGCTAAGTTAGAAAATACCCACCTGTCATGAAGATATGATTACTTTGTTTGCTTTTGGAAAAAGCCAGTAAGTTAACACAGATGATCACCCCACCTACCAAGAGAATTTACAATGAACCATGTGTGACAAATTGCATACCAAGTCCATTCATGTGAGGACTAATTACTTTTTATCTTGAAACTTGTACAAAATGGCTGAGATCTAATTACCTATGTAAAAATGTGAGGTTTCTTTCTGTGTACATTCTTTTTGTGGATTATCTTAGATGTGCTTCAAATTTTGGTGTAATGTTTACTTGATATTTAAAATGTTTCTTTCTCTTCTATCATTGTGGAGAGATTTTTCAGGGTTTAGACATTTTGTTTTAATCATATTTCTCCAACATATCACTTATCCAGTCTTGATAAAAATTCAAGAAGCTATAGTAATGTAACTTTCAGCAAAAAGCCTCTAATGTACCAAGATGTGATCTCCTAAGGGAAGACTAAAGAGCCAGGGTGAACAATCATAAGCACATTAGGTACCCTAGTGATGGACGCAGGAGACAGCTAAGATGTAACCCTAGGCAGATAGTCAGTAACAAAAAACCCTGTGAGATAAGACACCCAAGCTTGATTGGCAAGCCTGATGTGCAGAGAAACATGCCTGGAACAAAACTCCCCTGCTACTACTCAAAAACAAGATAGAGGAACTGAAAACAAAACAATGCAGTTATAGCTGACCCATCCCGCTACAGATACAGAAACCCCAGAAAGGAGAAGGTGATCAATAACTAACTGAGATGATTGGAAAACCCTGGACAAACTTCCTCACAGCCCAAAGGATACAAATCCTAGATGACTTCCTCTTACAGGCTACTTCTGGGCTTCCTCTTGGCAGGGCGGGGAGCTTTTGCTTTTACTTTTGCTTTCACTTCACACATAATAAACTTTCTTTACTGTTCACCCTCCATTGTCCATGTGGCTCATTCTTTGTGTAAAACAGAGTTACATTCCCAAAGAACTGCAACCTTTCTAAAAGTTCAGCAAAAAGAGAATCCTGCAAAACAAGAGTTTTCTGTCTGGGGGGCCTTAAGGAGATGTAGGAATTTTTCCCAAATCTATCACCATCTTCCACATGCTGGAAGTGATCTATTTGGAGGAAAAAAAAAAATGAAGGAAACAAATTGGTGCAAAAGTGACTTTTTCCTGCCATGTTCCAACTCCTTGGGGTAGGCGATTTCTATGTTCAAACATCTCCTTTCAGTCTCAGATTTCTCTATTAAACAAATTATGGGGAGCAGCAGGCTCATGTGGGGACTTGGTGGTTGGAGGTTGCCTGACCAGTGTCATGGGGTGAGGAACAATTTGTAGTTTATGCTCTCAGGTCCATTCCGAGGCCCTGCATGGCGGGAGGCAGGGGTGGAAGAGGACTGATAGGTGGGAAAGAATTCAGGTTTCAGGAGGAAACAGTTTCATACAATGAGAGAGAATGGACTGTCAGTCCCAAATTCATCTACAAACCTAAACATGGGGGCCCAGTGCCGTGGCTCACTTGGTTGATCCTCCACCTGCGGTGCCGACATACCATATAGGCACTGGGTTCTGTCCCAGTTGCTCCTCTTCCAGTCCAGCTCTCTGCTGTGCCCCAGGAAGGCAGTGGAGGATGGCCCAGGTCCTTGGGCCCTGCACCTGCATGGGAGACCAGGAGGAAGCACCTGGCTCCTGGCTTCGGATCGGCGTAGCTCCGGCAGTAGCAGCCATCTGGGGAGTGAACCAACGGATGGAAGATCTTTCTGTTTTTCTCTCTCTCACTCTCTCATTGTCTAACTCTATATATCAAATAAAAAAAGAAAAAGAAAAAGAAAAAAGCCTAAACATGGGAAGGAGAAATCTTCTGTGAGACAACAGGTAGTGGAATATTGTCTGTGCCATGACTTGAGGTGAGGAAAAATGCAATTTCTGCTCTCAGATCCATTGTGAGGTTCCTGTCTGGTGGCAGTGGAAGAGCAGATGGGAAAATGTTAGTCTTCAGGAAGAAAGAGAGACAACCCCCTTTACAGTAAGAGAGAATGGGATTTCCCCAGAGAATGGAAAAGTAAGTGAAGTGAGTATGCTTTATCCTCAGGAATGAATATTTCTCACAGGAAAAGGAGAGAATGCAATCTATTTTTCAGTCATTTTTACTAAATTTACAGCAGCATTTCAACATTAATATAAATTACATAAGGGTTCCGATGCATACTATTCCATGGTAAATAATAAGGACAACAGAGTTCAAGAGATTCATTGGCAAAGACTTGAGGCATCTGCTCTGATATAAAGTGGAGTCTGGCAAATTTCCGTTTGGTCCAAGCCACTGTATGTCTTTCCAAGGAAAGTCATCGATGAAGGGAAAACAGTAGTGAGAGAGCTCTAGAGGGAGATTGACCTGTGTTCCTTGGAGTTGTGGGCACTTGTGCTACAGAATGTTGCTTAATTATTGATGGATTGTCTAAAAAGGAGGGACTTAACATATGATGATACATAGAACCTGGAAAGAAAAGGGTAACTAAACCCATATGTTTTTCTTATTCTTCCATGTTATTCTGTGCAACCTTAGAAAAGCATGAAAGAGGCCTCAGTCTCTCCAGTTTCCACAGAAAGAGCCAGGGAGGTTCACAGAGGAATAAGCAGAACAGGCCTGTCAAGGGACTCCAGACACAGTGACGCAAAACTGTCCTCATGGAGTGGGCTGATGGATTGATGGCGATGTTACAGTTGCACTGATTTGGAGGCTGTCAATGAGACATGGCTGAAGCAAGCTGAACATGGCCCAAAGAAAGTCACATAGTCAGCAATGCTACCTGTTTGGATACCACCTAGCAAGCTGAGCTGCCAGGAGCTAATGTACCAAATGAGGCCACAGACTCCATCCCCACGATAATTACTACTTAGGAATTCTTGTGCCTCTATAATTTCACAGTCTCCACCCCTTAACCTTGGGAACACCTGTTCCAATGGGAGAAAGTTCCTTTGGGGAAACACATTCACTTATGTGTGTCAATGTCCTGGAATATGGTGTGCAAAAAGGATAGAGCTCACCCTTACCTCTCCTCAGGTACCTCATCTACAAGACAAAGGTGTGCAGACAGCCCTTCATAAATTGAACTCACCAGGATGCTATGGGATTTGCCACATTAACAAATGAACAAAAGTCAAACAAGTGTGCATGACACACTTAAAAATCAATAACCTCCACAACATGGAACCAATATAATTTAACTAATATTAGCTGAGATATCATATGAAAACAAGAAACCATTTACATGTATGCATAAATATTATCACACAAAAGCATCATTTTGCTGTATTGTTTTATACTTTCTGATGTTGATAAATGTTGGATTTCTCTAAGCCTCTAACTTAGGAAAAATATTTGCATTCTCTGATTTTCCTAGAAAATGGTTCATTTTGAAGTGATTTCTGTATTACTGTATTCCAATTATACAAATGCTCTCTATTTTAGTATCCTTATACATCTGTTTCTCTATCTTTCTCTCCTAAGTGGAAGAGGAATATATTTCTACCCACCTATTTAGCATCTCTTATAAATATCCTGCTATTACAGCCAACTCAACATAATCAAAATTCAAATTCTAACCCCCTCATCATTGCTCTCTCCTGCTTCCTGGAATCACTTTTCAGCCTGATATGTTATTTCTGTAAGTAGTTCTGTCATTCCAGTATCAAAGTTACCATAGACTTCTTGACACATGGGTTTCTTTCAATGTCAATAGATACTGAGTCTCCAATATTTTCTCATTTCATTCTCCAATAACCAGTATAGTTATTCTTTTTAAAGCAAACCATAGCCATAGACACACAAAAGTGAAGAATAAAATTTAGTTTTCATACTTAATAGTTATTTTCCTCTTGTGTCTGCAATGGGCATTTTGGTGTAGCAGTTAAGATACTACTTAGGATGCCTGAATCCCACATCAGAGTGGCTTTAAGTGAATTTAATTTAAGTGAATTTAAGATCTGCTTATGGTTTTAGCTTTTTGCCAACATGCAAATCCAGAGGAGGATGGTAACATTTTAAAAACTGCATCTCTATCACCCATGTAGGAGATTTAAGTCGAGTTTCCAGACCTAGCTTCATAACAGTGTACAAAAGTGATTTTACAACTAAGAGGAAGTAACCATAACCTGCACATTTATCAAGCTTACCAAAAAAAGTCACACTCAGTTGAATTTTGCCAATGTTTGAAACCGTATTCCTGTTTACAAACTCAGTAGATAATTCCATGTACAATGTTCTAAGCCTTGGAATTTATGAAACTTGTAATCTAAACAATTACAAAAATTATAAAAATAGATAAATCCCCATAATTAAGCTATAGGTTGAGAATTTTACTTAATTGCATAGTATATCTCACCTGGTGTTCTGTGGTCATTCAAAGTCAATCATTATCTAAACTAACACTCTGTGTTACTAAGATTTAAATACATTGGAATGTCTTGACTGTAGCAGTTCCAATGGTCATGGAGTCCTAGTATGTTCATAATTGTTATAAAGTTTTTTTTTTAATTACTCCAGCAGGATGAATTTCACCAGTTAATCCCCCACTATTATTAGGGAATTCTATAATCACCACCTCAAATATTCGCAGCAATTTTTCACATTTTACATTAGTATATAATCAGCATTTTAAGCCAATCAGCAGTACATGCCCAAAGGGAATGTATATTTTAAGATGCAATATTAGATCATTTCAGGCAATAAAATTACATTAATGTTTTAATGAGAACATTAAATGACTTTGATATTCCTTCTGTCACAAGATCATTTAATCATCCTCCAACAAACTAAAGTCATCACTTTCTTCTGTCTCCTACAGTTATTCATAAATAAATGCTTCCAAATTTGAGATTTTTCCAAAACTGTAAAGGAGAAAAATAAGATTAATACATACTTTTATATGTATTCATGTAAGTAAAGAAAAGAAGAAATATGCTGAAAACAGAGATGCTGAGAGATTCCACAGGAAGGGATTTCAATAGCAGAGTCCAAGTGACTAAAATAGAGGGTTTGAAGGTATTTAAAAGGAGAATTTAGAAGTATGAACATTCTTTCTTACTCCAACAACAATACCTCAAGTGGAAGACTAAATGCCTTGGTTATAAGAACAAAAATAAATATCCCTCCCTTGTGCATCTGTAGATTCAGACTCTGAGCTTCCTTGCAAGAGTCACCCTAAAATCACTGTCTTGAAAACTGGATCTACCCATTGACAAGGAAAGCTCCATCACCCCCCGACCCACATTCACAGCCACGTCCACTTGGAGGCTCAAGTGCCAACTGCATCCTAAGGACAAAGATTGGAGAATCCCTTCTATTTGCCAAGGGGAAGGGACTCCAGATAGATGACATTTGGTCCTCTCTGTTTGAAAAAAAAAATCCTTCCCATTAAATAATCCCACCCAGGTCTCAAAAAGCATAACCAGTACTTTGGTGATTCATTATTAATTGTGAAGGCACGGGCGGCAATGTTTAATGTTTTTTCATAAATTTTATATTTTTTTCCTCTTGCCATATGGTGGCTTGATTCTCCAGCTGCACTGAATTTAGGCATGGCACCAGGACTAGTTTAGATGAATAAAATGTGAGTAGAAGTGGATTTTTGTCAGTTTTGGTCACACACACTAAGTGCTTCTTTTCGACATAGATATTGGATACGACCCCTAACTTCCAATCCATCAGATTGGGTTGGAGAGAATGGCAGAAGCCCAGCACATAATGTCATGGACAGAAGTCAGGACACCGAAATGAAATGTCACTTTCTTGCTAAGATTGTGGAAAAAAAATTTTATATTAGCAAAATACAGCTATCTTTACTGATACAGAAACGACAATTTTCAAGACTTTTGAAGAAATTTGCTAATGAGATACACACATAAAAACACATAAGAGGAAACAATTTACAATAGTTTACATAGTGCATATATATACATATTGAAGCACAGTTTTTAAGATAGAGAACCATTTTAGAACTGTAAAAGAAAATACCACCTCGGGGCTGGCGCTGTGGTATAGTGGGTAAAGCTGCCCCTTGCAGTGCTGGCATCCTGTATGGGCACAGATTTAATTCCTGGCTGCTCCACTACTGATTCAGCTCTCTGCTATGGCCTGAGAAAGCAGTGGAGGATGGCCCAAGGCCTTGGGCCCCTACACTCACGTGGAAGACCCAGAGGAAGCTCCTGGCTCCTGGCTTCGGATCGGCACAGCTCCAGCCGTTGTGGCCAGTTGGAGAGAGAACCAGCGGATGGAACTCTCTCTCTCTCTCTCTCTCTCTCTCTCTCTCTCTGCCTCTCCTTCTCTGTATGTGTAACTCTGACTTTCAAATAAATAAATAATTATTTAAAAAAAAAAGAAAATGCTACCTCACTAACAAAAGAATTATGAGCAATAAAATAAAAAAACTCAGATAACAATAGTATCACTCTGGAAATTAAAAAATAAGGAAACACATGCAAAAATTAAAAGATAAAAAATTAGAAAATTTCCTATGAAATATAAAAGTGGTTTATCAGATGTTTCCAAACAGGTATAATGCAAACTCCACTTTGGATTTTCTCACGAAGCTACTGAGGAAGGTGTTCCAACAAAATGAAAGAATAAACTACAAAAGAGGAAGTTAAGAAATCTCTTAATGGAAAAAAGCAATTCTTCAGAAGAAAGAAGAAAATACATCTTTCAGAATATTGGACAATGAAAATGCTGGAAAAGAAAACTTGTAGGATGAAATGGAGGACACTAGGAAACATATTTTCAAGGAGGACTATAAAAAAGGAAGGGAGAAAAAGAAGGAAGGGGAAAAAAAGGAAAGATGGAAAAAAGGTTTTTTTTCTTAAGAATATATATTTTTTTATTTGGAAGAGTTACACAGAGAGACAAGAAAAGGCAGAGAGAGAGAGAGAGAGAGAGAGAGAGAGAGATTGAGGTCTTCCATCGCTGGTTCACTCCCCAATTGGCTGCAATGGCTGGAGCTGTGCTGATCCTAAGCCAGGAGCCAGGAGCTTCTTCCAGGTCTCCCATGCAGGTGCAGGGGCCAAGACTTGGGCCGTCTTCCACTGCTTTCCCAGGCTGAGGCAGAGAGCTAAATTGGAAGTGGAGCAGCTGGAACTTGAACCAGCGCCCATGTGGGATGCTAGCACTGCAGGCAGTGGCTTCACCTGCTTTGCCACAGTGCTGGCCCTGAAAAAGAGCTTGAAAAAAAAAAAAAGAAAAGAAAAAAAAGAATGTCTTCCATGCTAATGACTGGAGATTTTTCATCTCTATCAGTGTTTAGTGATTAATTCCTAAATACATAGAATTAGAAAATGAAAGCAGTAAAGCAATTATAATCTTTTATGAAGACAATAAAAAATAGAGGCAAGGCAATCATTGCTACCCTATGTCCCAGATCTGAATATTCACTCAGACACCTGATACAAGAATTGAATATTAATACAATTACCAAAGATGGTTGATTTTACTGGGAGAGTTAAAAGGATGGAAACAAAGATATGTCTCCAGGCAATAGAGGATTAATTTATCTTAAATCTCATTCCATATGAATATCAGCATAATATAGAAGAAATGCTCAAAAAGCCATAGGAAATGGATATTATGAAATAAACCATACCTGCATTTCAATTTTTTCTATCCAAATAACTTCATTTTTAATCCCCCCCTTTTTTACAAACATTTGCAAAATTCTTATAAACTGTATGAATGATTAAAGTTAAGCAAAAGATTGTAATAGGTTTAGAAGTATAAAAACAACTAGAAAAAAGCTAATGATTTGAGGGTGATTGTGGGAAGAATAAATTTAGATTAAGGAGAGGTAAAAAAGAGTAATTTTGATGCATATAATTTTAAATCAAGAAGCATTTTTCATTATTTGTATTACATCCCTAAGATAAAAATTCTACATAAAAATAAAATAATGGGGGCTAGTATTGTGGCTTTAGCAGGTAAAATTGCCACCTGTGACATCCAACATCCCATATGGGCACTCATTATTGTTGCTGTTCCATTTCTGATCCAGCTCCCTGCTAATGGTCTGGGAAAAACAGTGGAAGATGGCCCAAGTGTTTGGACAATTGCAATCACATGGGAGAGTTGGATGAAGCTCCTGACTCCTGACTTTGGGCTGACCCAACTTCGACTGTTGTGTCCATCTGAGGAATGAACCAGCAGACCCAATAGCTCTCTGTCTGTTTGTTCCTCACCCTCTGTAACTCTAACTTTCAAATAAATAAATAATTAAATCTTCAAAAAACTAAAATGATGACAAATATTGCCATGTTTTTCTTTATATGTATATATATATATATATATATATATAGGAAGACAGATATATGTGCATGTTATAATTATTACTATTTGCTTTTGAGAAAAGATTTTAAATTACATAAATAAAATGAAAAATCAAGGTGGCTGGGCATTGTAGTGTACCTAGTTAAGCCATGGAACGCAAGGCCAGCATCCCATATGTGCACCCGTTCCAGTCCTGGCTGCTCCACTTCCCATTCAGCTCCCCGTTAATGCCCCTGGGAAACAGTGGAAGATGGTCCAAGTTCTTGCACCTCTGCACCCAAAGGAGAAAACCAGATTGAGTTCCAGACTCCTGGCTTCGGCATGGCCCATCCCCTGTCTTCTAGCCATTTAGGGAGTGAACCTACAGATAGACAATCTCTCTCTCTCTCTCTCTCTCTCTCTCTCTCTCTCTCTTTCTCTCTCTCTCTCATTCTTTCTTTGAAATAAATAAATAATATTTTAAAAATAAAAAGAAATTAACATTTTTCTTATGCTGGCTATGGACAGGATAGTTCACTTCATTAATTTTTTAAACGATTGTGTGTATTTATATGAGAGGTAGAGTTACAAACAGAGAAAGAGAGAAACAGAGAGAGAGAGAGAGAGAGTCCATCTTCTGGTTCACTCCTCAAATGGCCAAAATGGTGGGAGCTAAACTGATTTGAAGCCTAGAGCCAGAGCTTCTTCTGGGCCTCACACATGAGTGCAAGGTACCAGCACTTGACCCATCCTCTACAGCCTTCCCAGGCCATAGCACAGAGCTGGATCAGAAGAGAAGCAACCAGGACATGAACTGGAGCCCTATGGGATGCTCGTGCCACAGGCATATTTTCTTTGAGTGTTTGGCACTGTGGTATAGTGAGTTAAGCTACAGACTGCATTGCCAGCATCCCATATGAGTACTCGTTCATGGCCTGGTTGTTCCTCTTCCAAACCAGCTCCCTGCTAATGTGCCTGGGAAAGCAGTGAAAGATGGCTCAAGTACTTGGGCCACTGGACCCAAATGGGAGACCCAGAAGAAGCTCCTGGCTCATGGCTTCTGCCTGACCTAGCTCCGACCATTGAGGCCATTTGGTAAATGAATTAGCAGATGGAAAATTTCTCTGTCCTCTTTTTCTACGTAACTCTGACATTCAAATAAATAAATAAATCTTAAAACTTTTTTTTCCTTGAATGCTTTAACATAATTGTTCTAGTGGCAGATAAAAATAAAAAGGTAGATAAACTAGGTATATAATTTTAAATAAATATAAGGAAATGCATTTATATATAATACTCATAACTTTATTTACTAATTCACATGTTATACATATATATACTATATATAAATATATACACTAAAATGGCTAGATATATACATTACCAAACATACTTACTTTGTGTGCAACTTGAAAGATTCCTAATAGTATTCAATGTTCAATATACAGTATATTCCTATTCACTGGAGTCAACATAGATTATCTCTTAGTAGGTATCTTCATGCTATTCCTCATAATTGAAATTTTTACAAAATCTCCCTTCTCACTGCAGCCCTGTAGCTGATAGTAACCCATGTCTTACTCTCTGTTCCTATGAGTGTGTGACTTTTCTAGACTCTAAGCATAAGTGAGATCAACCAATATTTGTCTTTCAGTTCCTAGCTTATTCCATTAGTATAATGCCCTCCATGTTTATGCATGTTGTCACAAATGACAGGATTTCTTTCTTTTTTATGGCTGACTAGATTCCTTTTGTGTGTATATACCACCTTTTCTTAATACATTCATATAATGATGGACACAGGTTTACCCCATACCTAGGCAATTGAATAGCTGGATTGCTGGATCAGATGGTAGTTCTATTTTTAATTTATTGAGGAACCTCCATACTTTTTTTCATAATGGCTGTACTAATTTACATTCTCTTCAACAACGTACAAGGATTTTCTTCTGTCCATAGCCATACCAATGCTTTGTATCTTTGGTCTTTCTGAAAATAGTCATTCTAACAGCTGTGAGGTGACATCTCATTATACTTTTAATGAGCATTTCCCTGGGGACTAGTGTTGGTGAACATTCTTTAAGGCACCTGTTAGCCATTTCTATGTCTTCTTTTGATAAATATCTATTTAGGTCCTTTTGTACATTTTTAAATTAGGTTGTCTTCTGACTGTTGATTCTGGTTTCATATTTTGCTTACTAACTGTGTATTAGATACATGTTTCACAAATGTATTATTTCATTCTGTCTATTATCTCTTAGTTTTGTTGATTGTTTCCTTGTCTGTGGAGGGCATTTTTAGTTTGATGTTGACATACTTAATTTCACTTTTGCTGCCCATGCTTTCAGGGATTTATCCAAATAATGTTCACTCAGAACAATATCATGGAACATTATCCTTGAGTTTGCTTTTGGCATTTTACTTTTTTTTTTTTTTTTTTTTGATGGGCAGAGTGGATAGTAAGAGAGAGAGACAGAGAGAAAGGCCTTCCTTTGCCATTGGTTCACCCTCCAATGGCCACCGTGGCCGGCACGCTGCAGCCAGCGCACCGCACTGGTCCAAAGGCAGGAGCCGGGTGCTTCTCCTGGTCTCCCACGGGGTGCAGGGCCCAAGCACTTGGACCATCCTCCACTGCACTCCTGGGCCACAGGAGAGAGCTGGCCTGGAAGAGGGGCAACCGGAACAGAATCCGGCGCCCTGACCGGGACTAGAACTCTGTGTGCCCGCACTACAAGGTGGAGGATTAGCCTATTGAGCCGCAGCGCCGGCCTTTTTTTTTTTTTTTTTTTTTTCAGAGTAGATAGTGAGAGAGAGAGAGAGAAAGGAGCTTTGGGCATTTTAAAAGGCACAAGTCCTAGAGTAAACTATTAATTTAATTTGTTTTTGGTGTGAGAAAATTATCCGATTTAATTTTTCTGCACGTGGATATCCAATTTTCTAAGCACCCTTTATTAAAGAGGTTTCCTTTCCCTTTCTTAGATTCCTAAGATTAATCAAAAATCAATGACCCTAAAGGCATAGAATGATTTCTCAGCTCTCTATTCTGTTCCATTAGTCTTTTAATGTGTTTTTAAGGCACAGGATGATAATGGTGTTTCTGTGTTTGGGGTTGTAAGTCACACTTTTAATTTTATATTGTTCCAAATACCATGCATTTTTTACGAAGATGATTTAAATCTCAAAAGATAATTTTAAGAATGCTTTAAAGAGGGGCTGACACTGTGCCATAGCAGGCGAAGCCATGGCCTGCAGAGCCTGCAGCCATGAGGGTGCCGGTTCAAGTCCCAGTTGCTTCTCTTCCAATTCAGGTCCCTGCTGATGTGCCTGGGAAGGCAGCAGAAGATGCCTCAAATGCTTGGACCCTTGACACCAGCATAGAGACCTGGAGGGAGCTCCCGACTCCTGGCTTTGGCCTGGCCCAGCCCCATTTATGGGGTGAACCTGCAGATGAAAGCTCACTCTCCCTGCCCCCTCAGCCTCTCTGTGTGTATGGGTGTCCCATTCTCTGTAACTCTGCCTTCAAATGAATATATACATCTTTATAAGTGTATATGTGTCATGGACAAAGGATTTTCTCTAAGGATTATTCCCGGTGTCATCATTACATACACTTTTACATATATAAATATGATAACACCACAGTGAGCACACTTGGTAATTCAGTTAATAATTCTGTTGGCTAACCTGAATGATGATACAAACTGTAATTGCTATCATCATAGTTGTCTGGTTAATGAAATTTATGCGATGTGTACATATAAAAATTTAATGTAAAGACTGTAGACTTAGCCAATGAATAAAAGAAAAAAAATGTAAATTAGAGCCCAAGAGGTAAAGCATTTATTTTTGGTCTAATACTTTTTTGCACAGAAATTGAGTTCAAGCAGAACTTTTGTATGTCACCATGTTATTATACATAGGAGAGGACAAATACATCCAATATTTTAGGTAAAATTATTTATTTTTATTTATTTTTAAAAGATTTATTTAATTGAAACTGAGAGTTACACAGAGAGAGAAGGAGAAGCAGACAGTGAGAGAGGTCTTCCATCCAATGGTTCACTCCCCAATTGGCCACAATGTCCTTAGCTGTGCCGATCTGAAACCAGGAGCCAGGATCTTCCTCAGGGTCTACCACATGGGTACAGGGTCCAAGGCCTTGGGCCATCTTTACTGCTTTCCCAGGCTGGATCGGAAGTGGAACAGCCGGGTCTCGAACCAGTGTCCATATGGGATGCTGGCACTGCAGGTGATGGCTTTACCTGCTACGCCACAGTGCCGGTCTCTGTTTATTAATTTTGATAGTAATCATAAGCACTTTATAATTATTTCTGATATGCCTTTATAAAAAATTTGGGGAGAAATAACTTAGAGTTGTGCTTTCATGCTCAAAGAGAAATTCTCATGAGTGATAGACTGCTGATATCAGGGATGTAATAGTGTAAAAAATATATGATTTTTGATATCTATTTTTCTTTTTAATCAAGCTCTACAAAAATTTATCCTATTTCTGATTTAATTATTCTGAAACACTGATTTTAAAAATATAATCATTTTTTCATGCTGTGTTTGAATAGTATATTTACTACCACCAGCTTCAGCCTTGTTCATCAGTGTTTTAAAAATCTCAACTTTAAGGATCTATATCTACCAAATAATGCTCACCTTTACCACATGACTTTGTGTAGCTCTAACACCTGAGGGTACTAAATAATGTTCCTATAAAAATGGAACTAGAAAATATGTTTATTTTGGTGCAAAAAATTGAAATTTGCACATAGGAATGGGTCTTCCAAAAGATAATGGAATATCCATATTATGAAATCTATGGATCCCACGACGCCATGGCGGTGCTTTGTTGCCTCAGAGTGTTGAGGCCAACAGGATTTTACCAAATATATTTAAAGTGTTGTCTTACTGGCCGTTGGAATTGTAATGTCATCTGCATAAAGAAACAGGCCAACTCAGCAGAGCTGCAGTGAATTCATTATTGTGGTGACCAGCCTAGCCAACAGGTGGCCATACAGTGTGGCTGCCCATAGTGCCTGGTACAGGGTCTACTCGATGTACCCAGTGCATTCTGACCAGGTCTCTGTGAACTGGAGGAAGTCTGACCTCCCTGCTCGGCAAAAAGCAATGCTAGAATTTGCACTTGCTGTTTCCCTAGCGGATGACATAATAGATGACCATTTCAAAAAACCTGAAATGCACGGCTTCACTCAAGAAGATGCCTGGGACATAGCTGCAATTTCAGCTTTTTATGCCATGTCCAACCAACCACCTTGGTAATTGTGTCAGTCTTGTTCCCAACAAAGAATTCGATTTCATAGGCAGAACCAGTGAGGTTAAAGACATCAAAAGTGAGCTTGTTCCTCCCATAGTATGAAAGCGGGACAAGTGTTTATCATTTCAGTCATGTTGTATTGTAAGACATCAGTTGGGAAGTAATTTAAAGAAAAAAAGCCAATGGATAGAGAAGTAAATAAGTGTTGTTCCTGGCTTGCTTGGTAAACTAAATCCTAAGTGTCGTGGATACCCAGAGATGTAGAAGCACAGAGGACACATTGTTTAAAAACTGCTCATTGTTGGCCAGCGCCGTGGCTCACTAGGCTAATCCTCCGTCTTGCGGCGCCGGCACACCAGGTTCTAGTCCCTGTCGGGGCGCCAGATTCTGTCCCGGTTGCCCCTCTTCCAGGCCAGCTCTCTGCTGTGGCCCGGGAGTGCAGTGGAGGATGGCCCAAGTGCTTGGGCCCTGCACCCCATGGGAGACCAGGAGAAGCACCTGGCTCCTGCCATCGGATCAGCGCGGTGCGCCGGTCGCAGTGCGCCGGCCCCAGTGGCCATGGGAGGGTGAACCAACGGCAAAGGAAGACCGTCCTCTCTGTCTCACTCTCTCACTGTCCACTCTGCCTGTAAAAAAAAAAAAAAAAGAAAAAGAAAAAGAAAAAAGAAAAACACAAACTGCTGATTGTTGAGTTTTGTTGTGATCTAAAAGGACCACCAGGGGCAAAGAAGTTCAAAGAAATGTGACATTCAGCTGGATTTCGGCAACTGAAGTTGAAAGCTTTCAAAAATGATGTTAAATTGAAATCATCCTATCTAGTCTGTGATTTGAGATTAATTCCTTATTAATGTGGTTAAATGTAAAGACTTTTAAGGCATTGAGTAAATAGGAGCAGGCACAGTTGAAGTTTATCTCTGTCTTTGTGTTTTCTCAGGTAACTTCAAGTGATTTTTTTTTTACTGATAGGTTGTAAAAATCATTGTAATTTCAACAGAATTTTCTTATTTTGGATTTCAGGAAATCATTTGAGATACGTTAGCACTTACACCTTAAGTAGGAATATGCAGAAAAAAATTGGCATTACTAAATGTCATAAGTATTACAGCCATCACTGCCTTAAGTTTGTGGACATATTAACTTTTCTTTTTGTTTTTATTTTACAAGTAGAGTTATAGACAGTGACAGAGAGATACAGAGAGAAAGATCTTCCTTCCGTTGGTTTACTCCCCAAATGGCTGCAACAGTCGGCACTGCACAGATCCGAAGCCAGGAGCCAGGTGCCTCCTCCTGGTCTCCCATGCCGGTGCAGGGACCCAAGCACTTGGGCCATCCTCCACTGCCCTCCCAGGCCACAGCAGAGAACTGGAGTGGAAGAGGAGCAATCAGGACTAGAACCCGGCACCCATATGGGATGCCGGCGCCGCAGGCAGAGGATTAGCCAAGTGAGCCATGGTGCCGGCCCCCCATATTAACTTTTCAAGAATCATTTTCATTATTTAACTAATAAAGTTATATGAGAACCTACAAAATGTTTTTGTTCCCTCTAAATTTCTCTAGATTCTAGAAATTGTCTGTCAACAGTTCTTAATAAACCTTGGGGCTATAGCATACTGATTTTGCATTGCCTGAACTGTTAAATCTGATTTCTTGAGCTTGTATTTTTCTGTTAGAGCTGTGCTTTAAATACCTTGAAATATGTAACCTTCAGAAAGAAAGAAAGAAAGAAAGAAAGAAAGAAAGAAAGAAAGAAAGAAAGAAAGAAAGGAAGGAAGGAAGGAAGGAAGGAAGGAAGGAAGAAAACTACGTGTGGGTTTCAAAAACATTTTGCAACAAAATACTTATATTTTAATCCTACTGATATAAACATTTCAAAGGACCCACAAGTCTGTAATAAGAGGACACAGTTTAAAAAAAAAATTCTTGCATATCCCCAGTTTGAGGGGCAGATGTTTGGCATAGTGGTAAAGGTGCCTCTTGGGATGCCCGCATCTTATTTTAGAGGACCTGATCCAGAGGTCACAGTCTCCTAAAAGGTTAAAGAAGTTGATAGTTTACAATAGTTGTGGACTTAGCACTACAGAAATAACTGGCATCTTAGCCACAGCTATTTAGAGAAGAGATGGATATGGGGAGAAATGAAACAGGAAAAGATAGCTAAGCAAAATAATGACCAATTTAATGTTGTAGGCAGAACTCCAAGTTAACTCCCCAAATTTTTATGCTATGGAAAATACATGCTGTACAATCCCTTCCTCTTGACTATAAATGAGGCCTGTGTTTATGATAGGATAGTCACTTCTCATTATAAGTTTATGTTATATGAGAAAAGCAATGATAGTCATTTCTGTGATTGCATTATGCAATAAAAACCACTTAGTAGTAGACTAGAGAGAGCAGAAAGAGTGTTGGCTTTAAACAGGTAAGCTGTCTTGTTGTGAGCCCTTCAATCCAAGGGATAAGGGACTGCTTGCAATCTCCAGTGGCTGAAAGAAACTTTCATCTGGCAGATGGGAAGAAAATAGGGTCTCAATTCACATGATAACAAGAAGTTAATCCTGCCAACATTACATGAGCTTGGAAGAAGATCCCAAACCTTAGATGAGATTTCAACCCTGCTAATCCAAGCTTAGACTCCTGAACCATGAACATTAAGAGAATAAATTGGCTTTTGTAAGCTATTAATTCTATAATAACCTGTTATGGTGAAAAAGTTATGCAATGCTCATGTTTAAAAAAAACTCAAGGCTATTCATAAAATAATTCTCCTGAGGAGAAAGAACAATCCAGCCCAGGTGGAAGCACTTGCTTAAAAAAGAAAAATAAATAAACTTTCAGATATTATTTAAGTAAAGGGATGAAAAGTCCATGCCTTGTCTGTGGCTTGAGATTTCAAATAGAGAAAGGTACCATGAAGCTGGAAAAACTTTCTTTGGATAGTTCCAGATACATTTGCAGTGACTTTGAGGGATTATGAGCCAACTATATAATGGGAGCATAGGAACCAGGCCAGCAATCAGAGAAAAAATCCCATACATTTTAAGACGACATTTTTTGGAACCCTGATGACTTCCTTCATGATATAAGAGAAATGAATACTCTTGTGTGTCCACACAGTGAACAGTATGATACACCATCCAAACTCTCTGGCATGGATGGATTATCCTTCCAGCTGCCAGCTGTGAAATTGGATGGCACGCACAAGCTTTTAGTTCTTTTCATGAATTGTTCTTTGCTGAAGAAAGTAATTTTTTTTGAACAATTTCTCACACATTTCTGCATCCAGTGAGTGGACACTGTAGATGTATAAAGACCACAGTTTCTTACTCCCAACACAGGATATCCTGAAGGCACACACAGCTCTAACCCTACAGCACCAGCATTAACTGCTATTTGTGCTGTAGCAGTTTCCCCTCAAAGGCTAATAATGATTTGGACACTTGGTTTCCAGTATGACTGTCTCGAGGTGGTGGAAATTCAAAAGGACAGGGCTTCAGTAAGGGGATTAGGTTACTGTGCTCCACTTTCATGAGCAGACTGAGACGGGTCAAGGGATTGGACCATTTCTGCTGTGACTAGATCCGTTCTCTTGGGAACGCATTGTCATACACTGAACTCACTCAATGCCATGGTCCCTTAGACACACAGCACTTTCCTTTCCTCTTGTTTGCCATCTTACACGAGCCAGGGTTCTCATACCAGGATGCCAGCACCATGCTGCTTGGACTTCCCAGTCGTCTGAATGATGAACAAAATAAACTGGTTTTCAAACATTATCCAGCATCAGGCATTGTGTTACAGCAACACAAATTAGACTAAGACACATACATAAGCACCTTAGGTGTACTTGTATGACACATGAATTCATATGGAAATCAGAAAAAACGTGTACAGGCATTTTGGCCTAAGAGGGTTAAATTGCCACTTGCTATACCATACCATACTGGAGTGTCAGTCTAGTCAGGCTGCTTTGATTTCCATCCAGTTCCCTGCATTCTCCTAAGAAAGCAGTGAAGATGGCCCAAGTACTTGGGTCCCTGCTACCCACGTGGGAGACCCAGATGAAGTTCCTGGCTTCTTGCTTGAGTGTTGTCTAGCCCAGGCCATTTCCGCCACTTGGACAGTGAACTAGCGGATGGAAGATTCTCCCTCCCTCTCTCTCTCTCTCTCTCTCTCTCTCTCGCTGTTTTTCAAATAAATACATGAATAATATCTAAAAATTTAAAAAGAAAAACACTAAAACAGTAGGACGTGATTATAGCAGCAAGTCAGCCTGGGTGCTTGTTATTTATAACCTTTTCTCTGTCACTTTCTTCCTCTTTGTTCCTCTCTCTCCTCCTCTGTTTCTAAGAAAAATGATGCTAAGGCGGAGGGGTTCACCACAAGTGGAACCATGGGACCTCGATGGGAAGGGTGCTTCTAGCACTGACATGGTTTAGAATTACTGTTCCATATGTGAAAATAAAAATAGCATTTACTACCATGTGCTAACATTGTTGTGATATTATTTTCTTTACTATTTGAAAATAATTGTTTTACTAATTGATGGGCAAATTGTTCTTAAAGTCGCAATGATATCAACATCATTTAACAACTTGGAAATACAAATTCTTGGATTCCATTCTCAACATATAGAATCAGTTACTCTGAGAAAGAAGCCCCAAAATTTGGGTCTTAACAATCATCAGGTGATTTTGATGAATGCTAAAATGTCGCATAGATAAAACACTCATCTCCTCATTATGTATGATCATCATATTTTCATAGCCACAGTAGCTTGTCCTTCCCAATATAATATAAAATATAATAAAATATAAAATATAATAAAACTAGCAAAAGTAATTTCATTCATCTTTGAAAATTCACAATTACAGAGAGATTTTTTTTATTTTCTTTTTTTTTTACTTTTATTTAATGAATATAAATTCCCAAAGTACAGCTTATAGATTACAATGGCTTTCTCCTCGCCTCATAACTTCCCTCCCACCCGCAACCCTCCCCTTTCCCGTGCCCTCTCCCCTTCCATTCACATCAAGATTCATTTTCAATTCTCTTTATATACAGAAGATCAGTTTAGTATATATTAAGTAAAGATTTCAACAATTTGAACCCACATAGAAATACAAAGTTAAAAATACTGTTTTAGTACTAGTTATAGCATTAAATCACAATGTACAGCACATTAAGGACAGAGATCCTACATGAGGAGTAAGTGCACAGTGACTCCTGTTGTTGACTTAACAAAAAAGCTGTCTGCACATTAATGTTTATTGCAGCTCAATTCACAATAGCTAAGACCTGGAATCAACCTAAGTGCCCATCAATAGTAGATTGGATAAAGAAATTATGGGATATGTACTCTATAGAATACTATACAGCAGTAAAAAACAATGAAATCCGGTCATTTGCAACAAAATGGAGGAATCTGGAAAACATAATGCTGAGTGAAATAAGCCAGTCACAAAGGGACAATTATCATATGTTCTTCCTATTCAGTGACAACTAACCAAGCACCAAAAAGGAAACCTGTTGTAGTGAAATGAACGCTATGAGAAACAGTGACTTGATCAGCCCTTGCCCTGACTGTTGATGAACAACTTAATATGTTATCCCTCTTAGTATTCTTTTGTTTGTTGAGAGATTGTTAATGTAAAAGTACACCATTAATTTATGTGCAACATAAAATTGTATTTTCCTGAATGAAAAATAATATAGAGATAATTATATTTTAAGTTAATTGGAAACATTAGTTGAGCTTCTTCAAATACATTGCAAATAATTGTGTGGTATTTGTTTTTTATATCATTTTATAATTAGCTAATTCTAGCCAATAACTTTCTTTTTAATGGTTCATAAAAATAAATGTAATTATATTCAGGTAAAGAAACACATTCAATTACTGCTTGTATTACTTTGGCTTACAAAAGCTGGCAGTAATACTAATCAGAGGAAAGTAATTTGGATTTTTAGTTTAGGAATTTAAATATCTTTGAGGCAAAATGGAAACAGAAAGAGCTTATAGAAATTGAGATTGAAAACAAAGACAGTATGTTTCATTTCCACAATTCCTATCCTGGGTTAATATTGTATATACCTACCAACAAAGAGGCAGGAAGAAAATCAACTTTATTATCCACCAGGAAAAATTCCTGCTGTGTCACATCCAGACAGGCTGCTACTGCTGCATAGTAATTGGCAGCCAATAGTGGGCCCCCACTGTGAGTAATCCTTGTTATTTTACAAGCATTTTTTAACCTTCAAATTATAAATATATATTTTTAAAATTTTAACATGTTGTGTTAACTGTTCTTATTGAATAATTTTTATCCTGGTTCTTCTTATGTCTATGAGTATCATGGGGGAAATTACAAATTTTTTTTATTTTCCACTATGCACTGATACTTACATTATCTCACTCTGTTACTTTCAAATCTCCTACAATTTACATGAATTTTCTGAAACCATAGGAGGGAGAATGTTTTTTGGTCCATGTCGTTACTTTTACCAATAATTACCTCATATTTTAAATTATCTTTCCAGATCCATTTGTATTTAGTTTAATTAAGGCACACTAGTTCTATGTAGAACCTGTGTCTACGATTTGATCTCTCTTCTGTGTACCTTTGGTTATTAATACAGACCTTGTTTGCATAGAAGGGAACTTGCTAGAAAAAGTGGGACTGTACTCATTCTCTCCAAAGTGTTTACTGTTGAAACACCGACACCTTTATCTGGGAGACGGTGACAGAATTCAAAGTTTCCCAGCACTTTCTCCCAGAAACAAAGGAATCTAACAAACAAAAGCTGGAACAGTGTGAAGAGTAATCATGCCTGCAAGGTTGGAGCTTAATGAAGTAGTATTTCTGTTACTTAGGAGCAGAAGATGTGTCAAATGCTGAACCTTACTTGGGTCAGATCTGTACAGAGCTGGAGGTCCGTTCACCGTCCCATACAAGAGTCTCAGGATTTGTACATAGACTTACTGCAAATGTAAAAAAAAAAAAAAAAAAAAAAAAAAAAAAAAAAAAAGTGCAGAAATAATTACAAGCACACAAATATTGTTAAACCCCAGGAATAACAGCACATGAGTTATGTTCCTTGCTTGCTTTTAGTCTAAAAATATAATAACATTTGCTCTTTCTTATGCTTTCTTTCACACTAACAATAAAAATCCATGTTAAGATAGCTTAATATACTTCCAAATTTGACACTTTATATACAATAGACAGGATTAAAACTTCTTAATAAGTAAATAATATATTTCAATGACTGCTCCAGGTCTATAGAATAGCTCTCACCTATAGATGAAAGGTTTTTTTGCTTTGTTTTGTTTTTTGTTTTTTTCCACAAAATCAACATCTTCTGGTAAGGTTGGTTTTTCTATTGGTATGAAGCTGAAGCCTTTTTGAAGCAAAACAGGGACTATAGTGTGGCTCAGTAAATTATTAAATCTACAGTGTCTAGATAATAAAATGAATATTTCACTATTTTTTAAGAAGCAGATGAAAAATTGCAGAGGTAAATTTTATCATGTGCTGCTGCTGCTGTTTTGAGACAACACAGGGATTGTTCCTGATGAATGTAGTGACAATTGGATTATTGTATTTTTTCACCATCTTTGTGATGTAAATGAACACAAAGATTTATTAATGCATTTAAAATTGCAAAGGGCCTCTCAGGAGCCCATTCCTATAGGCTGGCCAGAAGTTGAAGGATGTAAACAGAGTATGTCTACTTCATTTGATTTTCTCATGTGGACATCTGAAAAGCTACCATCTGGGTCTTCAAGCTGCTAGTTTCTCAACTGCAGCCACTGTGGACAGACGTTTGCTGTGCTTTTTTGATGTTACAATTTGGTTTACTGGTTCATTTTTTCTTAGCGTTTGTCCACTTCTTGTTTTAACATGCACCGTGACCAATGTAATGAGCAACTTGGGATTTGAAGATTTATTTTGTGAAACATCTTGTGATTGTACAGGTAAGTCCAAAAGTACCCAGAGTTTATACCCTGCAGTTGCAATCAAAAACAACACTATTTCCTAAAGTAGCTTTTGTAAGGACTGTGGATTCCATGTCATAGAAGTCTCATATTTGTCTCCTACGTGACTTCATTCCTAGAGAAAGTTTATGTGCTCATCATTCTAAATCCACATTATTTGAGATTAAGTAAATATAATTTATTACAAACTCACTTTGTTTCACTTGGAACTGCAATAATGCAGAGTCCCCAGCCGTCAGTAAAAAGCTAGGAATCCCAAAAAAGGCAAAACTCCTGGAGTAATTGTAGTCATGAAAAGCATCAATGCATTTCAAGACTTTTGCCTGAAAACAAAATAGATTTTCTGTGAAATGTTGAAGGCCATCTGCAGCACAGCAGAAACACTGACGGATTTTTGTCTGGGTATTACAAAAAGGTGTTTTATACATGTATATATATGTAATATCATCCAAGAAATTATTTTGTGTGGATCAAACACAGAAACAAAATCCTGTCCTTTATGTATCTGATTTTAATCAGCATGAAACTGCTTTTTACTATTTACAAACTCAGTTCATCTAATTTTTAACTAGTGTTCTATTTTCCTTTTAAAAAGAGCTTTATTTATTTGAAAGATAGAGTTACAGAGAAAGAAGGAGTGACAGAAAGAGAGAGAGAGAGAGATCTTCCTTCCACTGGTTCACTCCCCAAATGGCAGCAAAGGCCAGGGCTGTGCTGGGCTGATGCCAGAGAAGGAGCTTCTTCTGGGTCTGCTGCATGGGTGAAGGGGTCCAGGGAATTGGGTCATCCTCCACTGCTTTCCCAGGTGCTGGGAGCTTGATTGGGAGTGGAGCAGCTTGTATTTGAACTGGCACCCACATGGGATGTGGGCATTGTAGGCAGTGGCTTAACCTGCTGCATCGTAGCATCAGCCCCATTGGTGTTCTGCTTTCTAATGCATTTGTTATGGAAATAGGATCAGATAGCTTATAATTACACATAAAATCTTATTGTTATAATACTAAATGAGTTTTACACAATACCAGTGACATTTTAGAAGACCATTTAAGCTTTCTCTTCTTGTGAATATTTTTCCCAAATTATTTATAGTATGATTATTCAGAATAGTTTTTCATTATATCAAAAATTTCAAATAGTACCATGTAATGTGTATACACACACACACACACACATACATATAATTCAGCCACCAACATTTGATAACTGAGAGTTTTGTATATAAATATTATTTTATTTTTTAACAACTTTTAGTTTGGGACTTCTATGTTGTAATTGCTGAAAAAGCAAGAGAACTTGGAAATTTTGACTTAGGATAAAATTGAGAAATTTTTCAATAAATTAAAGGATCCATGGCCGGCGCCGCAGCTCACTAGGCTAATCCTCCGCCTTGCGGCGCCGGCACACCGGGTTCTAGTCCCTGTCGGGGCACCGATCCTGTCCCAGTTGCCCCTCTTCCAGGCCAGCTCTCTGCTGTGGCCAAGGGAGTGCAGTGGAGGATGGCCCAAGTGCTTGGGCCCTGCACCCCATGGGAGACCAGGAGAAGCACCTGGCTCCTGCCATCGGAACAGCGCGGTGCGCCGGCTGCAGCGCGCCTACCGCGGCGGCCATTGGAGGGTGAACCAACGGCAAAGGAAGACCTTTCTCTCTGTCTCTCTCTCTCTCACTGTCCACTCTGCCTGTCAAAAAAAAAAAAAAAAAAAAAAAGATCCAACAAATCCATGATTTAGGTATTACCACCTTGACTTAAAAGTAGATCTTCATTCAAAAGATAAAAAGAGAGAAATACTGTGATAATACATTAAAAAAAAAACCTAATATATTTATCACCCATAAATAATAAAATGAAAAAAAAATTGTAGATTTAATACTCATTAGGTATAAAGTTGTGCTTAGAATACTTGCTATAGAGGCCAGAGCTGTGGCATAGTGGGTAAAGCCACTGCCTATAGTTCTAGCATCCCAAATAGGCGCTGGTACCAGTGCCAGTTACTCCAGTTCTGATCCAGCTCTCTGCTATGGTCTGGGAAAGCAGTGGAAGATGGCCCAAGACATTGGGCCCCTGTACCCGCATGGGAGATCCAGAAGAAGCTCCAGGCTCCTGGCTTCAGATCGGTGCAGCTCCTGCCATTGCAGACATTTGGGGAGTGAACCAGTGGATGGAAGACCTCTTTTCTCTCTCTTTCTCTCTGCCTATGCCTCTCTGTAACTCAGCCTTTCAAATAAAATAAATAAATCTTCAAAAAAAAAAAAAAAAGAATACTAGAAACTGCTAGAAATTGCTGTAATTCTTAAAAAAAAAGGGGGAGGGGGGATTTCCAGAGTAATGAACTCTTAATTTCAAAGGAGATATTTGCTTTGAAGTAGTCATTTTGCTGGCCAGTGCTGTGGTGAAGCCAGTTAAGCTGCCGCCTGTGAGACCACCATCCCATTCGGGCAACCCGTTAGAATCCTGGGTGTTTCACTTCCAATCTGGCTCCCTGCAAATGTGCCTGGGAAAGCAGTAGAAGATGGCCCAAGCTCTTGGGACACTGACACTCACATGATAGACCTGGAACAAGCTCTTGGCTCCTGGCTTCAGATTGGCCCTGCTCTGGCTTTTCTGGAAGGACTTTTGCATTAAGCACTGCCCAATGTTGATGAACAAAATCACATTAAAACAAGAAACACTGGGAAGAATGAATGCTATCTTTTCTCCTATAATAATTAAAAATGACATGTTATGCTCTATTGAATAGATAAACCTAAATAGCAGAAATATCATATAGATCAATGCCTTTTTGTGTTTTTTTATCTAATAGGTATCTATAACCAATAAAATTTAATTTTGAAATTGTAATCATTTAATACTACCGATCTAATTAAAGTCTATCTGAATATGCTTACTATCAATTCTCAACTTTATATTGATATATAGCAAAATGTTTACTTTTTAAATTACGTAAAATTGGACTTTTTCACTTACAATATAAAGAAGTATAAAAGTTTTAACACTGAAATTATTTACTATAGCTGTACAAGCAGTTTCTTGAATTGTTACATTTTTAATATATTTATACCTAATAGAGGCTTTTCTACATTTTAAAGAATGTTATACAAGAATTACAGCACTAAAATTACTGTCTGCATAAGGTCCTCGTTATGGTGGATGATACTGAAATCAGGTTAAACACAAATTAGGTTTATTACATACTATCTGTATGAAAGTTGAAAGAGGGGACAGG